>NW_027672474.1:0-399000 GCF_964165515.1 Mesoplodon bidens | reverse complement strand
CCTTCCCCAAAACCCTAACTCCACTCCAGTCATGAGGAGAACATCACACAAAGCCAAGTTGAAGGACAGTCTATGAAATATGTGAACCAGGACTCTTCAAAATTGTCATTAAGAAAAGGAAAGTCTGGGACTTTCCTGGTGGTGCACTAGTTAAGAATCCGTCTGCCAATGCAGGGGACACGGGTTCCAGCCCTGGTCCGGGAAGATCCCACATGCCGCAGAGCAAGTAAGCCCGTACATCACAACTACTGAGCCTGCGCTCTAGAGCCCGCCAGCCACAACAACTGAGGCCACACGCTGCAACTAATGAAGCCCGCGCACTCTAGGGCCTGTGTGCCGCAAATACTGAGCCCAGGTGCTGCAATTACTGAAGCCCGCACTCTTAGAGCCCACGCTCCGCAACAAGAGAAGCCACCACAATGAGAAGTCCGCGCACCACAACAAAGAGTAGCCCCCACTTGCCACAACTAAGGAAAGCCTGCGCGCAGCAACAGAGACTCAACTCAGCCAAATATAAACAATAATAAAAAAATAAATAAAGGCATCATCACATAAACACAAATGAGGAAATATGTTTTTAAAAAAAAGAAAAACGGGCGGGGCAGTGGTTAAGAATCCGCCTGCCAGTGCAGGGGACACGGGTTTGAGCCCTGGTCCGGGAAGATCCCACATGCTGCAGTGCAACTAAGCCCGTGAGCCACAACTACTGAGCCTGCGCTTCTGGAGCCTGTGCTCCGCAACAAGAGGCGCCACGGCAGTGAGAGGCCCACGCACCACGATGAGGAATGGCCCCTGCTCGCCGCAACTAGAGAAGGCCCTCGCACAGAAACCAAGACCCAACACAGCCAAAAATAAATAAAATATAAATAAAAATAAATACATTTAAAAGGAAAACCTATACATTTCCCTTTCTGCAAATGTAGGTTTTCGAGGCAAGAGTAGAGCCTCAGAAAGAATGTCTGCAAACAGAACAATCACTAGTTCACTAAGTACAAAATGTAGGATACTATTGGAGAATCCCATCACAGCTAGATAATTGGTCCAGGACCAAAAGTAAATACTGGAAGAAAAATGAAATCAACAGTGTACCACAGAGGTGGTAGGCACACTGGCCTGGACTAAGACATGTTCAGTCATAGATAATAAGGGTGGTGATTTTTAAGCATCATTCTCGTCCCACTGTGGACTTCCTTCTGCAGCAGTATAATGATACCACCAGATCATCTTGAAATCAAGTCATGAAATGTACTTTTATATTTTTAAAAATCAATTCTTGTCCTTAAATTAACTTTTCTTATTAATTTAGTCATGGTGCTCTTTTACTTCTAAAACATTAAATCTTATTTGATTAGAGACAGACTTCAAAAAATAAAAATAAACTGTGATCAAATAGCAGGAACAAACAGTAGTAACTAAAATTTCTTCAATCTAAACTGGAGATGATTTCTGTATCTCTGTCTTTTACATTTGTCTCCATTAGGGGAAAAAAATATGTACCTCATAATTAACTTGGCTGGAATGAATCAGACTGCATTTGTAAAAGTTTCAGAAGACCAATGAGCTGTGCTAAACAGTACCACTATCCACCTGAGCAGAAATTACTATCCTTAAGTTTCTATACATAACTAACAAAACAAAAATTGAAACAAAAGAAGAACTACTAGAAACAAATTAGAGATTCATGTTTTTAAGTCAGAAATTTGCCTTTAGTCAGTAATTTGCCTCATACATTATGATTTTCCCTGTGGAAACCCAATTATTATCCTGAAAACAAGACCACTTTAGAAAGCAAATGCATTGTGACAAAAGAAAGAAAAGGCAGATTGATACATTATTAAAATAACTCACACGCCATACCCTGAGGAGTAAGGAAGCCATGGCAGAGCAGGCCCCCTTCTCCTCAATGGACAGCACAGCTGTGGGGAAGACACTGCAGCTAGCAGAAGCGTGTCACACTTCCTCAGGGAGGAAGCAAGTTACAGACAACTCTACAGAGGGCACCCATAAACTGACGGCCACGCTCATTACCCAACGTCCAGGCCACCCATAGGCTGACTGCAGCCCAACTTTCCCACCATTCCCACACAGGCCCCAGGAACCGTCAGGCCTCTGAGGCTCTGCCAATGCCCTTCCCTCCACCCAAATATCCTTTCCCTCCTCTCTCTGGACCTCAATCCTGCCCAGCTCTAAATGAGCACTGCAAGGCCTATTTCCCTAAGAATGCCTCTCTCAAAACCAAAATTACTTCCTCGAGAATGATCTGCCTCTTACTCATGCATCATTATCTTGGATTAAATACTTCATGTAAGATGCCTTATCTGACCAACACAACTATTGTAGAAATAAGAGTCATGGTTTAGACCATCTATGACATGACATGACAACCATTCAGCTCACGAAAACCATTCAATAAATACTCTAATTGAATTGCCCAAAGAGTTGACCTAAAATAACCTACATGCCAAGCATTCCAAGAACCGTCCTGAACCAAATTCACTTCTCATTCGAATGCCAATGTCACAGACAGGGATGCTGGATTGTCCTTAAATGTACTTGCCTTTATCCAAAACTAGAATCTCTGATGAATCTATGGGACACACATGTAAAATATTCTGCAAAGTAAAAAAGCTTTATTTAGTGTACTGTGCTTAATGTTCAGCCAGACCTGCATTATTCTCTAAACCTTATACAATTACTTAGTATGCAAGAAGCATTAGAAGAGAGACTAAGTCTATTGAGAAGAATACTGGAAGCGAAGGTCATCAATCATTTTCTACTTTCAATAATCTCTTTCATAAAGAGGTAAATGCTCCTAAATTCCAGAATGAATGGAATTCAATACAGCAAAGTAAAATGCTTTAAATACATAAAATAAATATCTTGGTGGACCTTCCAACATCTGTTTTAGTAACTTAAATTATAAAAAACACCCTAACTTTAAGAAAAGTTATATCAACAGCTAAAATTGAGATTTTTTTCCATCTATTACTTTGATTTTCCTGACCCATTTTTGAGAATTGTCAGCATTCTGAATCAATAATGCCAAATTATTTGTTGAAGACAGTGAGATTCCTCCCAAGTCATCTAACATGCTCACTAATCAATAAAGATAAGAACAAACAAGAAAGCCATATTTAGGAAGCAAGCAAATTATATTAAAAGACTGACTTTGAGAAAAGGTTGCTGCTTGCCAAGAAAATTTTATTATTATAAAACATTTTCTGTCATTTGTATTACTTCATTTTCCCTTCCAGATTATCTGTGTAGCCTTGTAAACACATCATAATCCAAAGCAGTTGAGATTTACCAATAAAATGTAAATCAACACAATAGAGCCAACTGCATAATTAAAACAAAAGTGTACCGGGCTTCCCTGGTGGAGCAGTGGTTGAGAGCCTGCCTGCCAATGCAGGGGACACGGGTTTGTGACTCGGTCCGGGAAGATCCCACATGCCGCGGAGCGGCTAGGCCCGTGAGCCATGGCCACTGAGCATGCGGGTTGGGAGCCTGTGCTCCGTAACGGGAGACTCCACAACAGGGAGAGGCCCACGTACTGAAAAAAAAAAAATTCCACCATCAACCCAAGCAGATTACAAAATAGCAAGCAGATTTTAAAATAATAGTCTACAAGCCTGCTTTTTTAAATATATAACTAAATGCATTGAATATCTTATATAAAAAGCCAAGAGACACAGTTGAAACCGAATATTAAAAGTAAACATCTCCTTCCCCAAAACCCTAACTCCACTCCAGTCATGAGGAGAACATCACACAAAGCCAAGTTGAAGGACAGTCTATGAAATATGTGAACCAGGACTCTTCAAAATTGTCATTAAGAAAAGGAAAGTCTGGGACTTTCCTGGTGGTGCACTAGTTAAGAATCCGTCTGCCAATGCAGGGGACACGGGTTCCAGCCCTGGTCCGGGAAGATCCCACATGCCGCAGAGCAAGTAAGCCCGTACATCACAACTACTGAGCCTGCGCTCTAGAGCCCGCCAGCCACAACAACTGAGGCCACACGCTGCAACTAATGAAGCCCGCGCACTCTAGGGCCTGTGTGCCGCAAATACTGAGCCCAGGTGCTGCAATTACTGAAGCCCGCACTCTTAGAGCCCACGCTCCGCAACAAGAGAAGCCACCACAATGAGAAGTCCGCGCACCACAACAAAGAGTAGCCCCCACTTGCCACAACTAAGGAAAGCCTGCGCGCAGCAACAGAGACTCAACTCAGCCAAATATAAACAATAATAAAAAAATAAATAAAGGCATCATCACATAAACACAAATGAGGAAATATGTTTTTAAAAAAAAGAAAAACGGGCGGGGCAGTGGTTAAGAATCCGCCTGCCAGTGCAGGGGACACGGGTTTGAGCCCTGGTCCGGGAAGATCCCACATGCTGCAGTGCAACTAAGCCCGTGAGCCACAACTACTGAGCCTGCGCTTCTGGAGCCTGTGCTCCGCAACAAGAGGCGCCACGGCAGTGAGAGGCCCACGCACCACGATGAGGAATGGCCCCTGCTCGCCGCAACTAGAGAAGGCCCTCGCACAGAAACCAAGACCCAACACAGCCAAAAATAAATAAAATATAAATAAAAATAAATACATTTAAAAGGAAAACCTATACATTTCCCTTTCTGCAAATGTAGGTTTTCGAGGCAAGAGTAGAGCCTCAGAAAGAATGTCTGCAAACAGAACAATCACTAGTTCACTAAGTACAAAATGTAGGATACTATTGGAGAATCCCATCACAGCTAGATAATTGGTCCAGGACCAAAAGTAAATACTGGAAGAAAAATGAAATCAACAGTGTACCACAGAGGTGGTAGGCACACTGGCCTGGACTAAGACATGTTCAGTCATAGATAATAAGGGTGGTGATTTTTAAGCATCATTCTCGTCCCACTGTGGACTTCCTTCTGCAGCAGTATAATGATACCACCAGATCATCTTGAAATCAAGTCATGAAATGTACTTTTATATTTTTAAAAATCAATTCTTGTCCTTAAATTAACTTTTCTTATTAATTTAGTCATGGTGCTCTTTTACTTCTAAAACATTAAATCTTATTTGATTAGAGACAGACTTCAAAAAATAAAAATAAACTGTGATCAAATAGCAGGAACAAACAGTAGTAACTAAAATTTCTTCAATCTAAACTGGAGATGATTTCTGTATCTCTGTCTTTTACATTTGTCTCCATTAGGGGAAAAAAATATGTACCTCATAATTAACTTGGCTGGAATGAATCAGACTGCATTTGTAAAAGTTTCAGAAGACCAATGAGCTGTGCTAAACAGTACCACTATCCACCTGAGCAGAAATTACTATCCTTAAGTTTCTATACATAACTAACAAAACAAAAATTGAAACAAAAGAAGAACTACTAGAAACAAATTAGAGATTCATGTTTTTAAGTCAGAAATTTGCCTTTAGTCAGTAATTTGCCTCATACATTATGATTTTCCCTGTGGAAACCCAATTATTATCCTGAAAACAAGACCACTTTAGAAAGCAAATGCATTGTGACAAAAGAAAGAAAAGGCAGATTGATACATTATTAAAATAACTCACACGCCATACCCTGAGGAGTAAGGAAGCCATGGCAGAGCAGGCCCCCTTCTCCTCAATGGACAGCACAGCTGTGGGGAAGACACTGCAGCTAGCAGAAGCGTGTCACACTTCCTCAGGGAGGAAGCAAGTTACAGACAACTCTACAGAGGGCACCCATAAACTGACGGCCACGCTCATTACCCAACGTCCAGGCCACCCATAGGCTGACTGCAGCCCAACTTTCCCACCATTCCCACACAGGCCCCAGGAACCGTCAGGCCTCTGAGGCTCTGCCAATGCCCTTCCCTCTACCCAAATATCCTTTCCCTCCTCTCTCTGGACCTCAATCCTGCCCAGCTCTAAATGAGCACTGCAAGGCCTATTTCCCTAAGAATGCCTCTCTCAAAACCAAAATTACTTCCTCGAGAATGATCTGCCTCTTACTCATGCATCATTATCTTGGATTAAATACTTCATGTAAGATGCCTTATCTGACCAACACAACTATTGTAGAAATAAGAGTCATGTTTTAGACCATCTATGACATGACATGACAACCATTCAGCTCACGAAAACCATTCAATAAATACTCTAATTGAATTGCCCAAAGAGTTGACCTAAAATAACCTACATGCCAAGCATTCCAAGAACCGTCCTGAACCAAATTCACTTCTCATTCGAATGCCAATGTCACAGACAGGGATGCTGGATTGTCCTTAAATGTACTTGCCTTTATCCAAAACTAGAATCTCTGATGAATCTATGGGACACACATGTAAAATATTCTGCAAAGTAAAAAAGCTTTATTTAGTGTACTGTGCTTAATGTTCAGCCAGACCTGCATTATTCTCTAAACCTTATACAATTACTTAGTATGCAAGAAGCATTAGAAGAGAGACTAAGTCTATTGAGAAGAATACTGGAAGCGAAGGTCATCAATCATTTTCTACTTTCAATAATCTCTTTCATAAAGAGGTAAATGCTCCTAAATTCCAGAATGAATGGAATTCAATACAGCAAAGTAAAATGCTTTAAATACATAAAATAAATATCTTGGTGGACCTTCCAACATCTGTTTTAGTAACTTAAATTATAAAAAACACCCTAACTTTAAGAAAAGTTATATCAACAGCTAAAATTGAGATTTTTTTCCATCTATTACTTTGATTTTCCTGACCCATTTTTGAGAATTGTCAGCATTCTGAATCAATAATGCCAAATTATTTGTTGAAGACAGTGAGATTCCTCCCAAGTCATCTAACATGCTCACTAATCAATAAAGATAAGAACAAACAAGAAAGCCATATTTAGGAAGCAAGCAAATTATATTAAAAGACTGACTTTGAGAAAAGGTTGCTGCTTGCCAAGAAAATTTTATTATTATAAAACATTTTCTGTCATTTGTATTACTTCATTTTCCCTTCCAGATTATCTGTGTAGCCTTGTAAACACATCATAATCCAAAGCAGTTGAGATTTACCAATAAAATGTAAATCAACACAATAGAGCCAACTGCATAATTAAAACAAAAGTGTACCGGGCTTCCCTGGTGGAGCAGTGGTTGAGAGCCTGCCTGCCAATGCAGGGGACACGGGTTTGTGACTCGGTCCGGGAAGATCCCACATGCCGCGGAGCGGCTAGGCCCGTGAGCCATGGCCACTGAGCATGCGGGTTGGGAGCCTGTGCTCCGTAACGGGAGACTCCACAACAGGGAGAGGCCCACGTACTGAAAAAAAAAAATTCCACCATCAACCCAAGCAGATTACAAAATAGCAAGCAGATTTTAAAATAATAGTCTACAAGCCTGCTTTTTTAAATATATAACTAAATGCATTGAATATCTTATATAAAAAGCCAAGAGACACAGTTGAAACCGAATATTAAAAGTAAACATCTCCTTCCCCAAAACCCTAACTCCACTCCAGTCATGAGGAGAACATCACACAAAGCCAAGTTGAAGGACAGTCTATGAAATATGTGAACCAGGACTCTTCAAAATTGTCATTAAGAAAAGGAAAGTCTGGGACTTTCCTGGTGGTGCACTAGTTAAGAATCCGTCTGCCAATGCAGGGGACACGGGTTCCAGCCCTGGTCCGGGAAGATCCCACATGCCGCAGAGCAAGTAAGCCCGTACATCACAACTACTGAGCCTGCGCTCTAGAGCCCGCCAGCCACAACAACTGAGGCCACACGCTGCAACTAATGAAGCCCGCGCACTCTAGGGCCTGTGTGCCGCAAATACTGAGCCCAGGTGCTGCAATTACTGAAGCCCGCACTCTTAGAGCCCACGCTCCGCAACAAGAGAAGCCACCACAATGAGAAGTCCGCGCACCACAACAAAGAGTAGCCCCCACTTGCCACAACTAAGGAAAGCCTGCGCGCAGCAACAGAGACTCAACTCAGCCAAATATAAACAATAATAAAAAAATAAATAAAGGCATCATCACATAAACACAAATGAGGAAATATGTTTTTAAACAAAAGAATAACGGGCGGGGCAGTGGTTAAGAATCCGCCTGCCAGTGCAGGGGACACGGATTTGAGCCCTGGTCCGGGAAGATCCCACATGCTGCAGTGCAACTAAGCCCGTGAGCCACAACTACTGAGCCTGCGCTTCTGGAGCCTGTGCTCCGCAACAAGAGGCGCCACGGCAGTGAGAGGCCCACGCACCACGATGAGGAATGGCCCCTGCTCGCCGCAACTAGAGAAGGCCCTCGCACAGAAACCAAGACCCAACACAGCCAAAAATAAATAAAATATAAATAAAAATAAATACATTTAAAAGGAAAACCTATACATTTCCCTTTCTGCAAATGTAGGTTTTCGAGGCAAGAGTAGAGCCTCAGAAAGAATGTCTGCAAACAGAACAATCACTAGTTCACTAAGTACAAAATGTAGGATACTATTGGAGAATCCCATCACAGCTAGATAATTGGTCCAGGACCAAAAGTAAATACTGGAAGAAAAATGAAATCAACAGTGTACCACAGAGGTGGTAGGCACACTGGCCTGGACTAAGACATGTTCAGTCATAGATAATAAGGGTGGTGATTTTTAAGCATCATTCTCGTCCCACTGTGGACTTCCTTCTGCAGCAGTATAATGATACCACCAGATCATCTTGAAATCAAGTCATGAAATGTACTTTTATATTTTTAAAAATCAATTCTTGTCCTTAAATTAACTTTTCTTATTAATTTAGTCATGGTGCTCTTTTACTTCTAAAACATTAAATCTTATTTGATTAGAGACAGACTTCAAAAAATAAAAATAAACTGTGATCAAATAGCAGGAACAAACAGTAGTAACTAAAATTTCTTCAATCTAAACTGGAGATGATTTCTGTATCTCTGTCTTTTACATTTGTCTCCATTAGGGGAAAAAAATATGTACCTCATAATTAACTTGGCTGGAATGAATCAGACTGCATTTGTAAAAGTTTCAGAAGACCAATGAGCTGTGCTAAACAGTACCACTATCCACCTGAGCAGAAATTACTATCCTTAAGTTTCTATACATAACTAACAAAACAAAAATTGAAACAAAAGAAGAACTACTAGAAACAAATTAGAGATTCATGTTTTTAAGTCAGAAATTTGCCTTTAGTCAGTAATTTGCCTCATACATTATGATTTTCCCTGTGGAAACCCAATTATTATCCTGAAAACAAGACCACTTTAGAAAGCAAATGCATTGTGACAAAAGAAAGAAAAGGCAGATTGATACATTATTAAAATAACTCACACGCCATACCCTGAGGAGTAAGGAAGCCATGGCAGAGCAGGCCCCCTTCTCCTCAATGGACAGCACAGCTGTGGGGAAGACACTGCAGCTAGCAGAAGCGTGTCACACTTCCTCAGGGAGGAAGCAAGTTACAGACAACTCTACAGAGGGCACCCATAAACTGACGGCCACGCTCATTACCCAACGTCCAGGCCACCCATAGGCTGACTGCAGCCCAACTTTCCCACCATTCCCACACAGGCCCCAGGAACCGTCAGGCCTCTGAGGCTCTGCCAATGCCCTTCCCTCTACCCAAATATCCTTTCCCTCCTCTCTCTGGACCTCAATCCTGCCCAGCTCTAAATGAGCACTGCAAGGCCTATTTCCCTAAGAATGCCTCTCTCAAAACCAAAATTACTTCCTCGAGAATGATCTGCCTCTTACTCATGCATCATTATCTTGGATTAAATACTTCATGTAAGATGCCTTATCTGACCAACACAACTATTGTAGAAATAAGAGTCATGTTTTAGACCATCTATGACATGACATGACAACCATTCAGCTCACGAAAACCATTCAATAAATACTCTAATTGAATTGCCCAAAGAGTTGACCTAAAATAACCTACATGCCAAGCATTCCAAGAACCGTCCTGAACCAAATTCACTTCTCATTCGAATGCCAATGTCACAGACAGGGATGCTGGATTGTCCTTAAATGTACTTGCCTTTATCCAAAACTAGAATCTCTGATGAATCTATGGGACACACATGTAAAATATTCTGCAAAGTAAAAAAGCTTTATTTAGTGTACTGTGCTTAATGTTCAGCCAGACCTGCATTATTCTCTAAACCTTATACAATTACTTAGTATGCAAGAAGCATTAGAAGAGAGACTAAGTCTATTGAGAAGAATACTGGAAGCGAAGGTCATCAATCATTTTCTACTTTCAATAATCTCTTTCATAAAGAGGTAAATGCTCCTAAATTCCAGAATGAATGGAATTCAATACAGCAAAGTAAAATGCTTTAAATACATAAAATAAATATCTTGGTGGACCTTCCAACATCTGTTTTAGTAACTTAAATTATAAAAAACACCCTAACTTTAAGAAAAGTTATATCAACAGCTAAAATTGAGATTTTTTTCCATCTATTACTTTGATTTTCCTGACCCATTTTTGAGAATTGTCAGCATTCTGAATCAATAATGCCAAATTATTTGTTGAAGACAGTGAGATTCCTCCCAAGTCATCTAACATGCTCACTAATCAATAAAGATAAGAACAAACAAGAAAGCCATATTTAGGAAGCAAGCAAATTATATTAAAAGACTGACTTTGAGAAAAGGTTGCTGCTTGCCAAGAAAATTTTATTATTATAAAACATTTTCTGTCATTTGTATTACTTCATTTTCCCTTCCAGATTATCTGTGTAGCCTTGTAAACACATCATAATCCAAAGCAGTTGAGATTTACCAATAAAATGTAAATCAACACAATAGAGCCAACTGCATAATTAAAACAAAAGTGTACCGGGCTTCCCTGGTGGAGCAGTGGTTGAGAGCCTGCCTGCCAATGCAGGGGACACGGGTTTGTGACTCGGTCCGGGAAGATCCCACATGCCGCGGAGCGGCTAGGCCCGTGAGCCATGGCCACTGAGCATGCGGGTTGGGAGCCTGTGCTCCGTAACGGGAGACTCCACAACAGGGAGAGGCCCACGTACTGAAAAAAAAAAAATTCCACCATCAACCCAAGCAGATTACAAAATAGCAAGCAGATTTTAAAATAATAGTCTACAAGCCTGCTTTTTTAAATATATAACTAAATGCATTGAATATCTTATATAAAAAGCCAAGAGACACAGTTGAAACCGAATATTAAAAGTAAACATCTCCTTCCCCAAAACCCTAACTCCACTCCAGTCATGAGGAGAACATCACACAAAGCCAAGTTGAAGGACAGTCTATGAAATATGTGAACCAGGACTCTTCAAAATTGTCATTAAGAAAAGGAAAGTCTGGGACTTTCCTGGTGGTGCACTAGTTAAGAATCCGTCTGCCAATGCAGGGGACACGGGTTCCAGCCCTGGTCCGGGAAGATCCCACATGCCGCAGAGCAAGTAAGCCCGTACATCACAACTACTGAGCCTGCGCTCTAGAGCCCGCCAGCCACAACAACTGAGGCCACACGCTGCAACTAATGAAGCCCGCGCACTCTAGGGCCTGTGTGCCGCAAATACTGAGCCCAGGTGCTGCAATTACTGAAGCCCGCACTCTTAGAGCCCACGCTCCGCAACAAGAGAAGCCACCACAATGAGAAGTCCGCGCACCACAACAAAGAGTAGCCCCCACTTGCCACAACTAAGGAAAGCCTGCGCGCAGCAACAGAGACTCAACTCAGCCAAATATAAACAATAATAAAAAAATAAATAAAGGCATCATCACATAAACACAAATGAGGAAATATGTTTTTAAAAAAAAGAAAAACGGGCGGGGCAGTGGTTAAGAATCCGCCTGCCAGTGCAGGGGACACGGGTTTGAGCCCTGGTCCGGGAAGATCCCACATGCTGCAGTGCAACTAAGCCCGTGAGCCACAACTACTGAGCCTGCGCTTCTGGAGCCTGTGCTCCGCAACAAGAGGCGCCACGGCAGTGAGAGGCCCACGCACCACGATGAGGAGTGGCCCCTGCTCGCCGCAACTAGAGAAGGCCCTCGCACAGAAACCAAGACCCAACACAGCCAAAAATAAATAAAATATAAATAAAAATAAATACATTTAAAAGGAAAACCTATACATTTCCCTTTCTGCAAATGTAGGTTTTCGAGGCAAGAGTAGAGCCTCAGAAAGAATGTCTGCAAACAGAACAATCACTAGTTCACTAAGTACAAAATGTAGGATACTATTGGAGAATCCCATCACAGCTAGATAATTGGTCCAGGACCAAAAGTAAATACTGGAAGAAAAATGAAATCAACAGTGTACCACAGAGGTGGTAGGCACACTGGCCTGGACTAAGACATGTTCAGTCATAGATAATAAGGGTGGTGATTTTTAAGCATCATTCTCGTCCCACTGTGGACTTCCTTCTGCAGCAGTATAATGATACCACCAGATCATCTTGAAATCAAGTCATGAAATGTACTTTTATATTTTTAAAAATCAATTCTTGTCCTTAAATTAACTTTTCTTATTAATTTAGTCATGGTGCTCTTTTACTTCTAAAACATTAAATCTTATTTGATTAGAGACAGACTTCAAAAAATAAAAATAAACTGTGATCAAATAGCAGGAACAAACAGTAGTAACTAAAATTTCTTCAATCTAAACTGGAGATGATTTCTGTATCTCTGTCTTTTACATTTGTCTCCATTAGGGGAAAAAAATATGTACCTCATAATTAACTTGGCTGGAATGAATCAGACTGCATTTGTAAAAGTTTCAGAAGACCAATGAGCTGTGCTAAACAGTACCACTATCCACCTGAGCAGAAATTACTATCCTTAAGTTTCTATACATAACTAACAAAACAAAAATTGAAACAAAAGAAGAACTACTAGAAACAAATTAGAGATTCATGTTTTTAAGTCAGAAATTTGCCTTTAGTCAGTAATTTGCCTCATACATTATGATTTTCCCTGTGGAAACCCAATTATTATCCTGAAAACAAGACCACTTTAGAAAGCAAATGCATTGTGACAAAAGAAAGAAAAGGCAGATTGATACATTATTAAAATAACTCACACGCCATACCCTGAGGAGTAAGGAAGCCATGGCAGAGCAGGCCCCCTTCTCCTCAATGGACAGCACAGCTGTGGGGAAGACACTGCAGCTAGCAGAAGCGTGTCACACTTCCTCAGGGAGGAAGCAAGTTACAGACAACTCTACAGAGGGCACCCATAAACTGACGGCCACGCTCATTACCCAACGTCCAGGCCACCCATAGGCTGACTGCAGCCCAACTTTCCCACCATTCCCACACAGGCCCCAGGAACCGTCAGGCCTCTGAGGCTCTGCCAATGCCCTTCCCTCTACCCAAATATCCTTTCCCTCCTCTCTCTGGACCTCAATCCTGCCCAGCTCTAAATGAGCACTGCAAGGCCTATTTCCCTAAGAATGCCTCTCTCAAAACCAAAATTACTTCCTCGAGAATGATCTGCCTCTTACTCATGCATCATTATCTTGGATTAAATACTTCATGTAAGATGCCTTATCTGACCAACACAACTATTGTAGAAATAAGAGTCATGTTTTAGACCATCTATGACATGACATGACAACCATTCAGCTCACGAAAACCATTCAATAAATACTCTAATTGAATTGCCCAAAGAGTTGACCTAAAATAACCTACATGCCAAGCATTCCAAGAACCGTCCTGAACCAAATTCACTTCTCATTCGAATGCCAATGTCACAGACAGGGATGCTGGATTGTCCTTAAATGTACTTGCCTTTATCCAAAACTAGAATCTCTGATGAATCTATGGGACACACATGTAAAATATTCTGCAAAGTAAAAAAGCTTTATTTAGTGTACTGTGCTTAATGTTCAGCCAGACCTGCATTATTCTCTAAACCTTATACAATTACTTAGTATGCAAGAAGCATTAGAAGAGAGACTAAGTCTATTGAGAAGAATACTGGAAGCGAAGGTCATCAATCATTTTCTACTTTCAATAATCTCTTTCATAAAGAGGTAAATGCTCCTAAATTCCAGAATGAATGGAATTCAATACAGCAAAGTAAAATGCTTTAAATACATAAAATAAATATCTTGGTGGACCTTCCAACATCTGTTTTAGTAACTTAAATTATAAAAAACACCCTAACTTTAAGAAAAGTTATATCAACAGCTAAAATTGAGATTTTTTTCCATCTATTACTTTGATTTTCCTGACCCATTTTTGAGAATTGTCAGCATTCTGAATCAATAATGCCAAATTATTTGTTGAAGACAGTGAGATTCCTCCCAAGTCATCTAACATGCTCACTAATCAATAAAGATAAGAACAAACAAGAAAGCCATATTTAGGAAGCAAGCAAATTATATTAAAAGACTGACTTTGAGAAAAGGTTGCTGCTTGCCAAGAAAATTTTATTATTATAAAACATTTTCTGTCATTTGTATTACTTCATTTTCCCTTCCAGATTATCTGTGTAGCCTTGTAAACACATCATAATCCAAAGCAGTTGAGATTTACCAATAAAATGTAAATCAACACAATAGAGCCAACTGCATAATTAAAACAAAAGTGTACCGGGCTTCCCTGGTGGAGCAGTGGTTGAGAGCCTGCCTGCCAATGCAGGGGACACGGGTTTGTGACTCGGTCCGGGAAGATCCCACATGCCGCGGAGCGGCTAGGCCCGTGAGCCATGGCCACTGAGCATGCGGGTTGGGAGCCTGTGCTCCGTAACGGGAGACTCCACAACAGGGAGAGGCCCACGTACTGAAAAAAAAAAAATTCCACCATCAACCCAAGCAGATTACAAAATAGCAAGCAGATTTTAAAATAATAGTCTACAAGCCTGCTTTTTTAAATATATAACTAAATGCATTGAATATCTTATATAAAAAGCCAAGAGACACAGTTGAAACCGAATATTAAAAGTAAACATCTCCTTCCCCAAAACCCTAACTCCACTCCAGTCATGAGGAGAACATCACACAAAGCCAAGTTGAAGGACAGTCTATGAAATATGTGAACCAGGACTCTTCAAAATTGTCATTAAGAAAAGGAAAGTCTGGGACTTTCCTGGTGGTGCACTAGTTAAGAATCCGTCTGCCAATGCAGGGGACACGGGTTCCAGCCCTGGTCCGGGAAGATCCCACATGCCGCAGAGCAAGTAAGCCCGTACATCACAACTACTGAGCCTGCGCTCTAGAGCCCGCCAGCCACAACAACTGAGGCCACACGCTGCAACTAATGAAGCCCGCGCACTCTAGGGCCTGTGTGCCGCAAATACTGAGCCCAGGTGCTGCAATTACTGAAGCCCGCACTCTTAGAGCCCACGCTCCGCAACAAGAGAAGCCACCACAATGAGAAGTCCGCGCACCACAACAAAGAGTAGCCCCCACTTGCCACAACTAAGGAAAGCCTGCGCGCAGCAACAGAGACTCAACTCAGCCAAATATAAACAATAATAAAAAAATAAATAAAGGCATCATCACATAAACACAAATGAGGAAATATGTTTTTAAAAAAAAGAAAAACGGGCGGGGCAGTGGTTAAGAATCCGCCTGCCAGTGCAGGGGACACGGGTTTGAGCCCTGGTCCGGGAAGATCCCACATGCTGCAGTGCAACTAAGCCCGTGAGCCACAACTACTGAGCCTGCGCTTCTGGAGCCTGTGCTCCGCAACAAGAGGCGCCACGGCAGTGAGAGGCCCACGCACCACGATGAGGAATGGCCCCTGCTCGCCGCAACTAGAGAAGGCCCTCGCACAGAAACCAAGACCCAACACAGCCAAAAATAAATAAAATATAAATAAAAATAAATACATTTAAAAGGAAAACCTATACATTTCCCTTTCTGCAAATGTAGGTTTTCGAGGCAAGAGTAGAGCCTCAGAAAGAATGTCTGCAAACAGAACAATCACTAGTTCACTAAGTACAAAATGTAGGATACTATTGGAGAATCCCATCACAGCTAGATAATTGGTCCAGGACCAAAAGTAAATACTGGAAGAAAAATGAAATCAACAGTGTACCACAGAGGTGGTAGGCACACTGGCCTGGACTAAGACATGTTCAGTCATAGATAATAAGGGTGGTGATTTTTAAGCATCATTCTCGTCCCACTGTGGACTTCCTTCTGCAGCAGTATAATGATACCACCAGATCATCTTGAAATCAAGTCATGAAATGTACTTTTATATTTTTAAAAATCAATTCTTGTCCTTAAATTAACTTTTCTTATTAATTTAGTCATGGTGCTCTTTTACTTCTAAAACATTAAATCTTATTTGATTAGAGACAGACTTCAAAAAATAAAAATAAACTGTGATCAAATAGCAGGAACAAACAGTAGTAACTAAAATTTCTTCAATCTAAACTGGAGATGATTTCTGTATCTCTGTCTTTTACATTTGTCTCCATTAGGGGAAAAAAATATGTACCTCATAATTAACTTGGCTGGAATGAATCAGACTGCATTTGTAAAAGTTTCAGAAGACCAATGAGCTGTGCTAAACAGTACCACTATCCACCTGAGCAGAAATTACTATCCTTAAGTTTCTATACATAACTAACAAAACAAAAATTGAAACAAAAGAAGAACTACTAGAAACAAATTAGAGATTCATGTTTTTAAGTCAGAAATTTGCCTTTAGTCAGTAATTTGCCTCATACATTATGATTTTCCCTGTGGAAACCCAATTATTATCCTGAAAACAAGACCACTTTAGAAAGCAAATGCATTGTGACAAAAGAAAGAAAAGGCAGATTGATACATTATTAAAATAACTCACACGCCATACCCTGAGGAGTAAGGAAGCCATGGCAGAGCAGGCCCCCTTCTCCTCAATGGACAGCACAGCTGTGGGGAAGACACTGCAGCTAGCAGAAGCGTGTCACACTTCCTCAGGGAGGAAGCAAGTTACAGACAACTCTACAGAGGGCACCCATAAACTGACGGCCACGCTCATTACCCAACGTCCAGGCCACCCATAGGCTGACTGCAGCCCAACTTTCCCACCATTCCCACACAGGCCCCAGGAACCGTCAGGCCTCTGAGGCTCTGCCAATGCCCTTCCCTCTACCCAAATATCCTTTCCCTCCTCTCTCTGGACCTCAATCCTGCCCAGCTCTAAATGAGCACTGCAAGGCCTATTTCCCTAAGAATGCCTCTCTCAAAACCAAAATTACTTCCTCGAGAATGATCTGCCTCTTACTCATGCATCATTATCTTGGATTAAATACTTCATGTAAGATGCCTTATCTGACCAACACAACTATTGTAGAAATAAGAGTCATGTTTTAGACCATCTATGACATGACATGACAACCATTCAGCTCACGAAAACCATTCAATAAATACTCTAATTGAATTGCCCAAAGAGTTGACCTAAAATAACCTACATGCCAAGCATTCCAAGAACCGTCCTGAACCAAATTCACTTCTCATTCGAATGCCAATGTCACAGACAGGGATGCTGGATTGTCCTTAAATGTACTTGCCTTTATCCAAAACTAGAATCTCTGATGAATCTATGGGACACACATGTAAAATATTCTGCAAAGTAAAAAAGCTTTATTTAGTGTACTGTGCTTAATGTTCAGCCAGACCTGCATTATTCTCTAAACCTTATACAATTACTTAGTATGCAAGAAGCATTAGAAGAGAGACTAAGTCTATTGAGAAGAATACTGGAAGCGAAGGTCATCAATCATTTTCTACTTTCAATAATCTCTTTCATAAAGAGGTAAATGCTCCTAAATTCCAGAATGAATGGAATTCAATACAGCAAAGTAAAATGCTTTAAATACATAAAATAAATATCTTGGTGGACCTTCCAACATCTGTTTTAGTAACTTAAATTATAAAAAACACCCTAACTTTAAGAAAAGTTATATCAACAGCTAAAATTGAGATTTTTTTCCATCTATTACTTTGATTTTCCTGACCCATTTTTGAGAATTGTCAGCATTCTGAATCAATAATGCCAAATTATTTGTTGAAGACAGTGAGATTCCTCCCAAGTCATCTAACATGCTCACTAATCAATAAAGATAAGAACAAACAAGAAAGCCATATTTAGGAAGCAAGCAAATTATATTAAAAGACTGACTTTGAGAAAAGGTTGCTGCTTGCCAAGAAAATTTTATTATTATAAAACATTTTCTGTCATTTGTATTACTTCATTTTCCCTTCCAGATTATCTGTGTAGCCTTGTAAACACATCATAATCCAAAGCAGTTGAGATTTACCAATAAAATGTAAATCAACACAATAGAGCCAACTGCATAATTAAAACAAAAGTGTACCGGGCTTCCCTGGTGGAGCAGTGGTTGAGAGCCTGCCTGCCAATGCAGGGGACACGGGTTTGTGACTCGGTCCGGGAAGATCCCACATGCCGCGGAGCGGCTAGGCCCGTGAGCCATGGCCACTGAGCATGCGGGTTGGGAGCCTGTGCTCCGTAACGGGAGACTCCACAACAGGGAGAGGCCCACGTACTGAAAAAAAAAAAATTCCACCATCAACCCAAGCAGATTACAAAATAGCAAGCAGATTTTAAAATAATAGTCTACAAGCCTGCTTTTTTAAATATATAACTAAATGCATTGAATATCTTATATAAAAAGCCAAGAGACACAGTTGAAACCGAATATTAAAAGTAAACATCTCCTTCCCCAAAACCCTAACTCCACTCCAGTCATGAGGAGAACATCACACAAAGCCAAGTTGAAGGACAGTCTATGAAATATGTGAACCAGGACTCTTCAAAATTGTCATTAAGAAAAGGAAAGTCTGGGACTTTCCTGGTGGTGCACTAGTTAAGAATCCGTCTGCCAATGCAGGGGACACGGGTTCCAGCCCTGGTCCGGGAAGATCCCACATGCCGCAGAGCAAGTAAGCCCGTACATCACAACTACTGAGCCTGCGCTCTAGAGCCCGCCAGCCACAACAACTGAGGCCACACGCTGCAACTAATGAAGCCCGCGCACTCTAGGGCCTGTGTGCCGCAAATACTGAGCCCAGGTGCTGCAATTACTGAAGCCCGCACTCTTAGAGCCCACGCTCCGCAACAAGAGAAGCCACCACAATGAGAAGTCCGCGCACCACAACAAAGAGTAGCCCCCACTTGCCACAACTAAGGAAAGCCTGCGCGCAGCAACAGAGACTCAACTCAGCCAAATATAAACAATAATAAAAAAATAAATAAAGGCATCATCACATAAACACAAATGAGGAAATATGTTTTTAAAAAAAAGAAAAACGGGCGGGGCAGTGGTTAAGAATCCGCCTGCCAGTGCAGGGGACACGGGTTTGAGCCCTGGTCCGGGAAGATCCCACATGCTGCAGTGCAACTAAGCCCGTGAGCCACAACTACTGAGCCTGCGCTTCTGGAGCCTGTGCTCCGCAACAAGAGGCGCCACGGCAGTGAGAGGCCCACGCACCACGATGAGGAATGGCCCCTGCTCGCCGCAACTAGAGAAGGCCCTCGCACAGAAACCAAGACCCAACACAGCCAAAAATAAATAAAATATAAATAAAAATAAATACATTTAAAAGGAAAACCTATACATTTCCCTTTCTGCAAATGTAGGTTTTCGAGGCAAGAGTAGAGCCTCAGAAAGAATGTCTGCAAACAGAACAATCACTAGTTCACTAAGTACAAAATGTAGGATACTATTGGAGAATCCCATCACAGCTAGATAATTGGTCCAGGACCAAAAGTAAATACTGGAAGAAAAATGAAATCAACAGTGTACCACAGAGGTGGTAGGCACACTGGCCTGGACTAAGACATGTTCAGTCATAGATAATAAGGGTGGTGATTTTTAAGCATCATTCTCGTCCCACTGTGGACTTCCTTCTGCAGCAGTATAATGATACCACCAGATCATCTTGAAATCAAGTCATGAAATGTACTTTTATATTTTTAAAAATCAATTCTTGTCCTTAAATTAACTTTTCTTATTAATTTAGTCATGGTGCTCTTTTACTTCTAAAACATTAAATCTTATTTGATTAGAGACAGACTTCAAAAAATAAAAATAAACTGTGATCAAATAGCAGGAACAAACAGTAGTAACTAAAATTTCTTCAATCTAAACTGGAGATGATTTCTGTATCTCTGTCTTTTACATTTGTCTCCATTAGGGGAAAAAAATATGTACCTCATAATTAACTTGGCTGGAATGAATCAGACTGCATTTGTAAAAGTTTCAGAAGACCAATGAGCTGTGCTAAACAGTACCACTATCCACCTGAGCAGAAATTACTATCCTTAAGTTTCTATACATAACTAACAAAACAAAAATTGAAACAAAAGAAGAACTACTAGAAACAAATTAGAGATTCATGTTTTTAAGTCAGAAATTTGCCTTTAGTCAGTAATTTGCCTCATACATTATGATTTTCCCTGTGGAAACCCAATTATTATCCTGAAAACAAGACCACTTTAGAAAGCAAATGCATTGTGACAAAAGAAAGAAAAGGCAGATTGATACATTATTAAAATAACTCACACGCCATACCCTGAGGAGTAAGGAAGCCATGGCAGAGCAGGCCCCCTTCTCCTCAATGGACAGCACAGCTGTGGGGAAGACACTGCAGCTAGCAGAAGCGTGTCACACTTCCTCAGGGAGGAAGCAAGTTACAGACAACTCTACAGAGGGCACCCATAAACTGACGGCCACGCTCATTACCCAACGTCCAGGCCACCCATAGGCTGACTGCAGCCCAACTTTCCCACCATTCCCACACAGGCCCCAGGAACCGTCAGGCCTCTGAGGCTCTGCCAATGCCCTTCCCTCTACCCAAATATCCTTTCCCTCCTCTCTCTGGACCTCAATCCTGCCCAGCTCTAAATGAGCACTGCAAGGCCTATTTCCCTAAGAATGCCTCTCTCAAAACCAAAATTACTTCCTCGAGAATGATCTGCCTCTTACTCATGCATCATTATCTTGGATTAAATACTTCATGTAAGATGCCTTATCTGACCAACACAACTATTGTAGAAATAAGAGTCATGTTTCAGACCATCTATGACATGACATGACAACCATTCAGCTCACGAAAACCATTCAATAAATACTCTAATTGAATTGCCCAAAGAGTTGACCTAAAATAACCTACATGCCAAGCATTCCAAGAACCGTCCTGAACCAAATTCACTTCTCATTCGAATGCCAATGTCACAGACAGGGATGCTGGATTGTCCTTAAATGTACTTGCCTTTATCCAAAACTAGAATCTCTGATGAATCTATGGGACACACATGTAAAATATTCTGCAAAGTAAAAAAGCTTTATTTAGTGTACTGTGCTTAATGTTCAGCCAGACCTGCATTATTCTCTAAACCTTATACAATTACTTAGTATGCAAGAAGCATTAGAAGAGAGACTAAGTCTATTGAGAAGAATACTGGAAGCGAAGGTCATCAATCATTTTCTACTTTCAATAATCTCTTTCATAAAGAGGTAAATGCTCCTAAATTCCAGAATGAATGGAATTCAATACAGCAAAGTAAAATGCTTTAAATACATAAAATAAATATCTTGGTGGACCTTCCAACATCTGTTTTAGTAACTTAAATTATAAAAAACACCCTAACTTTAAGAAAAGTTATATCAACAGCTAAAATTGAGATTTTTTTTCCATCTATTACTTTGATTTTCCTGACCCATTTTTGAGAATTGTCAGCATTCTGAATCAATAATGCCAAATTATTTGTTGAAGACAGTGAGATTCCTCCCAAGTCATCTAACATGCTCACTAATCAATAAAGATAAGAACAAACAAGAAAGCCATATTTAGGAAGCAAGCAAATTATATTAAAAGACTGACTTTGAGAAAAGGTTGCTGCTTGCCAAGAAAATTTTATTATTATAAAACATTTTCTGTCATTTGTATTACTTCATTTTCCCTTCCAGATTATCTGTGTAGCCTTGTAAACACATCATAATCCAAAGCAGTTGAGATTTACCAATAAAATGTAAATCAACACAATAGAGCCAACTGCATAATTAAAACAAAAGTGTACCGGGCTTCCCTGGTGGAGCAGTGGTTGAGAGCCTGCCTGCCAATGCAGGGGACACGGGTTTGTGACTCGGTCCGGGAAGATCCCACATGCCGCGGAGCGGCTAGGCCCGTGAGCCATGGCCACTGAGCATGCGGGTTGGGAGCCTGTGCTCCGTAACGGGAGACTCCACAACAGGGAGAGGCCCACGTACTGAAAAAAAAAAAATTCCACCATCAACCCAAGCAGATTACAAAATAGCAAGCAGATTTTAAAATAATAGTCTACAAGCCTGCTTTTTTAAATATATAACTAAATGCATTGAATATCTTATATAAAAAGCCAAGAGACACAGTTGAAACCGAATATTAAAAGTAAACATCTCCTTCCCCAAAACCCTAACTCCACTCCAGTCATGAGGAGAACATCACACAAAGCCAAGTTGAAGGACAGTCTATGAAATATGTGAACCAGGACTCTTCAAAATTGTCATTAAGAAAAGGAAAGTCTGGGACTTTCCTGGTGGTGCACTAGTTAAGAATCCGTCTGCCAATGCAGGGGACACGGGTTCCAGCCCTGGTCCGGGAAGATCCCACATGCCGCAGAGCAAGTAAGCCCGTACATCACAACTACTGAGCCTGCGCTCTAGAGCCCGCCAGCCACAACAACTGAGGCCACACGCTGCAACTAATGAAGCCCGCGCACTCTAGGGCCTGTGTGCCGCAAATACTGAGCCCAGGTGCTGCAATTACTGAAGCCCGCACTCTTAGAGCCCACGCTCCGCAACAAGAGAAGCCACCACAATGAGAAGTCCGCGCACCACAACAAAGAGTAGCCCCCACTTGCCACAACTAAGGAAAGCCTGCGCGCAGCAACAGAGACTCAACTCAGCCAAATATAAACAATAATAAAAAAATAAATAAAGGCATCATCACATAAACACAAATGAGGAAATATGTTTTTAAAAAAAAGAAAAACGGGCGGGGCAGTGGTTAAGAATCCGCCTGCCAGTGCAGGGGACACGGGTTTGAGCCCTGGTCCGGGAAGATCCCACATGCTGCAGTGCAACTAAGCCCGTGAGCCACAACTACTGAGCCTGCGCTTCTGGAGCCTGTGCTCCGCAACAAGAGGCGCCACGGCAGTGAGAGGCCCACGCACCACGATGAGGAATGGCCCCTGCTCGCCGCAACTAGAGAAGGCCCTCGCACAGAAACCAAGACCCAACACAGCCAAAAATAAATAAAATATAAATAAAAATAAATACATTTAAAAGGAAAACCTATACATTTCCCTTTCTGCAAATGTAGGTTTTCGAGGCAAGAGTAGAGCCT
Source organism: Mesoplodon bidens (assembly GCF_964165515.1). Classification (NCBI taxonomy): domain Eukaryota; kingdom Metazoa; phylum Chordata; class Mammalia; order Artiodactyla; family Ziphiidae; genus Mesoplodon; species Mesoplodon bidens. The sequence continues at coordinate 375,709 of NW_027672474.1, read as the reverse complement.
CAGAAAGAATGTCTGCAAACAGAACAATCACTAGTTCACTAAGTACAAAATGTAGGATACTATTGGAGAATCCCATCACAGCTAGATAATTGGTCCAGGACCAAAAGTAAATACTGGAAGAAAAATGAAATCAACAGTGTACCACAGAGGTGGTAGGCACACTGGCCTGGACTAAGACATGTTCAGTCATAGATAATAAGGGTGGTGATTTTTAAGCATCATTCTCGTCCCACTGTGGACTTCCTTCTGCAGCAGTATAATGATACCACCAGATCATCTTGAAATCAAGTCATGAAATGTACTTTTATATTTTTAAAAATCAATTCTTGTCCTTAAATTAACTTTTCTTATTAATTTAGTCATGGTGCTCTTTTACTTCTAAAACATTAAATCTTATTTGATTAGAGACAGACTTCAAAAAATAAAAATAAACTGTGATCAAATAGCAGGAACAAACAGTAGTAACTAAAATTTCTTCAATCTAAACTGGAGATGATTTCTGTATCTCTGTCTTTTACATTTGTCTCCATTAGGGGAAAAAAATATGTACCTCATAATTAACTTGGCTGGAATGAATCAGACTGCATTTGTAAAAGTTTCAGAAGACCAATGAGCTGTGCTAAACAGTACCACTATCCACCTGAGCAGAAATTACTATCCTTAAGTTTCTATACATAACTAACAAAACAAAAATTGAAACAAAAGAAGAACTACTAGAAACAAATTAGAGATTCATGTTTTTAAGTCAGAAATTTGCCTTTAGTCAGTAATTTGCCTCATACATTATGATTTTCCCTGTGGAAACCCAATTATTATCCTGAAAACAAGACCACTTTAGAAAGCAAATGCATTGTGACAAAAGAAAGAAAAGGCAGATTGATACATTATTAAAATAACTCACACGCCATACCCTGAGGAGTAAGGAAGCCATGGCAGAGCAGGCCCCCTTCTCCTCAATGGACAGCACAGCTGTGGGGAAGACACTGCAGCTAGCAGAAGCGTGTCACACTTCCTCAGGGAGGAAGCAAGTTACAGACAACTCTACAGAGGGCACCCATAAACTGACGGCCACGCTCATTACCCAACGTCCAGGCCACCCATAGGCTGACTGCAGCCCAACTTTCCCACCATTCCCACACAGGCCCCAGGAACCGTCAGGCCTCTGAGGCTCTGCCAATGCCCTTCCCTCTACCCAAATATCCTTTCCCTCCTCTCTCTGGACCTCAATCCTGCCCAGCTCTAAATGAGCACTGCAAGGCCTATTTCCCTAAGAATGCCTCTCTCAAAACCAAAATTACTTCCTCGAGAATGATCTGCCTCTTACTCATGCATCATTATCTTGGATTAAATACTTCATGTAAGATGCCTTATCTGACCAACACAACTATTGTAGAAATAAGAGTCATGTTTTAGACCATCTATGACATGACATGACAACCATTCAGCTCACGAAAACCATTCAATAAATACTCTAATTGAATTGCCCAAAGAGTTGACCTAAAATAACCTACATGCCAAGCATTCCAAGAACCGTCCTGAACCAAATTCACTTCTCATTCGAATGCCAATGTCACAGACAGGGATGCTGGATTGTCCTTAAATGTACTTGCCTTTATCCAAAACTAGAATCTCTGATGAATCTATGGGACACACATGTAAAATATTCTGCAAAGTAAAAAAGCTTTATTTAGTGTACTGTGCTTAATGTTCAGCCAGACCTGCATTATTCTCTAAACCTTATACAATTACTTAGTATGCAAGAAGCATTAGAAGAGAGACTAAGTCTATTGAGAAGAATACTGGAAGCGAAGGTCATCAATCATTTTCTACTTTCAATAATCTCTTTCATAAAGAGGTAAATGCTCCTAAATTCCAGAATGAATGGAATTCAATACAGCAAAGTAAAATGCTTTAAATACATAAAATAAATATCTTGGTGGACCTTCCAACATCTGTTTTAGTAACTTAAATTATAAAAAACACCCTAACTTTAAGAAAAGTTATATCAACAGCTAAAATTGAGATTTTTTTCCATCTATTACTTTGATTTTCCTGACCCATTTTTGAGAATTGTCAGCATTCTGAATCAATAATGCCAAATTATTTGTTGAAGACAGTGAGATTCCTCCCAAGTCATCTAACATGCTCACTAATCAATAAAGATAAGAACAAACAAGAAAGCCATATTTAGGAAGCAAGCAAATTATATTAAAAGACTGACTTTGAGAAAAGGTTGCTGCTTGCCAAGAAAATTTTATTATTATAAAACATTTTCTGTCATTTGTATTACTTCATTTTCCCTTCCAGATTATCTGTGTAGCCTTGTAAACACATCATAATCCAAAGCAGTTGAGATTTACCAATAAAATGTAAATCAACACAATAGAGCCAACTGCATAATTAAAACAAAAGTGTACCGGGCTTCCCTGGTGGAGCAGTGGTTGAGAGCCTGCCTGCCAATGCAGGGGACACGGGTTTGTGACTCGGTCCGGGAAGATCCCACATGCCGCGGAGCGGCTAGGCCCGTGAGCCATGGCCACTGAGCATGCGGGTTGGGAGCCTGTGCTCCGTAACGGGAGACTCCACAACAGGGAGAGGCCCACGTACTGAAAAAAAAAAAATTCCACCATCAACCCAAGCAGATTACAAAATAGCAAGCAGATTTTAAAATAATAGTCTACAAGCCTGCTTTTTTAAATATATAACTAAATGCATTGAATATCTTATATAAAAAGCCAAGAGACACAGTTGAAACCGAATATTAAAAGTAAACATCTCCTTCCCCAAAACCCTAACTCCACTCCAGTCATGAGGAGAACATCACACAAAGCCAAGTTGAAGGACAGTCTATGAAATATGTGAACCAGGACTCTTCAAAATTGTCATTAAGAAAAGGAAAGTCTGGGACTTTCCTGGTGGTGCACTAGTTAAGAATCCGTCTGCCAATGCAGGGGACACGGGTTCCAGCCCTGGTCCGGGAAGATCCCACATGCCGCAGAGCAAGTAAGCCCGTACATCACAACTACTGAGCCTGCGCTCTAGAGCCCGCCAGCCACAACAACTGAGGCCACACGCTGCAACTAATGAAGCCCGCGCACTCTAGGGCCTGTGTGCCGCAAATACTGAGCCCAGGTGCTGCAATTACTGAAGCCCGCACTCTTAGAGCCCACGCTCCGCAACAAGAGAAGCCACCACAATGAGAAGTCCGCGCACCACAACAAAGAGTAGCCCCCACTTGCCACAACTAAGGAAAGCCTGCGCGCAGCAACAGAGACTCAACTCAGCCAAATATAAACAATAATAAAAAAATAAATAAAGGCATCATCACATAAACACAAATGAGGAAATATGTTTTTAAAAAAAAGAAAAACGGGCGGGGCAGTGGTTAAGAATCCGCCTGCCAGTGCAGGGGACACGGGTTTGAGCCCTGGTCCGGGAAGATCCCACATGCTGCAGTGCAACTAAGCCCGTGAGCCACAACTACTGAGCCTGCGCTTCTGGAGCCTGTGCTCCGCAACAAGAGGCGCCACGGCAGTGAGAGGCCCACGCACCACGATGAGGAATGGCCCCTGCTCGCCGCAACTAGAGAAGGCCCTCGCACAGAAACCAAGACCCAACACAGCCAAAAATAAATAAAATATAAATAAAAATAAATACATTTAAAAGGAAAACCTATACATTTCCCTTTCTGCAAATGTAGGTTTTCGAGGCAAGAGTAGAGCCTCAGAAAGAATGTCTGCAAACAGAACAATCACTAGTTCACTAAGTACAAAATGTAGGATACTATTGGAGAATCCCATCACAGCTAGATAATTGGTCCAGGACCAAAAGTAAATACTGGAAGAAAAATGAAATCAACAGTGTACCACAGAGGTGGTAGGCACACTGGCCTGGACTAAGACATGTTCAGTCATAGATAATAAGGGTGGTGATTTTTAAGCATCATTCTCGTCCCACTGTGGACTTCCTTCTGCAGCAGTATAATGATACCACCAGATCATCTTGAAATCAAGTCATGAAATGTACTTTTATATTTTTAAAAATCAATTCTTGTCCTTAAATTAACTTTTCTTATTAATTTAGTCATGGTGCTCTTTTACTTCTAAAACATTAAATCTTATTTGATTAGAGACAGACTTCAAAAAATAAAAATAAACTGTGATCAAATAGCAGGAACAAACAGTAGTAACTAAAATTTCTTCAATCTAAACTGGAGATGATTTCTGTATCTCTGTCTTTTACATTTGTCTCCATTAGGGGAAAAAAATATGTACCTCATAATTAACTTGGCTGGAATGAATCAGACTGCATTTGTAAAAGTTTCAGAAGACCAATGAGCTGTGCTAAACAGTACCACTATCCACCTGAGCAGAAATTACTATCCTTAAGTTTCTATACATAACTAACAAAACAAAAATTGAAACAAAAGAAGAACTACTAGAAACAAATTAGAGATTCATGTTTTTAAGTCAGAAATTTGCCTTTAGTCAGTAATTTGCCTCATACATTATGATTTTCCCTGTGGAAACCCAATTATTATCCTGAAAACAAGACCACTTTAGAAAGCAAATGCATTGTGACAAAAGAAAGAAAAGGCAGATTGATACATTATTAAAATAACTCACACGCCATACCCTGAGGAGTAAGGAAGCCATGGCAGAGCAGGCCCCCTTCTCCTCAATGGACAGCACAGCTGTGGGGAAGACACTGCAGCTAGCAGAAGCGTGTCACACTTCCTCAGGGAGGAAGCAAGTTACAGACAACTCTACAGAGGGCACCCATAAACTGACGGCCACGCTCATTACCCAACGTCCAGGCCACCCATAGGCTGACTGCAGCCCAACTTTCCCACCATTCCCACACAGGCCCCAGGAACCGTCAGGCCTCTGAGGCTCTGCCAATGCCCTTCCCTCTACCCAAATATCCTTTCCCTCCTCTCTCTGGACCTCAATCCTGCCCAGCTCTAAATGAGCACTGCAAGGCCTATTTCCCTAAGAATGCCTCTCTCAAAACCAAAATTACTTCCTCGAGAATGATCTGCCTCTTACTCATGCATCATTATCTTGGATTAAATACTTCATGTAAGATGCCTTATCTGACCAACACAACTATTGTAGAAATAAGAGTCATGTTTTAGACCATCTATGACATGACATGACAACCATTCAGCTCACGAAAACCATTCAATAAATACTCTAATTGAATTGCCCAAAGAGTTGACCTAAAATAACCTACATGCCAAGCATTCCAAGAACCGTCCTGAACCAAATTCACTTCTCATTCGAATGCCAATGTCACAGACAGGGATGCTGGATTGTCCTTAAATGTACTTGCCTTTATCCAAAACTAGAATCTCTGATGAATCTATGGGACACACATGTAAAATATTCTGCAAAGTAAAAAAGCTTTATTTAGTGTACTGTGCTTAATGTTCAGCCAGACCTGCATTATTCTCTAAACCTTATACAATTACTTAGTATGCAAGAAGCATTAGAAGAGAGACTAAGTCTATTGAGAAGAATACTGGAAGCGAAGGTCATCAATCATTTTCTACTTTCAATAATCTCTTTCATAAAGAGGTAAATGCTCCTAAATTCCAGAATGAATGGAATTCAATACAGCAAAGTAAAATGCTTTAAATACATAAAATAAATATCTTGGTGGACCTTCCAACATCTGTTTTAGTAACTTAAATTATAAAAAACACCCTAACTTTAAGAAAAGTTATATCAACAGCTAAAATTGAGATTTTTTTCCATCTATTACTTTGATTTTCCTGACCCATTTTTGAGAATTGTCAGCATTCTGAATCAATAATGCCAAATTATTTGTTGAAGACAGTGAGATTCCTCCCAAGTCATCTAACATGCTCACTAATCAATAAAGATAAGAACAAACAAGAAAGCCATATTTAGGAAGCAAGCAAATTATATTAAAAGACTGACTTTGAGAAAAGGTTGCTGCTTGCCAAGAAAATTTTATTATTATAAAACATTTTCTGTCATTTGTATTACTTCATTTTCCCTTCCAGATTATCTGTGTAGCCTTGTAAACACATCATAATCCAAAGCAGTTGAGATTTACCAATAAAATGTAAATCAACACAATAGAGCCAACTGCATAATTAAAACAAAAGTGTACCGGGCTTCCCTGGTGGAGCAGTGGTTGAGAGCCTGCCTGCCAATGCAGGGGACACGGGTTTGTGACTCGGTCCGGGAAGATCCCACATGCCGCGGAGCGGCTAGGCCCGTGAGCCATGGCCACTGAGCATGCGGGTTGGGAGCCTGTGCTCCGTAACGGGAGACTCCACAACAGGGAGAGGCCCACGTACTGAAAAAAAAAAAATTCCACCATCAACCCAAGCAGATTACAAAATAGCAAGCAGATTTTAAAATAATAGTCTACAAGCCTGCTTTTTTAAATATATAACTAAATGCATTGAATATCTTATATAAAAAGCCAAGAGACACAGTTGAAACCGAATATTAAAAGTAAACATCTCCTTCCCCAAAACCCTAACTCCACTCCAGTCATGAGGAGAACATCACACAAAGCCAAGTTGAAGGACAGTCTATGAAATATGTGAACCAGGACTCTTCAAAATTGTCATTAAGAAAAGGAAAGTCTGGGACTTTCCTGGTGGTGCACTAGTTAAGAATCCGTCTGCCAATGCAGGGGACACGGGTTCCAGCCCTGGTCCGGGAAGATCCCACATGCCGCAGAGCAAGTAAGCCCGTACATCACAACTACTGAGCCTGCGCTCTAGAGCCCGCCAGCCACAACAACTGAGGCCACACGCTGCAACTAATGAAGCCCGCGCACTCTAGGGCCTGTGTGCCGCAAATACTGAGCCCAGGTGCTGCAATTACTGAAGCCCGCACTCTTAGAGCCCACGCTCCGCAACAAGAGAAGCCACCACAATGAGAAGTCCGCGCACCACAACAAAGAGTAGCCCCCACTTGCCACAACTAAGGAAAGCCTGCGCGCAGCAACAGAGACTCAACTCAGCCAAATATAAACAATAATAAAAAAATAAATAAAGGCATCATCACATAAACACAAATGAGGAAATATGTTTTTAAAAAAAAGAAAAACGGGCGGGGCAGTGGTTAAGAATCCGCCTGCCAGTGCAGGGGACACGGGTTTGAGCCCTGGTCCGGGAAGATCCCACATGCTGCAGTGCAACTAAGCCCGTGAGCCACAACTACTGAGCCTGCGCTTCTGGAGCCTGTGCTCCGCAACAAGAGGCGCCACGGCAGTGAGAGGCCCACGCACCACGATGAGGAGTGGCCCCTGCTCGCCGCAACTAGAGAAGGCCCTCGCACAGAAACCAAGACCCAACACAGCCAAAAATAAATAAAATATAAATAAAAATAAATACATTTAAAAGGAAAACCTATACATTTCCCTTTCTGCAAATGTAGGTTTTCGAGGCAAGAGTAGAGCCTCAGAAAGAATGTCTGCAAACAGAACAATCACTAGTTCACTAAGTACAAAATGTAGGATACTTTTGGAGAATCCCATCACAGCTAGATAATTGGTCCAGGACCAAAAGTAAATACTGGAAGAAAAATGAAATCAACAGTGTACCACAGAGGTGGTAGGCACACTGGCCTGGACTAAGACATGTTCAGTCATAGATAATAAGGGTGGTGATTTTTAAGCATCATTCTCGTCCCACTGTGGACTTCCCTCTGCAGCAGTATAAGGATACCACCAGATCATCTTGAAATCAAGTCATGAAATGTACTTTTATATTTTTAAAAATCAATGATTGTCCTTAAATTAACTTTTCTTATTAATTTAGTCATGGTGCTCTTTTACTTCTAAAACATTAAATCTTATTTGATTAGAGACAGACTTCAAAAAATAAAAATAAACTGTGATCAAATAGCAGGAACAAACAGTAGTAACTAAAATTTCTTCAATCTAAACTGGAGATGATTTCTGTATCTCTGTCTTTTACATTTGTCTCCATTAGGGGAAAAAAATATGTACCTCATAATTAACTTGGCTGGAATGAATCAGACTGCATTTGTAAAAGTCTCAGAAGACCAATGAGCTGTGCTAAACAGTACCACTATCCACCTGAGCAGAAATTACTATCCTTAAGTTTCTATACATAACTAACACAACAAAAATTTAAACAAAAGAAGAACTACTAGAAACAAATTAGAGATTCATGTTTTTAAGTCAGTAATTTGCCTTTAGTCAGTAATTTGCCTCATACATTATGATTTTCCCTGTGGAAACCCAATTATTATCCTGAAAACAAGACCACTTTAGAAAGCAAATGCATTGTGACAAAAGAAAGAAAAGGCAGATTGATACATTATTAAAATAACTCACACGCCATACCCTGAAGAGTAAGGAATCCATGGCAGAGCAGGCCCCCTTCTCCTCAATGGACAGCACAGCTGTGGGGAAGACACTGCAGCTAGCAGAAGCGTGTCACACTTCCTCAGGGAGGAAGCAAGTTACAGACAACTCTACAGAGGGCACCCATAAACTGACGGCCACGCTCATTACCCAACGTCCAGGCCACCCACAGGCTGACTGCAGCCCAACTTTCCCACCATTCCCACACAGGCCCCAGGAACCGTCAGGCCTCTGAGGCTCTGCCAATGCCCTTCCCTCCACCCAAATATCCTTTCCCTCCTCTCTCTGGACCTCAATCCTGCCCAGCTCTAAATGAGCACTGCAAGGCCTATTTCCCTAAGAATGCCTCTCTCAAAACCAAAATTACTTCCTCGAGAATGATCTGCCTCTTACTCATGCATCATTATCTTGGATTAAATACATCAGGTAAGATGCCTTATCTGACCAACACAACTATTGTAGAAATAAGAGTCATGGTTTAGACCATCTATGACATGACATGACAACCATTCAGCTCACGAAAACCATTCAATAAATACTCTAAGTGAATTGCCCAAAGAGTTGACCTAAAATAACCTAAATGCCAAGCATTCCAAGAACCGTCCTGAACCAAATTCACTTCTCATTCGAATGCCAATGTCAGAGACAGGGATGTTGTATTGTCCTTAAATGTACTTGCCTTTATCCAAAACTAGAATCTCTGATGAATCTATGGGACACACATGTAAAATATTCTGCAAAGTAAAAAAGCTTTATTTAATGTACTGTGCTTAATGTTCAGCCAGACCTGCATTATTCTCTAAACCTTATACAATTACTGAGTATACAAGAAGCATTAGAAGAGAGACTAAGTCTATTGAGAAGAATACTGGAAGCGAAGGTCATCAATCATTTTCTACTTTCAATAATCTCTTTCATAAAGAGGTAAATTCTCCTAAATTCCAGAATGAATGGAATTCAATACAGCAAAGTAAAATGCTTTAAAAACATAAAATAAATATCTTGGTGGACCTTCCACCATCTGTTTTAGTAACGTAAATTATAAAACACACCCTAAACTTAAGAAAAGTTGTATCAACAGCTAAAATTGAGATTTTTTTCCATCTATTACTTTGATTTTCCTGACCCATTTTTGAGAATTGTCAGCATTCCGGATCAATAATGCCAAATTATTTCTTGAAGACAGTGAGATTCCTTCCAAGTCATCTAACATGCTCACTAATCAATAAAGATAAGAACAAACAAGAAAGCCATATTTAGGAAGCAAGCAAATTATATTAAAAGACTGACTTTGAGAAAAGGTTGCTGCTTGCCAAGAAAATTTTATTATTATAAAACTTTTTCTGTCATTTGTATTACTTCATTTTCCCTTCCAGATTATCTGTGTAGCCTTGTAAACACATCATAATCCAAAGCAGTTGAGATTTACCAATAAAATGTAAATCAACACAATAGAGCCAACTGCATAATTAAAACAAAAGTGTACCGGGCTTCCCTGGTGGAGCAGTGGTTGAGAGCCTGCCTGCCAATGCAGGGGACACGGGTTTGTGACTCGGTCCGGGAAGATCCCACATGCCGCGGAGCGGCTAGGCCCGTGAGCCATGGCCACTGAGCATGCGGGTTGGGAGCCTGTGCTCCGTAATGGGAGACTCCAAAACAGGGAGAGGCCCACGTACTGAAAAAAAAAAAAAACATTCCACCATCAACCCAAGCAGATTACAAAATAGCAAGCAGATTTTAAAATAATAGTCTACAAGCCTGCTTTTTTAAATATATAACTAAATGCATTGAATATCTTATATAAAAAGCCAAGAGACACAGTTGAAACCGAATATTAAAAGTAAACATCTGCTTCCCCAAAACCCTAACTCCACTCCAGTCATGAGGAGAACATCACACAAAGCCAAGTTGAAGGACAGTCTATGAAATATGTGAACCAGGACTCTTCAAAATTGTCATTAAGAAAAGGAAAGTCTGGGACTTTCCTGGTGGTGCACTAGTTAAGAATCCGTCTGCCAATGCAGGGGACACGGGTTCCAGCCCTGGTCCGGGAAGATCCCACATGCCGCAGAGCAAGTAAGCCCGTACATCTCAACTACTGAGCCTGCGCTCTAGAGCCCGCCAGCCACAACAACTGAGGCCACACGCTGCAACTAATGAAGCCCGCGCACTCTAGGGCCTGTGTGCCGCAAATACTGAGCCCAGGTGCTGCAATTACCGAAGCCCGCACTCTTAGAGCCCACGCTCCGCAACAAGAGAAGCCACCACAATGAGAAGTCCGCGCACCACAACAAAGAGTAGCCCCCACTTGCCACAACTAAGGAAAGCCTGCGCGCAGCAACAGAGACTCAACTCAGCCAAATATAAACAATAATAAAAAAATAAATAAAGGCATCATCACATAAACACAAATGAGGAAATATGTTTTTAAAAAAAAGAAAAACGGGCGGGGCAGTGGTTAAGAATCCGCCTGCCAGTGCAGGGGACACGGGTTTGAGCCCTGGTCCGGGAAGATCCCACATGCTGCAGTGCAACTAAGCCCGTGAGCCACAACTACTGAGCCTGCGCTTCTGGAGCCTGTGCTCCGCAACAAGAGGCGCCACGGCAGTGAGAGGCCCACGCACCACGATGAGGAATGGCCCCTGCTCGCCGCAACTAGAGAAGGCCCTCGCACAGAAACCAAGACCCAACACAGCCAAAAATAAATAAAATATAAATAAAAATAAATACATTTAAAAGGAAAACCTATACATTTCCCTTTCTGCAAATGTAGGTTTTCGAGGCAAGAGTAGAGCCTCAGAAAGAATGTCTGCAAACAGAACAATCACTAGTTCACTAAGTACAAAATGTAGGATACTATTGGAGAATCCCATCACAGCTAGATAATTGGTCCAGGACCAAAAGTAAATACTGGAAGAAAAATGAAATCAACAGTGTACCACAGAGGTGGTAGGCACACTGGCCTGGACTAAGACATGTTCAGTCATAGATAATAAGGGTGGTGATTTTTAAGCATCATTCTCGTCCCACTGTGGACTTCCTTCTGCAGCAGTATAATGATACCACCAGATCATCTTGAAATCAAGTCATGAAATGTACTTTTATATTTTTAAAAATCAATTCTTGTCCTTAAATTAACTTTTCTTATTAATTTAGTCATGGTGCTCTTTTACTTCTAAAACATTAAATCTTATTTGATTAGAGACAGACTTCAAAAAATAAAAATAAACTGTGATCAAATAGCAGGAACAAACAGTAGTAACTAAAATTTCTTCAATCTAAACTGGAGATGATTTCTGTATCTCTGTCTTTTACATTTGTCTCCATTAGGGGAAAAAAATATGTACCTCATAATTAACTTGGCTGGAATGAATCAGACTGCATTTGTAAAAGTTTCAGAAGACCAATGAGCTGTGCTAAACAGTACCACTATCCACCTGAGCAGAAATTACTATCCTTAAGTTTCTATACATAACTAACAAAACAAAAATTGAAACAAAAGAAGAACTACTAGAAACAAATTAGAGATTCATGTTTTTAAGTCAGAAATTTGCCTTTAGTCAGTAATTTGCCTCATACATTATGATTTTCCCTGTGGAAACCCAATTATTATCCTGAAAACAAGACCACTTTAGAAAGCAAATGCATTGTGACAAAAGAAAGAAAAGGCAGATTGATACATTATTAAAATAACTCACACGCCATACCCTGAGGAGTAAGGAAGCCATGGCAGAGCAGGCCCCCTTCTCCTCAATGGACAGCACAGCTGTGGGGAAGACACTGCAGCTAGCAGAAGCGTGTCACACTTCCTCAGGGAGGAAGCAAGTTACAGACAACTCTACAGAGGGCACCCATAAACTGACGGCCACGCTCATTACCCAACGTCCAGGCCACCCATAGGCTGACTGCAGCCCAACTTTCCCACCATTCCCACACAGGCCCCAGGAACCGTCAGGCCTCTGAGGCTCTGCCAATGCCCTTCCCTCTACCCAAATATCCTTTCCCTCCTCTCTCTGGACCTCAATCCTGCCCAGCTCTAAATGAGCACTGCAAGGCCTATTTCCCTAAGAATGCCTCTCTCAAAACCAAAATTACTTCCTCGAGAATGATCTGCCTCTTACTCATGCATCATTATCTTGGATTAAATACTTCATGTAAGATGCCTTATCTGATCAACACAACTATTGTAGAAATAAGAGTCATGTTTTAGACCATCTATGACATGACATGACAACCATTCAGCTCACGAAAACCATTCAATAAATACTCTAATTGAATTGCCCAAAGAGTTGACCTAAAATAACCTACATGCCAAGCATTCCAAGAACCGTCCTGAACCAAATTCACTTCTCATTCGAATGCCAATGTCACAGACAGGGATGCTGGATTGTCCTTAAATGTACTTGCCTTTATCCAAAACTAGAATCTCTGATGAATCTATGGGACACACATGTAAAATATTCTGCAAAGTAAAAAAGCTTTATTTAGTGTACTGTGCTTAATGTTCAGCCAGACCTGCATTATTCTCTAAACCTTATACAATTACTTAGTATGCAAGAAGCATTAGAAGAGAGACTAAGTCTATTGAGAAGAATACTGGAAGCGAAGGTCATCAATCATTTTCTACTTTCAATAATCTCTTTCATAAAGAGGTAAATGCTCCTAAATTCCAGAATGAATGGAATTCAATACAGCAAAGTAAAATGCTTTAAATACATAAAATAAATATCTTGGTGGACCTTCCAACATCTGTTTTAGTAACTTAAATTATAAAAAACACCCTAACTTTAAGAAAAGTTATATCAACAGCTAAAATTGAGATTTTTTTCCATCTATTACTTTGATTTTCCTGACCCATTTTTGAGAATTGTCAGCATTCTGAATCAATAATGCCAAATTATTTGTTGAAGACAGTGAGATTCCTCCCAAGTCATCTAACATGCTCACTAATCAATAAAGATAAGAACAAAGAAGAAAGCCATATTTAGGAAGCAAGCAAATTATATTAAAAGACTGACTTTGAGAAAAGGTTGCTGCTTGCCAAGAAAATTTTATTATTATAAAACATTTTCTGTCATTTGTATTACTTCATTTTCCCTTCCAGATTATCTGTGTAGCCTTGTAAACACATCATAATCCAAAGCAGTTGAGATTTACCAATAAAATGTAAATCAACACAATAGAGCCAACTGCATAATTAAAACAAAAGTGTACCGGGCTTCCCTGGTGGAGCAGTGGTTGAGAGCCTGCCTGCCAATGCAGGGGACACGGGTTTGTGACTCGGTCCGGGAAGATCCCACATGCCGCGGAGCGGCTAGGCCCGTGAGCCATGGCCACTGAGCATGCGGGTTGGGAGCCTGTGCTCCGTAACGGGAGACTCCACAACAGGGAGAGGCCCACGTACTGAAAAAAAAAAAAATTCCACCATCAACCCAAGCAGATTACAAAATAGCAAGCAGATTTTAAAATAATAGTCTACAAGCCTGCTTTTTTAAATATATAACTAAATGCATTGAATATCTTATATAAAAAGCCAAGAGACACAGTTGAAACCGAATATTAAAAGTAAACATCTCCTTCCCCAAAACCCTAACTCCACTCCAGTCATGAGGAGAACATCACACAAAGCCAAGTTGAAGGACAGTCTATGAAATATGTGAACCAGGACTCTTCAAAATTGTCATTAAGAAAAGGAAAGTCTGGGACTTTCCTGGTGGTGCACTAGTTAAGAATCCGTCTGCCAATGCAGGGGACACGGGTTCCAGCCCTGGTCCGGGAAGATCCCACATGCCGCAGAGCAAGTAAGCCCGTACATCACAACTACTGAGCCTGCGCTCTAGAGCCCGCCAGCCACAACAACTGAGGCCACACGCTGCAACTAATGAAGCCCGCGCACTCTAGGGCCTGTGTGCCGCAAATACTGAGCCCAGGTGCTGCAATTACTGAAGCCCGCACTCTTAGAGCCCACGCTCCGCAACAAGAGAAGCCACCACAATGAGAAGTCCGCGCACCACAACAAAGAGTAGCCCCCACTTGCCACAACTAAGGAAAGCCTGCGCGCAGCAACAGAGACTCAACTCAGCCAAATATAAACAATAATAAAAAAATAAATAAAGGCATCATCACATAAACACAAATGAGGAAATATGTTTTTAAAAAAAAGAAAAACGGGCGGGGCAGTGGTTAAGAATCCGCCTGCCAGTGCAGGGGACACGGGTTTGAGCCCTGGTCCGGGAAGATCCCACATGCTGCAGTGCAACTAAGCCCGTGAGCCACAACTACTGAGCCTGCGCTTCTGGAGCCTGTGCTCCGCAACAAGAGGCGCCACGGCAGTGAGAGGCCCACGCACCACGATGAGGAGTGGCCCCTGCTCGCCGCAACTAGAGAAGGCCCTCGCACAGAAACCAAGACCCAACACAGCCAAAAATAAATAAAATATAAATAAAAATAAATACATTTAAAAGGAAAACCTATACATTTCCCTTTCTGCAAATGTAGGTTTTCGAGGCAAGAGTAGAGCCTCAGAAAGAATGTCTGCAAACAGAACAATCACTAGTTCACTAAGTACAAAATGTAGGATACTTTTGGAGAATCCCATCACAGCTAGATAATTGGTCCAGGACCAAAAGTAAATACTGGAAGAAAAATGAAATCAACAGTGTACCACAGAGGTGGTAGGCACACTGGCCTGGACTAAGACATGTTCAGTCATAGATAATAAGGGTGGTGATTTTTAAGCATCATTCTCGTCCCACTGTGGACTTCCCTCTGCAGCAGTATAAGGATACCACCAGATCATCTTGAAATCAAGTCATGAAATGTACTTTTATATTTTTAAAAATCAATGATTGTCCTTAAATTAACTTTTCTTATTAATTTAGTCATGGTGCTCTTTTACTTCTAAAACATTAAATCTTATTTGATTAGAGACAGACTTCAAAAAATAAAAATAAACTGTGATCAAATAGCAGGAACAAACAGTAGTAACTAAAATTTCTTCAATCTAAACTGGAGATGATTTCTGTATCTCTGTCTTTTACATTTGTCTCCATTAGGGGAAAAAAATATGTACCTCATAATTAACTTGGCTGGAATGAATCAGACTGCATTTGTAAAAGTCTCAGAAGACCAATGAGCTGTGCTAAACAGTACCACTATCCACCTGAGCAGAAATTACTATCCTTAAGTTTCTATACATAACTAACACAACAAAAATTTAAACAAAAGAAGAACTACTAGAAACAAATTAGAGATTCATATTTTTAAGTCAGTAATTTGCCTTTAGTCAGTAATTTGCCTCATACATTATGATTTTCCCTGTGGAAACCCAATTATTATCCTGAAAACAAGACCACTTTAGAAAGCAAATGCATTGTGACAAAAGAAAGAAAAGGCAGATTGATACATTATTAAAATAACTCACACGCCATACCCTGAAGAGTAAGGAATCCATGGCAGAGCAGGCCCCCTTCTCCTCAATGGACAGCACAGCTGTGGGGAAGACACTGCAGCTAGCAGAAGCGTGTCACACTTCCTCAGGGAGGAAGCAAGTTACAGACAACTCTACAGAGGGCACCCATAAACTGACGGCCACGCTCATTACCCAACGTCCAGGCCACCCACAGGCTGACTGCAGCCCAACTTTCCCACCATTCCCACACAGGCCCCAGGAACCGTCAGGCCTCTGAGGCTCTGCCAATGCCCTTCCCTCCACCCAAATATCCTTTCCCTCCTCTCTCTGGACCTCAATCCTGCCCAGCTCTAAATGAGCACTGCAAGGCCTATTTCCCTAAGAATGCCTCTCTCAAAACCAAAATTACTTCCTCGAGAATGATCTGCCTCTTACTCATGCATCATTATCTTGCATTAAATACATCAGGTAAGATGCCTTATCTGACCAACACAACTATTGTAGAAATAAGAGTCATGTTTTAGACCATCTATGACATGACATGACAACCATTCAGCTCACGAAAACCATTCAATAAATACTCTAAGTGAATTGCCCAAAGAGTTGACCTAAAATAACCTAAATGCCAAGCATTCCAAGAACCGTCCTGAACCAAATTCACTTCTCATTCGAATGCCAATGTCAGAGACAGGGATGTTGTATTGTCCTTAAATGTACTTGCCTTTATCCAAAACTAGAATCTCTGATGAATCTATGGGACACACATGTAAAATATTCTGCAAAGTAAAAAAGCTTTATTTAGTGTACTGTGCTTAATGTTCAGCCAGACCTGCATTTTTCTCTAAACCTTATACAATTACTGAGTGTACAAGAAGCATTAGAAGAGAGACTAAGTCTATTGAGAAGAATACTGGAAGCGAAGGTCATCAATCATTTTCTACTTTCAATAATCTCTTTCATAAAGAGGTAAATTCTCCTAAATTCCAGAATGAATGGAATTCAATACAGCAAAGTAAAATGCTTTAAAAACATAAAATAAATATCTTGGTGGACCTTCCACCATCTGTTTTAGTAACGTAAATTATAAAACACACCCTAAACTTAAGAAAAGTTGTATCAACAGCTAAAATTGAGATTTTTTTCCATCTATTACTTTGATTTTCCTGACCCATTTTTGAGAATTGTCAGCATTCCGGATCAATAATGCCAAATTATTTCTTGAAGACAGTGAGATTCCTTCCAAGTCATCTAACATGCTCACTAATCAATAAAGATAAGAACAAAGAAGAAAGCCATATTTAGGAAGCAAGCAAATTATATTAAAAGACTGACTTTGAGAAAAGGTTGCTGCTTGCCAAGAAAATTTTATTATTATAAAACATTTTCTGTCATTTGTATTACTTAATTTTCCCTTCCAGATTATCTGTGTAGCCTTGTAAACACATCATAATCCAAAGCAGTTGAGATTTACCAATAAAATGTAAATCAACACAATAGAGACAACTGCATAATTAAAACAAAAGTGTACCGGGCTTCCCTGGTGGAGCAGTGGTTGAGAGCCTGCCTGCCAATGCAGGGGACACGGGTTTGTGACTCGGCCCGGGAAGATCCCACATGCCGCGGAGCGGCTAGGCCCGTGAGCCATGGCCACTGAGCATGCGGGTTGGGAGCCTGTGCTTCGTAACGGGAGACTCCACAACAGGGAGAGGCCCACGTACTGAAAAAAAAAAAAACATTCCACCATCAACCCAAGCAGATTACAAAATAGCAAGCAGATTTTAAAATAATAGTCTACAAGCCTGCTTTTTTAAATATATAACTAAATGCATTGAATATCTTATATAAAAAGCCAAGAGACAGAGTTGAAACCGAATATTAAAAGTAAACATCTCCTTCCCCAAAACCCTAACTCCACTCCAGTCATGAGGAGAACATCACACAAAGCCAAGTTGAAGGACAGTCTAGGAAATATGTGAACCAGGACTCTTCAAAATTGTCATTAAGAAAAGGAAAGTCTGGGACTTTCCTGGTGGTGCACTAGTTAAGGATCCGTCTGCCAATGCAGGGGACACGGGTTCCAGCCCTGGTCCGGGAAGATCCCACGTGCCGCAGAACAAGTAAGCCCGTACATCACAACTACTGAGCCTGCGCTCTAGAGCCCGCCAGCCACAACAACTGAGGCCACACGCTGCAACTAATGAAGCCCGCGCACTCTAGGGCCTGTGTGCCGCAAATACTGAGCCCAGGTGCTGCAATTACTGAAGCCCACACTCTTAGAGCCCACGCTCCGCAACAAGAGAAGCCACCACAATGAGAAGTCCGCGCACCACAACAAAGAGTAGCCCCCACTTGCCACAACTAGGGAAAGCCTGCGCGCAGCAACAAAGACTCAACTCAGCCAAATATAAACAATAATAAAAAAATAAATAAAGGCATCATCACATAAACACAAATGAGGAAATATTTTTTTAAAAAAAAGAATAACGGGCGGGGCAGTGGTTAAGAATCCGCCTGCCAGTGCAGGGGACACGGATTTGAGCCCTGGTCCGGGAAGATCCCACATACTGCAGTGCAACTAAGCCCGTGAGCCACAACTACTGAGCCTGCGCTTCTGGAGCCTGTGCTCCGCAACAAGAGGCGCCACGGCAGTGAGAGGCCCACGCACCACGATGAGGAGTGGCCCCTGCTCGCCGCAACTAGAGAAGGCCCTCGCACAGAAACCAAGACCCAACACAGCCAAAAATAAATAAAATATAAATAAAAATAAATACATTTAAAAGGAAAACCTATACATTTCCCTTTCTGCAAATGTAGGTTTTCGAGGCAAGAGTAGAGCCTCAGAAAGAATGTCTGCAAACAGAACAATCACTAGTTCACTAAGTACAAAATGTAGGATACTTTTGGAGAATCCCATCACAGCTAGATAATTGGTCCAGGACCAAAAGTAAATACTGGAAGAAAAATGAAATCAACAGTGTACCACAGAGGTGGTAGGCACACTGGCCTGGACTAAGACATGTTCAGTCATAGATAATAAGGGTGGTGATTTTTAAGCATCATTCTCGTCCCACTGTGGACTTCCCTCTGCAGCAGTATAAGGATACCACCAGATCATCTTGAAATCAAGTCATGAAATGTACTTTTATATTTTTAAAAATCAATGATTGTCCTTAAATTAACTTTTCTTATTAATTTAGTCAGGGTCCTCTATTACTTCTAAAACATTAAATCTTATTTGATTAGAGACAGACTTCAAAAAATAAAAATAAACTGTGATCAAATAGCAGGAACAAACAGTAGTAACTAAAATTTCTTCAATCTAAACTGGAGATGATTTCTGTATCTCTGTCTTTTACATTTGTCTCCATTAGGGGCAAAAAATATGTACCTCATAATTAACTTGGCTGGAATGAATCAGACTGCATTTGTAAAAGTTTCAGAAGACCAATGAGCTGTGCTAAACAGTACCACTATCCACCTGAGCAGAAATTACTATCCTTAAGTTTCTATACATAACTAACAAAACAAAAATTGAAACAAAAGAAGAACTACTAGAAACAAATTAGAGATTCATGTTTTTAAGTCAGAAATTTGCCTTTAGTCAGTAATTTGCCTCATACATTATGATTTTCCCTGTGGAAACCCAATTATTATCCTGAAAACAAGACCACTTTAGAAAGCAAATGCATTGTGACAAAAGAAAGAAAAGGCAGATTGATACATTATTAAAATAACTCACACGCCATACCCTGAGGAGTAAGGAAGCCATGGCAGAGCAGGCCCCCTTCTCCTCAATGGACAGCACAGCTGTGGGGAAGACACTGCAGCTAGCAGAAGCGTGTCACACTTCCTCAGGGAGGAAGCAAGTTACAGACAACTCTACAGAGGGCACCCATAAACTGACGGCCACGCTCATTACCCAACGTCCAGGCCACACACAGGCTGACTGCAGCCCAACTTTCCCACCATTCCCACACAGGCCCCAGGAACCGTCAGGCCTCTGAGGCTCTGCCAATGCCCTTCCCTCTACCCAAATATCCTTTCCCTCCTCTCTCCGGACCTCAATCCTGCCCAGCTCTAAATGAGCACTGCAAGGCCTATTTCCCTAAGAATGCCTCTCTCAAAACCAAAATTACTTCCTCGAGAATGATCTGCCTCTTACTCATGCATCATTATCTTGGATTAAATACTTCATGTAAGATGCCTTATCTGACCAACACAACTATTGTAGAAATAAGAGTCATGTTTTAGACCATCTATGACATGACATGACAACCATTCAGCTCACGAAAACCATTCAATAAATACTCTAATTGAATTGCCCAAAGAGTTGACCTAAAATAACCTACATGCCAAGCATTCCAAGAACCGTCCTGAACCAAATTCACTTCTCATTCGAATGCCAATGTCACAGACAGGGATGCTGGATTGTCCTTAAATGTACTTGCCTTTATCCAAAACTAGAATCTCTGATGAATCTATGGGACACACATGTAAAATATTCTGCAAAGTAAAAAAGCTTTATTTAGTGTACTGTGCTTAATGTTCAGCCAGACCTGCATTATTCTCTAAACCTTATACAATTACTGAGTATACAAGAAGCATTAGAAGAGAGACTAAGTCTATTGAGAAGAATACTGGAAGCGAAGGTCATCAATCATTTTCTACTTTCAATAATCTCTTTCATAAAGAGGTAAATTCTCCTAAATTCCAGAATGAATGGAATTCAATACAGCAAAGTAAAATGCTTTAAAAACATAAAATAAATATCTTGGTGGACCTTCCACCATCTGTTTTAGTAACGTAAATTATAAAACACACCCTAAACTTAAGAAAAGTTGTATCAACAGCTAAAATTGAGATTTTTTTCCATCTATTACTTTGATTTTCCTGACCCATTTTTGAGAATTGTCAGCATTCCGGATCAATAATGCCAAATTATTTCTTGAAGACAGTGAGATTCCTTCCAAGTCATCTAACATGCTCACTAATCAATAAAGATAAGAACAAACAAGAAAGCCATATTTAGGAAGCAAGCAAATTATATTAAAAGACTGACTTTGAGAAAAGGTTGCTGCTTGCCAAGAAAATTTTATTATTATAAAACTTTTTCTGTCATTTGTATTACTTCATTTTCCCTTCCAGATTATCTGTGTAGCCTTGTAAACACATCATAATCCAAAGCAGTTGAGATTTACCAATAAAATGTAAATCAACACAATAGAGCCAACTGCATAATTAAAACAAAAGTGTACCGGGCTTCCCTGGTGGAGCAGTGGTTGAGAGCCTGCCTGCCAATGCAGGGGACACGGGTTTGTGACTCGGTCCGGGAAGATCCCACATGCCGCGGAGCGGCTAGGCCCGTGAGCCATGGCCACTGAGCATGCGGGTTGGGAGCCTGTGCTCCGTAATGGGAGACTCCAAAACAGGGAGAGGCCCACGTACTGAAAAAAAAAAAAACATTCCACCATCAACCCAAGCAGATTACAAAATAGCAAGCAGATTTTAAAATAATAGTCTACAAGCCTGCTTTTTTAAATATATAACTAAATGCATTGAATATCTTATATAAAAAGCCAAGAGACACAGTTGAAACCGAATATTAAAAGTAAACATCTGCTTCCCCAAAACCCTAACTCCACTCCAGTCATGAGGAGAACATCACACAAAGCCAAGTTGAAGGACAGTCTATGAAATATGTGAACCAGGACTCTTCAAAATTGTCATTAAGAAAAGGAAAGTCTGGGACTTTCCTGGTGGTGCACTAGTTAAGAATCCGTCTGCCAATGCAGGGGACACGGGTTCCAGCCCTGGTCCGGGAAGATCCCACATGCCGCAGAGCAAGTAAGCCCGTACATCACAACTACTGAGCCTGCGCTCTAGAGCCCGCCAGCCACAACAACTGAGGCCACACGCTGCAACTAATGAAGCCCGCGCACTCTAGGGCCTGTGTGCCGCAAATACTGAGCCCAGGTGCTGCAATTACCGAAGCCCGCACTCTTAGAGCCCACGCTCCACAACAAGAGAAGCCACCACAATGAGAAGTCCGCGCACCACAACAAAGAGTAGCCCCCACTTGCCACAACTAGGGAAAGCCTGCGCGCAGCAACAAAGACTCAACTCAGCCAAATATAAACAATAATAAAAAAATAAATAAAGGCATCATCACATAAACACAAATGAGGAAATATTTTTTTAAAAAAAAGAATAACGGGCGGGGCAGTGGTTAAGAATCCGCCTGCCAGTGCAGGGGACACGGATTTGAGCCCTGGTCCGGGAAGATCCCACATGCTGCAGTGCAACTAAGCCCGTGAGCCACAACTACTGAGCCTGCGCTTCTGGAGCCTGTGCTCCGCAACAAGAGGCGCCACGGCAGTGAGAGGCCCACGCACCACGATGAGGAGTGGCCCCTGCTCGCCGCAACTAGAGAAGGCCCTCGCACAGAAACCAAGACCCAACACAGCCAAAAATAAATAAAATATAAATAAAAATAAATACATTTAAAAGGAAAACCTATACATTTCCCTTTCTGCAAATGTAGGTTTTCGAGGCAAGAGTAGAGCCTCAGAAAGAATGTCTGCAAACAGAACAATCACTAGTTCACTAAGTACAAAATGTAGGATACTATTGGAGAATCCCATCACAGCTAGATAATTGGTCCAGGACCAAAAGTAAATACTGGAAGAAAAATGAAATCAACAGTGTACCACAGAGGTGGTAGGCACACTGGCCTGGACTAAGACATGTTCAGTCATAGATAATAAGGGTGGTGATTTTTAAGCATCATTCTCGTCCCACTGTGGACTTCCTTCTGCAGCAGTATAAGGATACCACCAGATCATCTTGAAATCAAGTCATGAAATGTACTTTTATATTTTTAAAAATCAATTCTTGTCCTTAAATTAACTTTTCTTATTAATTTAGTCATGGTGCTCTTTTACTTCTAAAACATTAAATCTTATTTAATTAGAGACAGACTTCAAAAAATAAAAATAAACTGTGATCAAATAGCAGGAACAAACAGTAGTAACTAAAATTTCTTCAATCTAAACTGGAGATGATTTCTGTATCTCTGTCTTTTACATTTGTCTCCATTAGGGGAAAAAATATGTACCTCATAATTAACTTGGCTGGAATGAATCAGACTGCATTTGTAAAAGTTTCAGAAGACCAATGAGCTGTGCTAAACAGTACCACTATCCACCTGAGCAGAAATTACTATCCTTAAGTTTCTATACATAACTAACAAAACAAAAATTGAAACAAAAGAAGAACTACTAGAAACAAATTAGAGATTCATGTTTTTAAGTCAGAAATTTGCCTTTAGTCAGTAATTTGCCTCATACATTATGATTTTCCCTGTGGAAACCCAATTATTATCCTGAAAACAAGACCACTTTAGAAAGCAAATGCATTGTGACAAAAGAAAGAAAAGGCAGATTGATACATTATTAAAATAACTCACACGCCATACCCTGAGGAGTAAGGAAGCCATGGCAGAGCAGGCCCCCTTCTCCTCAATGGACAGCACAGCTGTGGGGAAGACACTGCAGCTAGCAGAAGCGTGTCACACTTCCTCAGGGAGGAAGCAAGTTACAGACAACTCTACAGAGGGCACCCATAAACTGACGGCCACGCTCATTACCCAACGTCCAGGCCACCCATAGGCTGACTGCAGCCCAACTTTCCCACCATTCCCACACAGGCCCCAGGAACCGTCAGGCCTCTGAGGCTCTGCCAATGCCCTTCCCTCTACCCAAATATCCTTTCCCTCCTCTCTCTGGACCTCAATCCTGCCCAGCTCTAAATGAGCACTGCAAGGCCTATTTCCCTAAGAATGCCTCTCTCAAAACCAAAATTACTTCCTCGAGAATGATCTGCCTCTTACTCATGCATCATTATCTTGGATTAAATACTTCATGTAAGATGCCTTATCTGACCAACACAACTATTGTAGAAATAAGAGTCATGTTTTAGACCATCTATGACATGACATGACAACCATTCAGCTCACGAAAACCATTCAATAAATACTCTAATTGAATTGCCCAAAGAGTTGACCTAAAATAACCTACATGCCAAGCATTCCAAGAACCGTCCTGAACCAAATTCACTTCTCATTCGAATGCCAATGTCAGAGACAGGGATGTTGTATTGTCCTTAAATGTACTTGCCTTTATCCAAAACTAGAATCTCTGATGAATCTATGGGACACACATGTAAAATATTCTGCAAAGTAAAAAAGCTTTATTTAATGTACTGTGCTTAATGTTCAGCCAGACCTGCATTATTCTCTAAACCTTATACAATTACTGAGTATACAAGAAGCATTAGAAGAGAGACTAAGTCTATTGAGAAGAATACTGGAAGCGAAGGTCATCAATCATTTTCTACTTTCAATAATCTCTTTCATAAAGAGGTAAATTCTCCTAAATTCCAGAATGAATGGAATTCAATACAGCAAAGTAAAATGCTTTAAAAACATAAAATAAATATCTTGGTGGACCTTCCACCATCTGTTTTAGTAACGTAAATTATAAAACACACCCTAAACTTAAGAAAAGTTGTATCAACAGCTAAAATTGAGATTTTTTTCCATCTATTACTTTGATTTTCCTGACCCATTTTTGAGAAATGTCAGCATTCCGGATCAATAATGCCAAATTATTTCTTGAAGACAGTGAGATTCCTTCCAAGTCATCTAACATGCTCACTAATCAATAAAGATAAGAACAAACAAGAAAGCCATATTTAGGAAGCAAGCAAATTATATTAAAAGACTGACTTTGAGAAAAGGTTGCTGCTTGCCAAGAAAATTTTATTATTATAAAACTTTTTCTGTCATTTGTATTACTTCATTTTCCCTTCCAGATTATCTGTGTAGCCTTGTAAACACATCATAATCCAAAGCAGTTGAGATTTACCAATAAAATGTAAATCAACACAATAGAGCCAACTGCATAATTAAAACAAAAGTGTACCGGGCTTCCCTGGTGGAGCAGTGGTTGAGAGCCTGCCTGCCAATGCAGGGGACACGGGTTTGTGACTCGGTCCGGGAAGATCCCACATGCCGCGGAGCGGCTAGGCCCGTGAGCCATGGCCACTGAGCATGCGGGTTGGGAGCCTGTGCTCCGTAATGGGAGACTCCAAAACAGGGAGAGGCCCACGTACTGAAAAAAAAAAAAAACATTCCACCATCAACCCAAGCAGATTACAAAATAGCAAGCAGATTTTAAAATAATAGTCTACAAGCCTGCTTTTTTAAATATATAACTAAATGCATTGAATATCTTATATAAAAAGCCAAGAGACACAGTTGAAACCGAATATTAAAAGTAAACATCTGCTTCCCCAAAACCCTAACTCCACTCCAGTCATGAGGAGAACATCACACAAAGCCAAGTTGAAGGACAGTCTATGAAATATGTGAACCAGGACTCTTCAAAATTGTCATTAAGAAAAGGAAAGTCTGGGACTTTCCTGGTGGTGCACTAGTTAAGAATCCGTCTGCCAATGCAGGGGACACGGGTTCCAGCCCTGGTCCGGGAAGATCCCACATGCCGCAGAGCAAGTAAGCCCGTACATCACAACTACTGAGCCTGCGCTCTAGAGCCCGCCAGCCACAACAACTGAGGCCACACGCTGCAACTAATGAAGCCCGCGCACTCTAGGGCCTGTGTGCCGCAAATACTGAGCCCAGGTGCTGCAATTACCGAAGCCCGCACTCTTAGAGCCCACGCTCCACAACAAGAGAAGCCACCACAATGAGAAGTCCGCGCACCACAACAAAGAGTAGCCCCCACTTGCCACAACTAGGGAAAGCCTGCGCGCAGCAACAAAGACTCAACTCAGCCAAATATAAACAATAATAAAAAAATAAATAAAGGCATCATCACATAAACACAAATGAGGAAATATGTTTTTAAAAAAAAGAATAACGGGCGGGGCAGTGGTTAAGAATCCGCCTGCCAGTGCAGGGGACACGGATTTGAGCCCTGGTCCGGGAAGATCCCACATGCTGCAGTGCAACTAAGCCCGTGAGCCACAACTACTGAGCCTGCGCTTCTGGAGCCTGTGCTCCGCAACAAGAGGCGCCACGGCAGTGAGAGGCCCACGCACCACGATGAGGAGTGGCCCCTGCTCGCCGCAACTAGAGAAGGCCCTCGCACAGAAACCAAGACCCAACACAGCCAAATATAAATAAAATATAAATAAAAATAAATACATTTAAAAGGAAAACCTATACATTTCCCTTTCTGCAAATGTAGGTTTTCGAGGCAAGAGTAGAGCCTCAGAAAGAATGTCTGCAAACAGAACAATCACTAGTTCACTAAGTACAAAATGTAGGATACTATTGGAGAATCCCATCACAGCTAGATAATTGGTCCAGGACCAAAAGTAAATACTGGAAGAAAAATGAAATCAACAGTGTACCACAGAGGTGGTAGGCACACTGGCCTGGACTAAGACATGTTCAGTCATAGATAATAAGGGTGGTGATTTTTAAGCATCATTCTCGTCCCACTGTGGACTTCCTTCTGCAGCAGTATAATGATACCACCAGATCATCTTGAAATCAAGTCATGAAATGTACTTTTATATTTTTAAAAATCAATTCTTGTCCTTAAATTAACTTTTCTTATTAATTTAGTCATGGTGCTCTTTTACTTCTAAAACATTAAATCTTATTTGATTAGAGACAGACTTCAAAAAATAAAAATAAACTGTGATCAAATAGCAGGAACAAACAGTAGTAACTAAAATTTCTTCAATCTAAACTGGAGATGATTTCTGTATCTCTGTCTTTTACATTTGTCTCCATTAGGGGAAAAAAATATGTACCTCATAATTAACTTGGCTGGAATGAATCAGACTGCATTTGTAAAAGTTTCAGAAGACCAATGAGCTGTGCTAAACAGTACCACTATCCACCTGAGCAGAAATTACTATCCTTAAGTTTCTATACATAACTAACAAAACAAAAATTGAAACAAAAGAAGAACTACTAGAAACAAATTAGAGATTCATGTTTTTAAGTCAGAAATTTGCCTTTAGTCAGTAATTTGCCTCATACATTATGATTTTCCCTGTGGAAACCCAATTATTATCCTGAAAACAAGACCACTTTAGAAAGCAAATGCATTGTGACAAAAGAAAGAAAAGGCAGATTGATACATTATTAAAATAACTCACACGCCATACCCTGAGGAGTAAGGAAGCCATGGCAGAGCAGGCCCCCTTCTCCTCAATGGACAGCACAGCTGTGGGGAAGACACTGCAGCTAGCAGAAGCGTGTCACACTTCCTCAGGGAGGAAGCAAGTTACAGACAACTCTACAGAGGGCACCCATAAACTGACGGCCACGCTCATTACCCAACGTCCAGGCCACCCATAGGCTGACTGCAGCCCAATTTTCCCACCATTCCCATACAGGCCCCAGGAACCGTCAGGCCTCTGAGGCTCTGCCAATGCCCTTCCCTCTACCCAAATATCCTTTCCCTCCTCTCTCTGGACCTCAATCCTGCCCAGCTCTAAATGAGCACTGCAAGGCCTATTTCCCTAAGAATGCCTCTCTCAAAACCAAAATTACTTCCTCGAGAATGATCTGCCTCTTACTCATGCATCATTATCTTGGATTAAATACTTCATGTAAGATGCCTTATCTGACCAACACAACTATTGTAGAAATAAGAGTCATGTTTTAGACCATCTATGACATGACATGACAACCATTCAGCTCACGAAAACCATTCAATAAATACTCTAATTGAATTGCCCAAAGAGTTGACCTAAAATAACCTACATGCCAAGCATTCCAAGAACCGTCCTGAACCAAATTCACTTCTCATTCGAATGCCAATGTCACAGACAGGGATGCTGGATTGTCCTTAAATGTACTTGCCTTTATCCAAAACTAGAATCTCTGATGAATCTATGGGACACACATGTAAAATATTCTGCAAAGTAAAAAAGCTTTATTTAGTGTACTGTGCTTAATGTTCAGCCAGACCTGCATTATTCTCTAAACCTTATACAATTACTTAGTATGCAAGAAGCATTAGAAGAGAGACTAAGTCTATTGAGAAGAATACTGGAAGCGAAGGTCATCAATCATTTTCTACTTTCAATAATCTCTTTCATAAAGAGGTAAATGCTCCTAAATTCCAGAATGAATGGAATTCAATACAGCAAAGTAAAATGCTTTAAATACATAAAATAAATATCTTGGTGGACCTTCCAACATCTGTTTTAGTAACTTAAATTATAAAAAACACCCTAACTTTAAGAAAAGTTATATCAACAGCTAAAATTGAGATTTTTTTCCATCTATTACTTTGATTTTCCTGACCCATTTTTGAGAATTGTCAGCATTCTGAATCAATAATGCCAAATTATTTGTTGAAGACAGTGAGATTCCTCCCAAGTCATCTAACATGCTCACTAATCAATAAAGATAAGAACAAACAAGAAAGCCATATTTAGGAAGCAAGCAAATTATATTAAAAGACTGACTTTGAGAAAAGGTTGCTGCTTGCCAAGAAAATTTTATTATTATAAAACATTTTCTGTCATTTGTATTACTTCATTTTCCCTTCCAGATTATCTGTGTAGCCTTGTAAACACATCATAATCCAAAGCAGTTGAGATTTACCAATAAAATGTAAATCAACACAATAGAGACAACTGCATAATTAAAACAAAAGTGTACCGGGCTTCCCTGGTGGAGCAGTGGTTGAGAGCCTGCCTGCCAATGCAGGGGACACGGGTTTGTGACTCGGTCCGGGAAGATCCCACATGCCGCGGAGCGGCTAGGCCCGTGAGCCATGGCCACTGAGCATGCGGGTTGGGAGCCTGTGCTCCGTAACGGGAGACTCCACAACAGGGAGAGGCCCACGTACTGAAAAAAAAAAAATTCCACCATCAACCCAAGCAGATTACAAAATAGCAAGCAGATTTTAAAATAATAGTCTACAAGCCTGCTTTTTTAAATATATAACTAAATGCATTGAATATCTTATATAAAAAGCCAAGAGACACAGTTGAAACCGAATATTAAAAGTAAACATCTCCTTCCCCAAAACCCTAACTCCACTCCAGTCATGAGGAGAACATCACACAAAGCCAAGTTGAAGGACAGTCTAGGAAATATGTGAACCAGGACTCTTCAAAATTGTCATTAAGAAAAGGAAAGTCTGGGACTTTCCTGGTGGTGCACTAGTTAAGAATCCGTCTGCCAATGCAGGGGACACGGGTTCCAGCCCTGGTCCGGGAAGATCCCACATGCCGCAGAGCAAGTAAGCCCGTACATCACAACTACTGAGCCTGCGCTCTAGAGCCCGCCAGCCACAACAACTGAGGCCACACGCTGCAACTAATGAAGCCCGCGCACTCTAGGGCCTGTGTGCCGCAAATACTGAGCCCAGGTGCTGCAATTACTGAAGCCCGCACTCTTAGAGCCCACGCTCCGCAACAAGAGAAGCCACCACAATGAGAAGTCCGCGCACCACAACAAAGAGTAGCCCCCACTTGCCACAACTAAGGAAAGTCTGCGCGCAGCAACAGAGACTCAACTCAGCCAAATATAAACAATAATAAAAAAATAAATAAAGGCATCATCACATAAACACAAATGAGGAAATATGTTTTTAAAAAAAAGAAAAACGGGCGGGGCAGTGGTTAAGAATCCGCCTGCCAGTGCAGGGGACACGGGTTTGAGCCCTGGTCCGGGAAGATCCCACATGCTGCAGTGCAACTAAGCCCGTGAGCCACAACTACTGAGCCTGCGCTTCTGGAGCCTGTGCTCCGCAACAAGAGGCGCCACGGCAGTGAGAGGCCCACGCACCACGATGAGGAGTGGCCCCTGCTCGCCGCAACTAGAGAAGGCCCTCGCACAGAAACCAAGACCCAACACAGCCAAAAATAAATAAAATATAAATAAAAATAAATACATTTAAAAGGAAAACCTATACATTTCCCTTTCTGCAAATGTAGGTTTTCGAGGCAAGAGTAGAGCCTCAGAAAGAATGTCTGCAAACAGAACAATCACTAGTTCACTAAGTACAAAATGTAGGATACTTTTGGAGAATCCCATCACAGCTAGATAATTGGTCCAGGACCAAAAGTAAATACTGGAAGAAAAATGAAATCAACAGTGTACCACAGAGGTGGTAGGCACACTGGCCTGGACTAAGACATGTTCAGTCATAGATAATAAGGGTGGTGATTTTTAAGCATCATTCTCGTCCCACTGTGGACTTCCTTCTGCAGCAGTATAAGGATACCACCAGATCATCTTGAAATCAAGTCATGAAATGTACTTTTATATTTTTAAAAATCAATTCTTGTCCTTAAATTAACTTTTCTTATTAATTTAGTCATGGTGCTCTTTTACTTCTAAAACATTAAATCTTATTTGATTAGAGACAGACTTCAAAAAATAAAAATAAACTGTGATCAAATAGCAGGAACAAACAGTAGTAACTAAAATTTCTTCAATCTAAACTGGAGATGATTTCTGTATCTCTGTCTTTTACATTTGTCTCCATTAGGGGAAAAAAATATGTACCTCATAATTAACTTGGCTGGAATGAATCAGACTGCATTTGTAAAAGTTTCAGAAGACCAATGAGCTGTGCTAAACAGTACCACTATCCACCTGAGCAGAAATTACTATCCTTAAGTTTCTATACATAACTAACAAAACAAAAATTGAAACAAAAGAAGAACTACTAGAAACAAATTAGAGATTCATGTTTTTAAGTCAGAAATTTGCCTTTAGTCAGTAATTTGCCTCATACATTATGATTTTCCCTGTGGAAACCCAATTATTATCCTGAAAACAAGACCACTTTAGAAAGCAAATGCATTGTGACAAAAGAAAGAAAAGGCAGATTGATACATTATTAAAATAACTCACACGCCATACCCTGAGGAGTAAGGAAGCCATGGCAGAGCAGGCCCCCTTCTCCTCAATGGACAGCACAGCTGTGGGGAAGACACTGCAGCTAGCAGAAGCGTGTCACACTTCCTCAGGGAGGAAGCAAGTTACAGACAACTCTACAGAGGGCACCCATAAACTGACGGCCACGCTCATTACCCAACGTCCAGGCCACCCACAGGCTGACTGCAGCCCAACTTTCCCACCATTCCCACACAGGCCCCAGGAACCGTCAGGCCTCTGAGGCTCTGCCAATGCCCTTCCCTCTACCCAAATATCCTTTCCCTCCTCTCTCCGGACCTCAATCCTGCCCAGCTCTAAATGAGCACTGCAAGGCCTATTTCCCTAAGAATGCCTCTCTCAAAACCAAAATTACTTCCTCGAGAATGATCTGCCTCTTACTCATGCATCATTATCTTGGATTAAATACTTCATGTAAGATGCCTTATCTGACCAACACAACTATTGTAGAAATAAGAGTCATGTTTTAGACCATCTATGACATGACATGACAACCATTCAGCTCACGAAAACCATTCAATAAATACTCTAATTGAATTGCCCAAAGAGTTGACCTAAAATAACCTACATGCCAAGCATTCCAAGAACCGTCCTGAACCAAATTCACTTCTCATTCGAATGCCAATGTCACAGACAGGGATGCTGGATTGTCCTTAAATGTACTTGCCTTTATCCAAAACTAGAATCTCTGATGAATCTATGGGACACACATGTAAAATATTCTGCAAAGTAAAAAAGCTTTATTTAGTGTACTGTGCTTAATGTTCAGCCAGACCTGCATTATTCTCTAAACCTTATACAATTACTGAGTATACAAGAAGCATTAGAAGAGAGACTAAGTCTATTGAGAAGAATACTGGAAGCGAAGGTCATCAATCATTTTCTACTTTCAATAATCTCTTTCATAAAGAGGTAAATTCTCCTAAATTCCAGAATGAATGGAATTCAATACAGCAAAGTAAAATGCTTTAAAAACATAAAATAAATATCTTGGTGGACCTTCCACCATCTGTTTTAGTAACGTAAATTATAAAACACACCCTAAACTTAAGAAAAGTTGTATCAACAGCTAAAATTGAGATTTTTTTCCATCTATTACTTTGATTTTCCTGACCCATTTTTGAGAATTGTCAGCATTCCGGATCAATAATGCCAAATTATTTCTTGAAGACAGTGAGATTCCTTCCAAGTCATCTAACATGCTCACTAATCAATAAAGATAAGAACAAACAAGAAAGCCATATTTAGGAAGCAAGCAAATTATATTAAAAGACTGACTTTGAGAAAAGGTTGCTGCTTGCCAAGAAAATTTTATTATTATAAAACTTTTTCTGTCATTTGTATTACTTCATTTTCCCTTCCAGATTATCTGTGTAGCGTTGTAAACACATCATAATCCAAAGCAGTTGAGATTTACCAATAAAATGTAAATCAACACAATAGAGCCAACTGCATAATTAAAACAAAAGTGTACCGGGCTTCCCTGGTGGAGCAGTGGTTGAGAGCCTGCCTGCCAATGCAGGGGACACGGGTTTGTGACTCGGTCCGGGAAGATCCCACATGCCGCGGAGCGGCTAGGCCCGTGAGCCATGGCCACTGAGCATGCGGGTTGGGAGCCTGTGCTCCGTAATGGGAGACTCCAAAACAGGGAGAGGCCCACGTACTGAAAAAAAAAAAACATTCCACCATCAACCCAAGCAGATTACAAAATAGCAAGCAGATTTTAAAATAATAGTCTACAAGCCTGCTTTTTTAAATATATAACTAAATGCATTGAATATCTTATATAAAAAGCCAAGAGACACAGTTGAAACCGAATATTAAAAGTAAACATCTGCTTCCCCAAAACCCTAACTCCACTCCAGTCATGAGGAGAACATCACACAAAGCCAAGTTGAAGGACAGTGTATGAAATATGTGAACCAGGACTCTTCAAAATTGTCATTAAGAAAAGGAAAGTCTGGGACTTTCCTGGTGGTGCACTAGTTAAGAATCCGTCTGCCAATGCAGGGGACACGGGTTCCAGCCCTGGTCCGGGAAGATCCCACATGCCGCAGAGCAAGTAAGCCCGTACATCACAACTACTGAGCCTGCGCTCTAGAGCCCGCCAGCCACAACAACTGAGGCCACACGCTGCAACTAATGAAGCCCGCGCACTCTAGGGCCTGTGTGCCGCAAATACTGAGCCCAGGTGCTGCAATTACCGAAGCCCGCACTCTTAGAGCCCACGCTCCACAACAAGAGAAGCCACCACAATGAGAAGTCCGCGCACCACAACAAAGAGTAGCCCCCACTTGCCACAACTAGGGAAAGCCTGCGCGCAGCAACAAAGACTCAACTCAGCCAAATATAAACAATAATAAAAAAATAAATAAAGGCATCATCACATAAACACAAATGAGGAAATATTTTTTTAAAAAAAAGAATAACGGGCGGGGCAGTGGTTAAGAATCCGCCTGCCAGTGCAGGGGACACGGATTTGAGCCCTGGTCCGGGAAGATCCCACATGCTGCAGTGCAACTAAGCCCGTGAGCCACAACTACTGAGCCTGCGCTTCTGGAGCCTGTGCTCCGCAACAAGAGGCGCCACGGCAGTGAGAGGCCCACGCACCACGATGAGGAGTGGCCCCTGCTCGCCGCAACTAGAGAAGGCCCTCGCACAGAAACCAAGACCCAACACAGCCAAAAATAAATAAAATATAAATAAAAATAAATACATTTAAAAGGAAAACCTATACATTTCCCTTTCTGCAAATGTAGGTTTTCGAGGCAAGAGTAGAGCCTCAGAAAGAATGTCTGCAAACAGAACAATCACTAGTTCACTAAGTACAAAATGTAGGATACTATTGGAGAATCCCATCACAGCTAGATAATTGGTCCAGGACCAAAAGTAAATACTGGAAGAAAAATGAAATCAACAGTGTACCACAGAGGTGGTAGGCACACTGGCCTGGACTAAGACATGTTCAGTCATAGATAATAAGGGTGGTGATTTTTAAGCATCATTCTCGTCCCACTGTGGACTTCCTTCTGCAGCAGTATAATGATACCACCAGATCATCTTGAAATCAAGTCATGAAATGTACTTTTATATTTTTAAAAATCAATTCTTGTCCTTAAATTAACTTTTCTTATTAATTTAGTCATGGTGCTCTTTTACTTCTAAAACATTAAATCTTATTTGATTAGAGACAGACTTCAAAAAATAAAAATAAACTGTGATCAAATAGCAGGAACAAACAGTAGTAACTAAAATTTCTTCAATCTAAACTGGAGATGATTTCTGTATCTCTGTCTTTTACATTTGTCTCCATTAGGGGAAAAAATATGTACCTCATAATTAACTTGGCTGGAATGAATCAGACTGCATTTGTAAAAGTTTCAGAAGACCAATGAGCTGTGCTAAACAGTACCACTATCCACCTGAGCAGAAATTACTATCCTTAAGTTTCTATACATAACTAACAAAACAAAAATTGAAACAAAAGAAGAACTACTAGAAACAAATTAGAGATTCATGTTTTTAAGTCAGAAATTTGCCTTTAGTCAGTAATTTGCCTCATACATTATGATTTTCCCTGTGGAAACCCAATTATTATCCTGAAAACAAGACCACTTTAGAAAGCAAATGCATTGTGACAAAAGAAAGAAAAGGCAGATTGATACATTATTAAAATAACTCACACGCCATACCCTGAGGAGTAAGGAAGCCATGGCAGAGCAGGCCCCCTTCTCCTCAATGGACAGCACAGCTGTGGGGAAGACACTGCAGCTAGCAGAAGCGTGTCACACTTCCTCAGGGAGGAAGCAAGTTACAGACAACTCTACAGAGGGCACCCATAAACTGACGGCCACGCTCATTACCCAACGTCCAGGCCACCCATAGGCTGACTGCAGCCCAACTTTCCCACCATTCCCACACAGGCCCCAGGAACCGTCAGGCCTCTGAGGCTCTGCCAATGCCCTTCCCTCTACCCAAATATCCTTTCCCTCCTCTCTCTGGACCTCAATCCTGCCCAGCTCTAAATGAGCACTGCAAGGCCTATTTCCCTAAGAATGCCTCTCTCAAAACCAAAATTACTTCCTCGAGAATGATCTGCCTCTTACTCATGCATCATTATCTTGGATTAAATACTTCATGTAAGATGCCTTATCTGACCAACACAACTATTGTAGAAATAAGAGTCATGTTTTAGACCATCTATGACATGACATGACAACCATTCAGCTCACGAAAACCATTCAATAAATACTCTAATTGAATTGCCCAAAGAGTTGACCTAAAATAACCTACATGCCAAGCATTCCAAGAACCGTCCTGAACCAAATTCACTTCTCATTCGAATGCCAATGTCAGAGACAGGGATGTTGTATTGTCCTTAAATGTACTTGCCTTTATCCAAAACTAGAATCTCTGATGAATCTATGGGACACACATGTAAAATATTCTGCAAAGTAAAAAAGCTTTATTTAATGTACTGTGCTTAATGTTCAGCCAGACCTGCATTATTCTCTAAACCTTATACAATTACTGAGTATACAAGAAGCATTAGAAGAGAGACTAAGTCTATTGAGAAGAATACTGGAAGCGAAGGTCATCAATCATTTTCTACTTTCAATAATCTCTTTCATAAAGAGGTAAATTCTCCTAAATTCCAGAATGAATGGAATTCAATACAGCAAAGTAAAATGCTTTAAAAACATAAAATAAATATCTTGGTGGACCTTCCACCATCTGTTTTAGTAACGTAAATTATAAAACACACCCTAAACTTAAGAAAAGTTGTATCAACAGCTAAAATTGAGATTTTTTTCCATCTATTACTTTGATTTTCCTGACCCATTTTTGAGAATTGTCAGCATTCCGGATCAATAATGCCAAATTATTTCTTGAAGACAGTGAGATTCCTTCCAAGTCATCTAACATGCTCACTAATCAATAAAGATAAGAACAAACAAGAAAGCCATATTTAGGAAGCAAGCAAATTATATTAAAAGACTGACTTTGAGAAAAGGTTGCTGCTTGCCAAGAAAATTTTATTATTATAAAACTTTTTCTGTCATTTGTATTACTTCATTTTCCCTTCCAGATTATCTGTGTAGCCTTGTAAACACATCATAATCCAAAGCAGTTGAGATTTACCAATAAAATATAAATCAACACAATAGAGCCAACTGCATAATTAAAACAAAAGTGTACCGGGCTTCCCTGGTGGAGCAGTGGTTGAGAGCCTGCCTGCCAATGCAGGGGACACGGGTTTGTGACTCGGTCCGGGAAGATCCCACATGCCGCGGAGCGGCTAGGCCCGTGAGCCATGGCCACTGAGCATGCGGGTTGGGAGCCTGTGCTCCGTAATGGGAGACTCCAAAACAGGGAGAGGCCCACGTACTGAAAAAAAAAAAAAACATTCCACCATCAACCCAAGCAGATTACAAAATAGCAAGCAGATTTTAAAATAATAGTCTACAAGCCTGCTTTTTTAAATATATAACTAAATGCATTGAATATCTTATATAAAAAGCCAAGAGACACAGTTGAAACCGAATATTAAAAGTAAACATCTGCTTCCCCAAAACCCTAACTCCACTCCAGTCATGAGGAGAACATCACACAAAGCCAAGTTGAAGGACAGTCTATGAAATATGTGAACCAGGACTCTTCAAAATTGTCATTAAGAAAAGGAAAGTCTGGGACTTTCCTGGTGGTGCACTAGTTAAGAATCCGTCTGCCAATGCAGGGGACACGGGTTCCAGCCCTGGTCCGGGAAGATCCCACATGCCGCAGAGCAAGTAAGCCCGTACATCACAACTACTGAGCCTGCGCTCTAGAGCCCGCCAGCCACAACAACTGAGGCCACACGCTGCAACTAATGAAGCCCGCGCACTCTAGGGCCTGTGTGCCGCAAATACTGAGCCCAGGTGCTGCAATTACCGAAGCCCGCACTCTTAGAGCCCACGCTCCACAACAAGAGAAGCCACCACAATGAGAAGTCCGCGCACCACAACAAAGAGTAGCCCCCACTTGCCACAACTAGGGAAAGCCTGCGCGCAGCAACAAAGACTCAACTCAGCCAAATATAAACAATAATAAAAAAATAAATAAAGGCATCATCACATAAACACAAATGAGGAAATATGTTTTTAAAAAAAAGAATAACGGGCGGGGCAGTGGTTAAGAATCCGCCTGCCAGTGCAGGGGACACGGATTTGAGCCCTGGTCCGGGAAGATCCCACATGCTGCAGTGCAACTAAGCCCGTGAGCCACAACTACTGAGCCTGCGCTTCTGGAGCCTGTGCTCCGCAACAAGAGGCGCCACGGCAGTGAGAGGCCCACGCACCACGATGAGGAGTGGCCCCTGCTCGCCGCAACTAGAGAAGGCCCTCGCACAGAAACCAAGACCCAACACAGCCAAAAATAAATAAAATATAAATAAAAATAAATACATTTAAAAGGAAAACCTATACATTTCCCTTTCTGCAAATGTAGGTTTTCGAGGCAAGAGTAGAGCCTCAGAAAGAATGTCTGCAAACAGAACAATCACTAGTTCACTAAGTACAAAATGTAGGATACTATTGGAGAATCCCATCACAGCTAGATAATTGGTCCAGGACCAAAAGTAAATACTGGAAGAAAAATGAAATCAACAGTGTACCACAGAGGTGGTAGGCACACTGGCCTGGACTAAGACATGTTCAGTCATAGATAATAAGGGTGGTGATTTTTAAGCATCATTCTCGTCCCACTGTGGACTTCCTTCTGCAGCAGTATAATGATACCACCAGATCATCTTGAAATCAAGTCATGAAATGTACTTTTATATTTTTAAAAATCAATTCTTGTCCTTAAATTAACTTTTCTTATTAATTTAGTCATGGTGCTCTTTTACTTCTAAAACATTAAATCTTATTTGATTAGAGACAGACTTCAAAAAATAAAAATAAACTGTGATCAAATAGCAGGAACAAACAGTAGTAACTAAAATTTCTTCAATCTAAACTGGAGATGATTTCTGTATCTCTGTCTTTTACATTTGTCTCCATTAGGGGAAAAAAATATGTACCTCATAATTAACTTGGCTGGAATGAATCAGACTGCATTTGTAAAAGTTTCAGAAGACCAATGAGCTGTGCTAAACAGTACCACTATCCACCTGAGCAGAAATTACTATCCTTAAGTTTCTATACATAACTAACAAAACAAAAATTGAAACAAAAGAAGAACTACTAGAAACAAATTAGAGATTCATGTTTTTAAGTCAGAAATTTGCCTTTAGTCAGTAATTTGCCTCATACATTATGATTTTCCCTGTGGAAACCCAATTATTATCCTGAAAACAAGACCACTTTAGAAAGCAAATGCATTGTGACAAAAGAAAGAAAAGGCAGATTGATACATTATTAAAATAACTCACACGCCATACCCTGAGGAGTAAGGAAGCCATGGCAGAGCAGGCCCCCTTCTCCTCAATGGACAGCACAGCTGTGGGGAAGACACTGCAGCTAGCAGAAGCGTGTCACACTTCCTCAGGGAGGAAGCAAGTTACAGACAACTCTACAGAGGGCACCCATAAACTGACGGCCACGCTCATTACCCAACGTCCAGGCCACCCATAGGCTGACTGCAGCCCAACTTTCCCACCATTCCCACACAGGCCCCAGGAACCGTCAGGCCTCTGAGGCTCTGCCAATGCCCTTCCCTCTACCCAAATATCCTTTCCCTCCTCTCTCTGGACCTCAATCCTGCCCAGCTCTAAATGAGCACTGCAAGGCCTATTTCCCTAAGAATGCCTCTCTCAAAACCAAAATTACTTCCTCGAGAATGATCTGCCTCTTACTCATGCATCATTATCTTGGATTAAATACTTCATGTAAGATGCCTTATCTGACCAACACAACTATTGTAGAAATAAGAGTCATGTTTTAGACCATCTATGACATGACATGACAACCATTCAGCTCACGAAAACCATTCAATAAATACTCTAATTGAATTGCCCAAAGAGTTGACCTAAAATAACCTACATGCCAAGCATTCCAAGAACCGTCCTGAACCAAATTCACTTCTCATTCGAATGCCAATGTCACAGACAGGGATGCTGGATTGTCCTTAAATGTACTTGCCTTTATCCAAAACTAGAATCTCTGATGAATCTATGGGACACACATGTAAAATATTCTGCAAAGTAAAAAAGCTTTATTTAGTGTACTGTGCTTAATGTTCAGCCAGACCTGCATTATTCTCTAAACCTTATACAATTACTTAGTATGCAAGAAGCATTAGAAGAGAGACTAAGTCTATTGAGAAGAATACTGGAAGCGAAGGTCATCAATCATTTTCTACTTTCAATAATCTCTTTCATAAAGAGGTAAATGCTCCTAAATTCCAGAATGAATGGAATTCAATACAGCAAAGTAAAATGCTTTAAATACATAAAATAAATATCTTGGTGGACCTTCCAACATCTGTTTTAGTAACTTAAATTATAAAAAACACCCTAACTTTAAGAAAAGTTATATCAACAGCTAAAATTGAGATTTTTTTCCATCTATTACTTTGATTTTCCTGACCCATTTTTGAGAATTGTCAGCATTCTGAATCAATAATGCCAAATTATTTGTTGAAGACAGTGAGATTCCTCCCAAGTCATCTAACATGCTCACTAATCAATAAAGATAAGAACAAACAAGAAAGCCATATTTAGGAAGCAAGCAAATTATATTAAAAGACTGACTTTGAGAAAAGGTTGCTGCTTGCCAAGAAAATTTTATTATTATAAAACATTTTCTGTCATTTGTATTACTTCATTTTCCCTTCCAGATTATCTGTGTAGCCTTGTAAACACATCATAATCCAAAGCAGTTGAGATTTACCAATAAAATGTAAATCAACACAATAGAGCCAACTGCATAATTAAAACAAAAGTGTACCGGGCTTCCCTGGTGGAGCAGTGGTTGAGAGCCTGCCTGCCAATGCAGGGGACACGGGTTTGTGACTCGGTCCGGGAAGATCCCACATGCCGCGGAGCGGCTAGGCCCGTGAGCCATGGCCACTGAGCATGCGGGTTGGGAGCCTGTGCTCCGTAACGGGAGACTCCACAACAGGGAGAGGCCCACGTACTGAAAAAAAAAAAATTCCACCATCAACCCAAGCAGATTACAAAATAGCAAGCAGATTTTAAAATAATAGTCTACAAGCCTGCTTTTTTAAATATATAACTAAATGCATTGAATATCTTATATAAAAAGCCAAGAGACACAGTTGAAACCGAATATTAAAAGTAAACATCTCCTTCCCCAAAACCCTAACTCCACTCCAGTCATGAGGAGAACATCACACAAAGCCAAGTTGAAGGACAGTCTATGAAATATGTGAACCAGGACTCTTCAAAATTGTCATTAAGAAAAGGAAAGTCTGGGACTTTCCTGGTGGTGCACTAGTTAAGAATCCGTCTGCCAATGCAGGGGACACGGGTTCCAGCCCTGGTCCGGGAAGATCCCACATGCCGCAGAGCAAGTAAGCCCGTACATCACAACTACTGAGCCTGCGCTCTAGAGCCCGCCAGCCACAACAACTGAGGCCACACGCTGCAACTAATGAAGCCCGCGCACTCTAGGGCCTGTGTGCCGCAAATACTGAGCCCAGGTGCTGCAATTACCGAAGCCCGCACTCTTAGAGCCCACGCTCCACAACAAGAGAAGCCACCACAATGAGAAGTCCGCGCACCACAACAAAGAGTAGCCCCCACTTGCCACAACTAGGGAAAGCCTGCGCGCAGCAACAAAGACTCAACTCAGCCAAATATAAACAATAATAAAAAAATAAATAAAGGCATCATCACATAAACACAAATGAGGAAATATTTTTTTAAAAAAAAGAATAACGGGCGGGGCAGTGGTTAAGAATCCGCCTGCCAGTGCAGGGGACACGGATTTGAGCCCTGGTCCGGGAAGATCCCACATGCTGCAGTGCAACTAAGCCCGTGAGCCACAACTACTGAGCCTGCGCTTCTGGAGCCTGTGCTCCGCAACAAGAGGCGCCACGGCAGTGAGAG
The DNA here is from genome assembly GCF_964165515.1 of Mesoplodon bidens. NCBI lineage: Eukaryota > Metazoa > Chordata > Mammalia > Artiodactyla > Ziphiidae > Mesoplodon > Mesoplodon bidens. Next base: position 334,909 of record NW_027672474.1, on the reverse strand, counting down.
GCCCACGCACCACGATGAGGAGTGGCCCCTGCTCGCCGCAACTAGAGAAGGCCCTCGCACAGAAACCAAGACCCAACACAGCCAAAAATAAATAAAATATAAATAAAAATAAATACATTTAAAAGGAAAACCTATACATTTCCCTTTCTGCAAATGTAGGTTTTCGAGGCAAGAGTAGAGCCTCAGAAAGAATGTCTGCAAACAGAACAATCACTAGTTCACTAAGTACAAAATGTAGGATACTATTGGAGAATCCCATCACAGCTAGATAATTGGTCCAGGACCAAAAGTAAATACTGGAAGAAAAATGAAATCAACAGTGTACCACAGAGGTGGTAGGCACACTGGCCTGGACTAAGACATGTTCAGTCATAGATAATAAGGGTGGTGATTTTTAAGCATCATTCTCGTCCCACTGTGGACTTCCCTCTGCAGCAGTATAAGGATACCACCAGATCATCTTGAAATCAAGTCATGAAATGTACTTTTATATTTTTAAAAATCAATGATTGTCCTTAAATTAACTTTTCTTATTAATTTAGTCATGGTGCTCTTTTACTTCTAAAACATTAAATCTTATTTGATTAGAGACAGACTTCAAAAAATAAAAATAAACTGTGATCAAATAGCAGGAACAAACAGTAGTAACTAAAATTTCTTCAATCTAAACTGGAGATGATTTCTGTATCTCTGTCTTTTACATTTGTCTCCATTAGGGGAAAAAATATGTACCTCATAATTAACTTGGCTGGAATGAATCAGACTGCATTTGTAAAAGTCTCAGAAGACCAATGAGCTGTGCTAAACAGTACCACTATCCACCTGAGCAGAAATTACTATCCTTAAGTTTCTATACATAACTAACACAACAAAAATTTAAACAAAAGAAGAACTACTAGAAACAAATTAGAGATTCATGTTTTTAAGTCAGTAATTTGCCTTTAGTCAGTAATTTGCCTCATACATTATGATTTTCCCTGTGGAAACCCAATTATTATCCTGAAAACAAGACCACTTTAGAAAGCAAATGCATTGTGACAAAAGAAAGAAAAGGCAGATTGATACATTATTAAAATAACTCACACGCCATACCCTGAAGAGTAAGGAATCCATGGCAGAGCAGGCCCCCTTCTCCTCAATGGACAGCACAGCTGTGGGGAAGACACTGCAGCTAGCAGAAGCGTGTCACACTTCCTCAGGGAGGAAGCAAGTTACAGACAACTCTACAGAGGGCACCCATAAACTGACGGCCACGCTCATTACCGAACGTCCAGGCCACCCACAGGCTGACTGCAGCCCAACTTTCCCACCATTCCCACACAGGCCCCAGGAACCGTCAGGCCTCTGAGGCTCTGCCAATGCCCTTCCCTCCACCCAAATATCCTTTCCCTCCTCTCTCTGGACCTCAATCCTGCCCAGCTCTAAATGAGCACTGCAAGGCCTATTTCCCTAAGAATGCCTCTCTCAAAACCAAAATTACTTCCTCGAGAATGATCTGCCTCTTACTCATGCATCATTATCTTGGATTAAATACATCAGGTAAGATGCCTTATCTGACCAACACAACTATTGTAGAAATAAGAGTCATGGTTTAGACCATCTATGACATGACATGACAACCATTCAGCTCACGAAAACCATTCAATAAATACTCTAAGTGAATTGCCCAAAGAGTTGACCTAAAATAACCTAAATGCCAAGCATTCCAAGAACCGTCCTGAACCAAATTCACTTCTCATTCGAATGCCAATGTCAGAGACAGGGATGTTGTATTGTCCTTAAATGTACTTGCCTTTATCCAAAACTAGAATCTCTGATGAATCTATGGGACACACATGTAAAATATTCTGCAAAGTAAAAAAGCTTTATTTAATGTACTGTGCTTAATGTTCAGCCAGACCTGCATTATTCTCTAAACCTTATACAATTACTGAGTATACAAGAAGCATTAGAAGAGAGACTAAGTCTATTGAGAAGAATACTGGAAGCGAAGGTCATCAATCATTTTCTACTTTCAATAATCTCTTTCATAAAGAGGTAAATTCTCCTAAATTCCAGAATGAATGGAATTCAATACAGCAAAGTAAAATGCTTTAAAAACATAAAATAAATATCTTGGTGGACCTTCCACCATCTGTTTTAGTAACGTAAATTATAAAACACACCCTAAACTTAAGAAAAGTTGTATCAACAGCTAAAATTGAGATTTTTTTCCATCTATTACTTTGATTTTCCTGACCCATTTTTGAGAATTGTCAGCATTCCGGATCAATAATGCCAAATTATTTCTTGAAGACAGTGAGATTCCTTCCAAGTCATCTAACATGCTCACTAATCAATAAAGATAAGAACAAACAAGAAAGCCATATTTAGGAAGCAAGCAAATTATATTAAAAGACTGACTTTGAGAAAAGGTTGCTGCTTGCCAAGAAAATTTTATTATTATAAAACTTTTTCTGTCATTTGTATTACTTCATTTTCCCTTCCAGATTATCTGTGTAGCCTTGTAAACACATCATAATCCAAAGCAGTTGAGATTTACCAATAAAATGTAAATCAACACAATAGAGCCAACTGCATAATTAAAACAAAAGTGTACCGGGCTTCCCTGGTGGAGCAGTGGTTGAGAGCCTGCCTGCCAATGCAGGGGACACGGGTTTGTGACTCGGTCCGGGAAGATCCCACATGCCGCGGAGCGGCTAGGCCCGTGAGCCATGGCCACTGAGCATGCGGGTTGGGAGCCTGTGCTCCGTAATGGGAGACTCCAAAACAGGGAGAGGCCCACGTACTGAAAAAAAAAAAAAACATTCCACCATCAACCCAAGCAGATTACAAAATAGCAAGCAGATTTTAAAATAATAGTCTACAAGCCTGCTTTTTTAAATATATAACTAAATGCATTGAATATCTTATATAAAAAGCCAAGAGACACAGTTGAAACCGAATATTAAAAGTAAACATCTGCTTCCCCAAAACCCTAACTCCACTCCAGTCATGAGGAGAACATCACACAAAGCCAAGTTGAAGGACAGTCTATGAAATATGTGAACCAGGACTCTTCAAAATTGTCATTAAGAAAAGGAAAGTCTGGGACTTTCCTGGTGGTGCACTAGTTAAGAATCCGTCTGCCAATGCAGGGGACACGGGTTCCAGCCCTGGTCCGGGAAGATCCCACATGCCGCAGAGCAAGTAAGCCCGTACATCACAACTACTGAGCCTGCGCTCTAGAGCCCGCCAGCCACAACAACTGAGGCCACACGCTGCAACTAATGAAGCCCGCGCACTCTAGGGCCTGTGTGCCGCAAATACTGAGCCCAGGTGCTGCAATTACTGAAGCCCGCACTCTTAGAGCCCACGCTCCGCAACAAGAGAAGCCACCACAATGAGAAGTCCGCGCACCACAACAAAGAGTAGCCCCCACTTGCCACAACTAAGGAAAGCCTGCGCGCAGCAACAGAGACTCAACTCAGCCAAATATAAACAATAATAAAAAAATAAATAAAGGCATCATCACATAAACACAAATGAGGAAATATTTTTTTAAAAAAAAGAATAACGGGCGGGGCAGTGGTTAAGAATCCGCCTGCCAGTGCAGGGGACACGGATTTGAGCCCTGGTCCGGGAAGATCCCACATGCTGCAGTGCAACTAAGCCCGTGAGCCACAACTACTGAGCCTGCGCTTCTGGAGCCTGTGCTCCGCAACAAGAGGCGCCACAGCAGTGAGAGGCCCACGCACCACGATGAGGAGTGGCCCCTGCTCGCCGCAACTAGAGAAGGCCCTCGCACAGAAACCAAGACCCAACACAGCCAAAAATAAATAAAATATAAATAAAAATAAATACATTTAAAAGGAAAACCTATACATTTCCCTTTCTGCAAATGTAGGTTTTCGAGGCAAGAGTAGAGCCTCAGAAAGAATGTCTGCAAACAGAACAATCACTAGTTCACTAAGTACAAAATGTAGGATACTATTGGAGAATCCCATCACAGCTAGATAATTGGTCCAGGACCAAAAGTAAATACTGGAAGAAAAATGAAATCAACAGTGTACCACAGAGGTGGTAGGCACACTGGCCTGGACTAAGACATGTTCAGTCATAGATAATAAGGGTGGTGATTTTTAAGCATCATTCTCGTCCCACTGTGGACTTCCTTCTGCAGCAGTATAATGATACCACCAGATCATCTTGAAATCAAGTCATGAAATGTACTTTTATATTTTTAAAAATCAATTCTTGTCCTTAAATTAACTTTTCTTATTAATTTAGTCATGGTGCTCTTTTACTTCTAAAACATTAAATCTTATTTGATTAGAGACAGACTTCAAAAAATAAAAATAAACTGTGATCAAATAGCAGGAACAAACAGTAGTAACTAAAATTTCTTCAATCTAAACTGGAGATGATTTCTGTATCTCTGTCTTTTACATTTGTCTCCATTAGGGGAAAAAATATGTACCTCATAATTAACTTGGCTGGAATGAATCAGACTGCATTTGTAAAAGTTTCAGAAGACCAATGAGCTGTGCTAAACAGTACCACTATCCACCTGAGCAGAAATTACTATCCTTAAGTTTCTATACATAACTAACAAAACAAAAATTGAAACAAAAGAAGAACTACTAGAAACAAATTAGAGATTCATGTTTTTAAGTCAGAAATTTGCCTTTAGTCAGTAATTTGCCTCATACATTATGATTTTCCCTGTGGAAACCCAATTATTATCCTGAAAACAAGACCACTTTAGAAAGCAAATGCATTGTGACAAAAGAAAGAAAAGGCAGATTGATACATTATTAAAATAACTCACACGCCATACCCTGAGGAGTAAGGAAGCCATGGCAGAGCAGGCCCCCTTCTCCTCAATGGACAGCACAGCTGTGGGGAAGACACTGCAGCTAGCAGAAGCGTGTCACACTTCCTCAGGGAGGAAGCAAGTTACAGACAACTCTACAGAGGGCACCCATAAACTGACGGCCACGCTCATTACCCAACGTCCAGGCCACCCATAGGCTGACTGCAGCCCAACTTTCCCACCATTCCCACACAGGCCCCAGGAACCGTCAGGCCTCTGAGGCTCTGCCAATGCCCTTCCCTCTACCCAAATATCCTTTCCCTCCTCTCTCTGGACCTCAATCCTGCCCAGCTCTAAATGAGCACTGCAAGGCCTATTTCCCTAAGAATGCCTCTCTCAAAACCAAAATTACTTCCTCGAGAATGATCTGCCTCTTACTCATGCATCATTATCTTGGATTAAATACTTCATGTAAGATGCCTTATCTGACCAACACAACTATTGTAGAAATAAGAGTCATGTTTTAGACCATCTATGACATGACATGACAACCATTCAGCTCACGAAAACCATTCAATAAATACTCTAATTGAATTGCCCAAAGAGTTGACCTAAAATAACCTACATGCCAAGCATTCCAAGAACCGTCCTGAACCAAATTCACTTCTCATTCGAATGCCAATGTCAGAGACAGGGATGTTGTATTGTCCTTAAATGTACTTGCCTTTATCCAAAACTAGAATCTCTGATGAATCTATGGGACACACATGTAAAATATTCTGCAAAGTAAAAAAGCTTTATTTAATGTACTGTGCTTAATGTTCAGCCAGACCTGCATTATTCTCTAAACCTTATACAATTACTGAGTATACAAGAAGCATTAGAAGAGAGACTAAGTCTATTGAGAAGAATACTGGAAGCGAAGGTCATCAATCATTTTCTACTTTCAATAATCTCTTTCATAAAGAGGTAAATTCTCCTAAATTCCAGAATGAATGGAATTCAATACAGCAAAGTAAAATGCTTTAAAAACATAAAATAAATATCTTGGTGGACCTTCCACCATCTGTTTTAGTAACGTAAATTATAAAACACACCCTAAACTTAAGAAAAGTTGTATCAACAGCTAAAATTGAGATTTTTTTCCATCTATTACTTTGATTTTCCTGACCCATTTTTGAGAATTGTCAGCATTCCGGATCAATAATTCCAAATTATTTCTTGAAGACAGTGAGATTCCTTCCAAGTCATCTAACATGCTCACTAATCAATAAAGATAAGAACAAACAAGAAAGCCATATTTAGGAAGCAAGCAAATTATATTAAAAGACTGACTTTGAGAAAAGGTTGCTGCTTGCCAAGAAAATTTTATTATTATAAAACTTTTTCTGTCATTTGTATTACTTCATTTTCCCTTCCAGATTATCTGTGTAGCCTTGTAAACACATCATAATCCAAAGCAGTTGAGATTTACCAATAAAATGTAAATCAACACAATAGAGCCAACTGCATAATTAAAACAAAAGTGTACCGGGCTTCCCTGGTGGAGCAGTGGTTGAGAGCCTGCCTGCCAATGCAGGGGACACGGGTTTGTGACTCGGTCCGGGAAGATCCCACATGCCGCGGAGCGGCTAGGCCCGTGAGCCATGGCCACTGAGCATGCGGGTTGGGAGCCTGTGCTCCGTAATGGGAGACTCCAAAACAGGGAGAGGCCCACGTACTGAGAAAAAAAAAAACATTCCACCATCAACCCAAGCAGATTACAAAATAGCAAGCAGATTTTAAAATAATAGTCTACAAGCCTGCTTTTTTAAATATATAACTAAATGCATTGAATATCTTATATAAAAAGCCAAGAGACACAGTTGAAACCGAATATTAAAAGTAAACATCTGCTTCCCCAAAACCCTAACTCCACTCCAGTCATGAGGAGAACATCACACAAAGCCAAGTTGAAGGACAGTCTATGAAATATGTGAACCAGGACTCTTCAAAATTGTCATTAAGAAAAGGAAAGTCTGGGACTTTCCTGGTGGTGCACTAGTTAAGAATCCGTCTGCCAATGCAGGGGACACGGGTTCCAGCCCTGGTCCGGGAAGATCCCACATGCCGCAGAGCAAGTAAGCCCGTACATCACAACTACTGAGCCTGCGCTCTAGAGCCCGCCAGCCACAACAACTGAGGCCACACGCTGCAACTAATGAAGCCCGCGCACTCTAGGGCCTGTGTGCCGCAAATACTGAGCCCAGGTGCTGCAATTACCGAAGCCCGCACTCTTAGAGCCCACGCTCCACAACAAGAGAAGCCACCACAATGAGAAGTCCGCGCACCACAACAAAGAGTAGCCCCCACTTGCCACAACTAGGGAAAGCCTGCGCGCAGCAACAAAGACTCAACTCAGCCAAATATAAACAATAATAAAAAAATAAATAAAGGCATCATCACATAAACACAAATGAGGAAATATTTTCTTAAAAAAAAGAATAACGGGCGGGGCAGTGGTTAAGAATCCGCCTGCCAGTGCAGGGGACACGGATTTGAGCCCTGGTCCGGGAAGATCCCACATGCTGCAGTGCAACTAAGCCCGTGAGCCACAACTACTGAGCCTGCGCTTCTGGAGCCTGTGCTCCGCAACAAGAGGCGCCACGGCAGTGAGAGGCCCACGCACCACGATGAGGAGTGGCCCCTGCTCGCCGCAACTAGAGAAGGCCCTCGCACAGAAACCAAGACCCAACACAGCCAAAAATAAATAAAATATAAATAAAAATAAATACATTTAAAAGGAAAACCTATACATTTCCCTTTCTGCAAATGTAGGTTTTCGAGGCAAGAGTAGAGCCTCAGAAAGAATGTCTGCAAACAGAACAATCACTAGTTCACTAAGTACAAAATGTAGGATACTATTGGAGAATCCCATCACAGCTAGATAATTGGTCCAGGACCAAAAGTAAATACTGGAAGAAAAATGAAATCAACAGTGTACCACAGAGGTGGTAGGCACACTGGCCTGGACTAAGACATGTTCAGTCATAGATAATAAGGGTGGTGATTTTTAAGCATCATTCTCGTCCCACTGTGGACTTCCTTCTGCAGCAGTATAATGATACCACCAGATCATCTTGAAATCAAGTCATGAAATGTACTTTTATATTTTTAAAAATCAATTCTTGTCCTTAAATTAACTTTTCTTATTAATTTAGTCATGGTGCTCTTTTACTTCTAAAACATTAAATCTTATTTAATTAGAGACAGACTTCAAAAAATAAAAATAAACTGTGATCAAATAGCAGGAACAAACAGTAGTAACTAAAATTTCTTCAATCTAAACTGGAGATGATTTCTGTATCTCTGTCTTTTACATTTGTCTCCATTAGGGGAAAAAATATGTACCTCATAATTAACTTGGCTGGAATGAATCAGACTGCATTTGTAAAAGTTTCAGAAGACCAATGAGCTGTGCTAAACAGTACCACTATCCACCTGAGCAGAAATTACTATCCTTAAGTTTCTATACATAACTAACAAAACAAAAATTGAAACAAAAGAAGAACTACTAGAAACAAATTAGAGATTCATGTTTTTAAGTCAGAAATTTGCCTTTAGTCAGTAATTTGCCTCATACATTATGATTTTCCCTGTGGAAACCCAATTATTATCCTGAAAACAAGACCACTTTAGAAAGCAAATGCATTGTGACAAAAGAAAGAAAAGGCAGATTGATACATTATTAAAATAACTCACACGCCATACCCTGAGGAGTAAGGAAGCCATGGCAGAGCAGGCCCCCTTCTCCTCAATGGACAGCACAGCTGTGGGGAAGACACTGCAGCTAGCAGAAGCGTGTCACACTTCCTCAGGGAGGAAGCAAGTTACAGACAACTCTACAGAGGGCACCCATAAACTGACGGCCACGCTCATTACCCAACGTCCAGGCCACCCATAGGCTGACTGCAGCCCAACTTTCCCACCATTCCCACACAGGCCCCAGGAACCGTCAGGCCTCTGAGGCTCTGCCAATGCCCTTCCCTCTACCCAAATATCCTTTCCCTCCTCTCTCTGGACCTCAATCCTGCCCAGCTCTAAATGAGCACTGCAAGGCCTATTTCCCTAAGAATGCCTCTCTCAAAACCAAAATTACTTCCTCGAGAATGATCTGCCTCTTACTCATGCATCATTATCTTGGATTAAATACTTCATGTAAGATGCCTTATCTGACCAACACAACTATTGTAGAAATAAGAGTCATGTTTTAGACCATCTATGACATGACATGACAACCATTCAGCTCACGAAAACCATTCAATAAATACTCTAATTGAATTGCCCAAAGAGTTGACCTAAAATAACCTACATGCCAAGCATTCCAAGAACCGTCCTGAACCAAATTCACTTCTCATTCGAATGCCAATGTCACAGACAGGGATGCTGGATTGTCCTTAAATGTACTTGCCTTTATCCAAAACTAGAATCTCTGATGAATCTATGGGACACACATGTAAAATATTCTGCAAAGTAAAAAAGCTTTATTTAGTGTACTGTGCTTAATGTTCAGCCAGACCTGCATTATTCTCTAAACCTTATACAATTACTTAGTATGCAAGAAGCATTAGAAGAGAGACTAAGTCTATTGAGAAGAATACTGGAAGCGAAGGTCATCAATCATTTTCTACTTTCAATAATCTCTTTCATAAAGAGGTAAATGCTCCTAAATTCCAGAATGAATGGAATTCAATACAGCAAAGTAAAATGCTTTAAATACATAAAATAAATATCTTGGTGGACCTTCCAACATCTGTTTTAGTAACTTAAATTATAAAAAACACCCTAACTTTAAGAAAAGTTATATCAACAGCTAAAATTGAGATTTTTTTCCATCTATTACTTTGATTTTCCTGACCCATTTTTGAGAATTGTCAGCATTCTGAATCAATAATGCCAAATTATTTGTTGAAGACAGTGAGATTCCTCCCAAGTCATCTAACATGCTCACTAATCAATAAAGATAAGAACAAAGAAGAAAGCCATATTTAGGAAGCAAGCAAATTATATTAAAAGACTGACTTTGAGAAAAGGTTGCTGCTTGCCAAGAAAATTTTATTATTATAAAACATTTTCTGTCATTTGTATTACTTCATTTTCCCTTCCAGATTATCTGTGTAGCCTTGTAAACACATCATAATCCAAAGCAGTTGAGATTTACCAATAAAATGTAAATCAACACAATAGAGCCAACTGCATAATTAAAACAAAAGTGTACCGGGCTTCCCTGGTGGAGCAGTGGTTGAGAGCCTGCCTGCCAATGCAGGGGACACGGGTTTGTGACTCGGTCCGGGAAGATCCCACATGCCGCGGAGCGGCTAGGCCCGTGAGCCATGGCCACTGAGCATGCGGGTTGGGAGCCTGTGCTCCGTAACGGGAGACTCCACAACAGGGAGAGGCCCACGTACTGAAAAAAAAAAAAATTCCACCATCAACCCAAGCAGATTACAAAATAGCAAGCAGATTTTAAAATAATAGTCTACAAGCCTGCTTTTTTAAATATATAACTAAATGCATTGAATATCTTATATAAAAAGCCAAGAGACACAGTTGAAACCGAATATTAAAAGTAAACATCTCCTTCCCCAAAACCCTAACTCCACTCCAGTCATGAGGAGAACATCACACAAAGCCAAGTTGAAGGACAGTCTATGAAATATGTGAACCAGGACTCTTCAAAATTGTCATTAAGAAAAGGAAAGTCTGGGACTTTCCTGGTGGTGCACTAGTTAAGAATCTGTCTGCCAATGCAGGGGACACGGGTTCCAGCCCTGGTCCGGGAAGATCCCACATGCCGCAGAGCAAGTAAGCCCGTACATCACAACTACTGAGCCTGCGCTCTAGAGCCCGCCAGCCACAACAACTGAGGCCACACGCTGCAACTAATGAAGCCCGCGCACTCTAGGGCCTGTGTGCCGCAAATACTGAGCCCAGGTGCTGCAATTACTGAAGCCCGCACTCTTAGAGCCCACGCTCCGCAACAAGAGAAGCCACCACAATGAGAAGTCCGCGCACCACAACAAAGAGTAGCCCCCACTTGCCACAACTAAGGAAAGCCTGCGCGCAGCAACAGAGACTCAACTCAGCCAAATATAAACAATAATAAAAAAATAAATAAAGGCATCATCACATAAACACAAATGAGGAAATATGTTTTTAAAAAAAAGAAAAACGGGCGGGGCAGTGGTTAAGAATCCGCCTGCCAGTGCAGGGGACACGGGTTTGAGCCCTGGTCCGGGAAGATCCCACATGCTGCAGTGCAACTAAGCCCGTGAGCCACAACTACTGAGCCTGCGCTTCTGGAGCCTGTGCTCCGCAACAAGAGGCGCCACGGCAGTGAGAGGCCCACGCACCACGATGAGGAGTGGCCCCTGCTCGCCGCAACTAGAGAAGGCCCTCGCACAGAAACCAAGACCCAACACAGCCAAAAATAAATAAAATATAAATAAAAATAAATACATTTAAAAGGAAAACCTATACATTTCCCTTTCTGCAAATGTAGGTTTTCGAGGCAAGAGTAGAGCCTCAGAAAGAATGTCTGCAAACAGAACAATCACTAGTTCACTAAGTACAAAATGTAGGATACTTTTGGAGAATCCCATCACAGCTAGATAATTGGTCCAGGACCAAAAGTAAATAGTGGAAGAAAAATGAAATCAACAGTGTACCACAGAGGTGGTAGGCACACTGGCCTGGACTAAGACATGTTCAGTCATAGATAATAAGGGTGGTGATTTTTAAGCATCATTCTCGTCCCACTGTGGACTTCCCTCTGCAGCAGTATAAGGATACCACCAGATCATCTTGAAATCAAGTCATGAAATGTACTTTTATATTTTTAAAAATCAATGATTGTCCTTAAATTAACTTTTCTTATTAATTTAGTCATGGTGCTCTTTTACTTCTAAAACATTAAATCTTATTTGATTAGAGACAGACTTCAAAAAATAAAAATAAACTGTGATCAAATAGCAGGAACAAACAGTAGTAACTAAAATTTCTTCAATCTAAACTGGAGATGATTTCTGTATCTCTGTCTTTTACATTTGTCTCCATTAGGGGAAAAAAATATGTACCTCATAATTAACTTGGCTGGAATGAATCAGACTGCATTTGTAAAAGTCTCAGAAGACCAATGAGCTGTGCTAAACAGTACCACTATCCACCTGAGCAGAAATTACTATCCTTAAGTTTCTATACATAACTAACACAACAAAAATTTAAACAAAAGAAGAACTACTAGAAACAAATTAGAGATTCATGTTTTTAAGTCAGTAATTTGCCTTTAGTCAGTAATTTGCCTCATACATTATGATTTTCCCTGTGGAAACCCAATTATTATCCTGAAAACAAGACCACTTTAGAAAGCAAATGCATTGTGACAAAAGAAAGAAAAGGCAGATTGATACATTATTAAAATAACTCACACGCCATACCCTGAAGAGTAAGGAATCCATGGCAGAGCAGGCCCCCTTCTCCTCAATGGACAGCACAGCTGTGGGGAAGACACTGCAGCTAGCAGAAGCGTGTCACACTTCCTCAGGGAGGAAGCAAGTTACAGACAACTCTACAGAGGGCACCCATAAACTGACGGCCACGCTCATTACCCAACGTCCAGGCCACCCACAGGCTGACTGCAGCCCAACTTTCCCACCATTCCCACACAGGCCCCAGGAACCGTCAGGCCTCTGAGGCTCTGCCAATGCCCTTCCCTCCACCCAAATATCCTTTCCCTCCTCTCTCTGGACCTCAATCCTGCCCAGCTCTAAATGAGCACTGCAAGGCCTATTTCCCTAAGAATGCCTCTCTCAAAACCAAAATTACTTCCTCGAGAATGATCTGCCTCTTACTCATGCATCATTATCTTGGATTAAATACATCAGGTAAGATGCCTTATCTGACCAACACAACTATTGTAGAAATAAGAGTCATGGTTTAGACCATCTATGACATGACATGACAACCATTCAGCTCACGAAAACCATTCAATAAATACTCTAAGTGAATTGCCCAAAGAGTTGACCTAAAATAACCTAAATGCCAAGCATTCCAAGAACCGTCCTGAACCAAATTCACTTCTCATTCGAATGCCAATGTCAGAGACAGGGATGTTGTATTGTCCTTAAATGTACTTGCCTTTATCCAAAACTAGAATCTCTGATGAATCTATGGGACACACATGTAAAATATTCTGCAAAGTAAAAAAGCTTTATTTAATGTACTGTGCTTAATGTTCAGCCAGACCTGCATTATTCTCTAAACCTTATACAATTACTGAGTATACAAGAAGCATTAGAAGAGAGACTAAGTCTATTGAGAAGAATACTGGAAGCGAAGGTCATCAATCATTTTCTACTTTCAATAATCTCTTTCATAAAGAGGTAAATTCTCCTAAATTCCAGAATGAATGGAATTCAATACAGCAAAGTAAAATGCTTTAAAAACATAAAATAAATATCTTGGTGGACCTTCCACCATCTGTTTTAGTAACGTAAATTATAAAACACACCCTAAACTTAAGAAAAGTTGTATCAACAGCTAAAATTGAGATTTTTTTCCATCTATTACTTTGATTTTCCTGACCCATTTTTGAGAATTGTCAGCATTCCGGATCAATAATGCCAAATTATTTCTTGAAGACAGTGAGATTCCTTCCAAGTCATCTAACATGCTCACTAATCAATAAAGATAAGAACAAACAAGAAAGCCATATTTAGGAAGCAAGCAAATTATATTAAAAGACTGACTTTGAGAAAAGGTTGCTGCTTGCCAAGAAAATTTTATTATTATAAAACTTTTTCTGTCATTTGTATTACTTCATTTTCCCTTCCAGATTATCTGTGTAGCCTTGTAAACACATCATAATCCAAAGCAGTTGAGATTTACCAATAAAATGTAAATCAACACAATAGAGCCAACTGCATAATTAAAACAAAAGTGTACCGGGCTTCCCTGGTGGAGCAGTGGTTGAGAGCCTGCCTGCCAATGCAGGGGACACGGGTTTGTGACTCGGTCCGGGAAGATCCCACATGCCGCGGAGCGGCTAGGCCCGTGAGCCATGGCCAGTGAGCATGCGGGTTGGGAGCCTGTGCTCCGTAATGGGAGACTCCAAAACAGGGAGAGGCCCACGTACTGAAAAAAAAAAAAACATTCCACCATCAACCCAAGCAGATTACAAAATAGCAAGCAGATTTTAAAATAATAGTCTACAAGCCTGCTTTTTTAAATATATAACTAAATGCATTGAATATCTTATATAAAAAGCCAAGAGACACAGTTGAAACCGAATATTAAAAGTAAACATCTGCTTCCCCAAAACCCTAACTCCACTCCAGTCATGAGGAGAACATCACACAAAGCCAAGTTGAAGGACAGTCTATGAAATATGTGAACCAGGACTCTTCAAAATTGTCATTAAGAAAAGGAAAGTCTGGGACTTTCCTGGTGGTGCACTAGTTAAGAATCCGTCTGCCAATGCAGGGGACACGGGTTCCAGCCCTGGTCCGGGAAGATCCCACATGCCGCAGAGCAAGTAAGCCCGTACATCACAACTACTGAGCCTGCGCTCTAGAGCCCGCCAGCCACAACAACTGAGGCCACACGCTGCAACTAATGAAGCCCGCGCACTCTAGGGCCTGTGTGCCGCAAATACTGAGCCCAGGTGCTGCAATTACCGAAGCCCGCACTCTTAGAGCCCACGCTCCACAACAAGAGAAGCCACCACAATGAGAAGTCCGCGCACCACAAAAAAGAGTAGCCCCCACTTGCCACAACTAGGGAAAGCCTGCGCGCAGCAACAAAGACTCAACTCAGCCAAATATAAACAATAATAAAAAAATAAATAAAGGCATCATCACATAAACACAAATGAGGAAATATTTTTTTAAAAAAAAGAATAACGGGCGGGGCAGTGGTTAAGAATCCGCCTGCCAGTGCAGGGGACATGGATTTGAGCCCTGGTCCGGGAAGATCCCACATGCTGCAGTGCAACTAAGCCCGTGAGCCACAACTACTGAGCCTGCGCTTCTGGAGCCTGTGCTCCGCAACAAGAGGCGCCACGGCAGTGAGAGGCCCACGCACCACGATGAGGAGTGGCCCCTGCTCGCCGCAACTAGAGAAGGCCCTCGCACAGAAACCAAGACCCAACACAGCCAAAAATAAATAAAATATAAATTAAAATAAATACATTTAAAAGGAAAACCTATACATTTCCCTTTCTGCAAATGTAGGTTTTCGAGGCAAGAGTAGAGCCTCAGAAAGAATGTCTGCAAACAGAACAATCACTAGTTCACTAAGTACAAAATGTAGGATACTATTGGAGAATCCCATCACAGCTAGATAATTGGTCCAGGACCAAAAGTAAATACTGGAAGAAAAATGAAATCAACAGTGTACCACAGAGGTGGTAGGCACACTGGCCTGGACTAAGACATGTTCAGTCATAGATAATAAGGGTGGTGATTTTTAAGCATCATTCTCGTCCCACTGTGGACTTCCTTCTGCAGCAGTATAATGATACCACCAGATCATCTTGAAATCAAGTCATGAAATGTACTTTTATATTTTTAAAAATCAATTCTTGTCCTTAAATTAACTTTTCTTATTAATTTAGTCATGGTGCTCTTTTACTTCTAAAACATTAAATCTTATTTGATTAGAGACAGACTTCAAAAAATAAAAATAAACTGTGATCAAATAGCAGGAACAAACAGTAGTAACTAAAATTTCTTCAATCTAAACTGGAGATGATTTCTGTATCTCTGTCTTTTACATTTGTCTCCATTAGGGGAAAAAATATGTACCTCATAATTAACTTGGCTGGAATGAATCAGACTGCATTTGTAAAAGTTTCAGAAGACCAATGAGCTGTGCTAAACAGTACCACTATCCACCTGAGCAGAAATTACTATCCTTAAGTTTCTATACATAACTAACAAAACAAAAATTGAAACAAAAGAAGAACTACTAGAAACAAATTAGAGATTCATGTTTTTAAGTCAGAAATTTGCCTTTAGTCAGTAATTTGCCTCATACATTATGATTTTCCCTGTGGAAACCCAATTATTATCCTGAAAACAAGACCACTTTAGAAAGCAAATGCATTGTGACAAAAGAAAGAAAAGGCAGATTGATACATTATTAAAATAACTCACACGCCATACCCTGAGGAGTAAGGAAGCCATGGCAGAGCAGGCCCCCTTCTCCTCAATGGACAGCACAGCTGTGGGGAAGACACTGCAGCTAGCAGAAGCGTGTCACACTTCCTCAGGGAGGAAGCAAGTTACAGACAACTCTACAGAGGGCACCCATAAACTGACGGCCACGCTCATTACCCAACGTCCAGGCCACCCATAGGCTGACTGCAGCCCAACTTTCCCACCATTCCCACACAGGCCCCAGGAACCGTCAGGCCTCTGAGGCTCTGCCAATGCCCTTCCCTCTACCCAAATATCCTTTCCCTCCTCTCTCTGGACCTCAATCCTGCCCAGCTCTAAATGAGCACTGCAAGGCCTATTTCCCTAAGAATGCCTCTCTCAAAACCAAAATTACTTCCTCGAGAATGATCTGCCTCTTACTCATGCATCATTATCTTGGATTAAATACTTCATGTAAGATGCCTTATCTGATCAACACAACTATTGTAGAAATAAGAGTCATGTTTTAGACCATCTATGACATGACATGACAACCATTCAGCTCACGAAAACCATTCAATAAATACTCTAATTGAATTGCCCAAAGAGTTGACCTAAAATAACCTACATGCCAAGCATTCCAAGAACCGTCCTGAACCAAATTCACTTCTCATTCGAATGCCAATGTCACAGACAGGGATGCTGGATTGTCCTTAAATGTACTTGCCTTTATCCAAAACTAGAATCTCTGATGAATCTATGGGACACACATGTAAAATATTCTGCAAAGTAAAAAAGCTTTATTTAGTGTACTGTGCTTAATGTTCAGCCAGACCTGCATTATTCTCTAAACCTTATACAATTACTTAGTATGCAAGAAGCATTAGAAGAGAGACTAAGTCTATTGAGAAGAATACTGGAAGCGAAGGTCATCAATCATTTTCTACTTTCAATAATCTCTTTCATAAAGAGGTAAATGCTCCTAAATTCCAGAATGAATGGAATTCAATACAGCAAAGTAAAATGCTTTAAATACATAAAATAAATATCTTGGTGGACCTTCCAACATCTGTTTTAGTAACTTAAATTATAAAAAACACCCTAACTTTAAGAAAAGTTATATCAACAGCTAAAATTGAGATTTTTTTCCATCTATTACTTTGATTTTCCTGACCCATTTTTGAGAATTGTCAGCATTCTGAATCAATAATGCCAAATTATTTGTTGAAGACAGTGAGATTCCTCCCAAGTCATCTAACATGCTCACTAATCAATAAAGATAAGAACAAACAAGAAAGCCATATTTAGGAAGCAAGCAAATTATATTAAAAGACTGACTTTGAGAAAAGGTTGCTGCTTGCCAAGAAAATTTTATTATTATAAAACATTTTCTGTCATTTGTATTACTTCATTTTCCCTTCCAGATTATCTGTGTAGCCTTGTAAACACATCATAATCCAAAGCAGTTGAGATTTACCAATAAAATGTAAATCAACACAATAGAGCCAACTGCATAATTAAAACAAAAGTGTACCGGGCTTCCCTGGTGGAGCAGTGGTTGAGAGCCTGCCTGCCAATGCAGGGGACACGGGTTTGTGACTCGGTCCGGGAAGATCCCACATGCCGCGGAGCGGCTAGGCCCGTGAGCCATGGCCACTGAGCATGCGGGTTGGGAGCCTGTGCTCCGTAACGGGAGACTCCACAACAGGGAGAGGCCCACGTACTGAAAAAAAAAAAATTCCACCATCAACCCAAGCAGATTACAAAATAGCAAGCAGATTTTAAAATAATAGTCTACAAGCCTGCTTTTTTAAATATATAACTAAATGCATTGAATATCTTATATAAAAAGCCAAGAGACACAGTTGAAACCGAATATTAAAAGTAAACATCTCCTTCCCCAAAACCCTAACTCCACTCCAGTCATGAGGAGAACATCACACAAAGCCAAGTTGAAGGACAGTCTATGAAATATGTGAACCAGGACTCTTCAAAATTGTCATTAAGAAAAGGAAAGTCTGGGACTTTCCTGGTGGTGCACTAGTTAAGAATCCGTCTGCCAATGCAGGGGACACGGGTTCCAGCCCTGGTCCGGGAAGATCCCACATGCCGCAGAGCAAGTAAGCCCGTACATCACAACTACTGAGCCTGCGCTCTAGAGCCCGCCAGCCACAACAACTGAGGCCACACGCTGCAACTAATGAAGCCCGCGCACTCTAGGGCCTGTGTGCCGCAAATACTGAGCCCAGGTGCTGCAATTACTGAAGCCCGCACTCTTAGAGCCCACGCTCCGCAACAAGAGAAGCCACCACAATGAGAAGTCCGCGCACCACAACAAAGAGTAGCCCCCACTTGCCACAACTAAGGAAAGCCTGCGCGCAGCAACAGAGACTCAACTCAGCCAAATATAAACAATAATAAAAAAATAAATAAAGGCATCATCACATAAACACAAATGAGGAAATATGTTTTTAAAAAAAAGAAAAACGGGCGGGGCAGTGGTTAAGAATCCGCCTGCCAGTGCAGGGGACACGGGTTTGAGCCCTGGTCCGGGAAGATCCCACATGCTGCAGTGCAACTAAGCCCGTGAGCCACAACTACTGAGCCTGCGCTTCTGGAGCCTGTGCTCCGCAACAAGAGGCGCCACGGCAGTGAGAGGCCCACGCACCACGATGAGGAGTGGCCCCTGCTCGCCGCAACTAGAGAAGGCCCTCGCACAGAAACCAAGACCCAACACAGCCAAAAATAAATAAAATATAAATAAAAATAAATACATTTAAAAGGAAAACCTATACATTTCCCTTTCTGCAAATGTAGGTTTTCGAGGCAAGAGTAGAGCCTCAGAAAGAATGTCTGCAAACAGAACAATCACTAGTTCACTAAGTACAAAATGTAGGATACTTTTGGAGAATCCCATCACAGCTAGATAATTGGTCCAGGACCAAAAGTAAATACTGGAAGAAAAATGAAATCAACAGTGTACCACAGAGGTGGTAGGCACACTGGCCTGGACTAAGACATGTTCAGTCATAGATAATAAGGGTGGTGATTTTTAAGCATCATTCTCGTCCCACTGTGGACTTCCCTCTGCAGCAGTATAAGGATACCACCAGATCATCTTGAAATCAAGTCATGAAATGTACTTTTATATTTTTAAAAATCAATGATTGTCCTTAAATTAACTTTTCTTATTAATTTAGTCATGGTGCTCTTTTACTTCTAAAACATTAAATCTTATTTGATTAGAGACAGACTTCAAAAAATAAAAATAAACTGTGATCAAATAGCAGGAACAAACAGTAGTAACTAAAATTTCTTCAATCTAAACTGGAGATGATTTCTGTATCTCTGTCTTTTACATTTGTCTCCATTAGGGGCAAAAAATATGTACCTCATAATTAACTTGGCTGGAATGAATCAGACTGCATTTGTAAAAGTCTCAGAAGACCAATGAGCTGTGCTAAACAGTACCACTATCCACCTGAGCAGAAATTACTATCCTTAAGTTTCTATACATAACTAACACAACAAAAATTTAAACAAAAGAAGAACTACTAGAAACAAATTAGAGATTCATGTTTTTAAGTCAGTAATTTGCCTTTAGTCAGTAATTTGCCTCATACATTATGATTTTCCCTGTGGAAACCCAATTATTATCCTGAAAACAAGACCACTTTAGAAAGCAAATGCATTGTGACAAAAGAAAGAAAAGGCAGATTGATACATTATTAAAATAACTCACACGCCATACCCTGAAGAGTAAGGAATCCATGGCAGAGCAGGCCCCCTTCTCCTCAATGGACAGCACAGCTGTGGGGAAGACACTGCAGCTAGCAGAAGCGTGTCACACTTCCTCAGGGAGGAAGCAAGTTACAGACAACTCTACAGAGGGCACCCATAAACTGACGGCCACGCTCATTACCCAACGTCCAGGCCACCCACAGGCTGACTGCAGCCCAACTTTCCCACCATTCCCACACAGGCCCCAGGAACCGTCAGGCCTCTGAGGCTCTGCCAATGCCCTTCCCTCCACCCAAATATCCTTTCCCTCCTCTCTCTGGACCTCAATCCTGCCCAGCTCTAAATGAGCACTGCAAGGCCTATTTCCCTAAGAATGCCTTTCTCAAAACCAAAATTACTTCCTCGAGAATGATCTGCCTCTTACTCATGCATCATTATCTTGGATTAAATACATCAGGTAAGATGCCTTATCTGACCAACACAACTATTGTAGAAATAAGAGTCATGTTTTAGACCATCTATGACATGACATGACAACCATTCAGCTCACGAAAACCATTCAATAAATACTCTAAGTGAATTGCCCAAAGAGTTGACCTAAAATAACCTAAATGCCAAGCATTCCAAGAACCGTCCTGAACCAAATTCACTTCTCATTCGAATGCCAATGTCAGAGACAGGGATGTTGTATTGTCCTTAAATGTACTTGCCTTTATCCAAAACTAGAATCTCTGATGAATCTATGGGACACACATGTAAAATATTCTGCAAAGTAAAAAAGCTTTATTTAGTGTACTGTGCTTAATGTTCAGCCAGACCTGCATTTTTCTCTAAACCTTATACAATTACTGAGTGTACAAGAAGCATTAGAAGAGAGACTAAGTCTATTGAGAAGAATACTGGAAGCGAAGGTCATCAATCATTTTCTACTTTCAATAATCTCTTTCATAAAGAGGTAAATTCTCCTAAATTCCAGAATGAATGGAATTCAATACAGCAAAGTAAAATGCTTTAAAAACATAAAATAAATATCTTGGTGGACCTTCCACCATCTGTTTTAGTAACGTAAATTATAAAACACACCCTAAACTTAAGAAAAGTTGTATCAACAGCTAAAATTGAGATTTTTTTCCATCTATTACTTTGATTTTCCTGACCCATTTTTGAGAATTGTCAGCATTCCGGATCAATAATGCCAAATTATTTCTTGAAGACAGTGAGATTCCTTCCAAGTCATCTAACATGCTCACTAATCAATAAAGATAAGAACAAAGAAGAAAGCCATATTTAGGAAGCAAGCAAATTATATTAAAAGACTGACTTTGAGAAAAGGTTGCTGCTTGCCAAGAAAATTTTATTATTATAAAACATTTTCTGTCATTTGTATTACTTCATTTTCCCTTCCAGATTATCTGTGTAGCCTTGTAAACACATCATAATCCAAAGCAGTTGAGATTTACCAATAAAATGTAAATCAACACAATAGAGCCAACTGCATAATTAAAACAAAAGTGTACCGGGCTTCCCTGGTGGAGCAGTGGTTGAGAGCCTGCCTGCCAATGCAGGGGACACGGGTTTGTGACTCGGCCCGGGAAGATCCCACATGCCGCGGAGCGGCTAGGCCCGTGAGCCATGGCCACTGAGCATGCGGGTTGGGAGCCTGTGCTTCGTAACGGGAGACTCCACAACAGGGAGAGGCCCACGTACTGAAAAAAAAAAAAACATTCCACCATCAACCCAAGCAGATTACAAAATAGCAAGCAGATTTTAAAATAATAGTCTACAAGCCTGCTTTTTTAAATATATAACTAAATGCATTGAATATCTTATATAAAAAGCCAAGAGACAGAGTTGAAACCGAATATTAAAAGTAAACATCTCCTTCCCCAAAACCCTAACTCCACTCCAGTCATGAGGAGAACATCACACAAAGCCAAGTTGAAGGACAGTCTAGGAAATATGTGAACCAGGACTCTTCAAAATTGTCATTAAGAAAAGGAAAGTCTGGGACTTTCCTGGTGGTGCACTAGTTAAGGATGCGTCTGCCAATGCAGGGGACACGGGTTCCAGCCCTGGTCCGGGAAGATCCCACGTGCCGCAGAACAAGTAAGCCCGTACATCACAACTACTGAGCCTGCGCTCTAGAGCCCGCCAGCCACAACAACTGAGGCCACACGCTGCAACTAATGAAGCCCGCGCACTCTAGGGCCTGTGTGCCGCAAATACTGAGCCCAGGTGCTGCAATTACTGAAGCCCACACTCTTAGAGCCCACGCTCCGCAACAAGAGAAGCCACCACAATGAGAAGTCCGCGCACCACAACAAAGAGTAGCCCCCACTTGCCACAACTAGGGAAAGCCTGCGCGCAGCAACAAAGACTCAACTCAGCCAAATATAAACAATAATAAAAAAATAAATAAAGGCATCATCACATAAACACAAATGAGGAAATATTTTTTTAAAAAAAAGAATAACGGGCGGGGCAGTGGTTAAGAATCCGCCTGCCAGTGCAGGGGACACGGATTTGAGCCCTGGTCCGGGAAGATCCCACATACTGCAGTGCAACTAAGCCCGTGAGCCACAACTACTGAGCCTGCGCTTCTGGAGCCTGTGCTCCGCAACAAGAGGCGCCACGGCAGTGAGAGGCCCACGCACCACGATGACGAGTGGCCCCTGCTCGCCGCAACTAGAGAAGGCCCTCGCACAGAAACCAAGACCCAACACAGCCAAAAATAAATAAAATATAAATAAAAATAAATACATTTAAAAGGAAAACCTATACATTTCCCTTTCTGCAAATGTAGGTTTTCGAGGCAAGAGTAGAGCCTCAGAAAGAATGTCTGCAAACAGAACAATCACTAGTTCACTAAGTACAAAATGTAGGATACTTTTGGAGAATCCCATCACAGCTAGATAATTGGTCCAGGACCAAAAGTAAATACTGGAAGAAAAATGAAATCAACAGTGTACCACAGAGGTGGTAGGCACACTGGCCTGGACTAAGACATGTTCAGTCATAGATAATAAGGGTGGTGATTTTTAAGCATCATTCTCGTCCCACTGTGGACTTCCCTCTGCAGCAGTATAAGGATACCACCAGATCATCTTGAAATCAAGTCATGAAATGTACTTTTATATTTTTAAAAATCAATGATTGTCCTTAAATTAACTTTTCTTATTAATTTAGTCAGGGTCCTCTATTACTTCTAAAACATTAAATCTTATTTGATTAGAGACAGACTTCAAAAAATAAAAATAAACTGTGATCAAATAGCAGGAACAAACAGTAGTAACTAAAATTTCTTCAATCTAAACTGGAGATGATTTCTGTATCTCTGTCTTTTACATTTGTCTCCATTAGGGGAAAAAAATATGTACCTCATAATTAACTTGGCTGGAATGAATCAGACTGCATTTGTAAAAGTTTCAGAAGACCAATGAGCTGTGCTAAACAGTACCATTATCCACCTGAGCAGAAATTACTATCCTTAAGTTTCTATACATAACTAACAAAACAAAAATTGAAACAAAAGAAGAACTACTAGAAACAAATTAGAGATTCATGTTTTTAAGTCAGAAATTTGCCTTTAGTCAGTAATTTGCCTCATACATTATGATTTTCCCTGTGGAAACCCAATTATTATCCTGAAAACAAGACCACTTTAGAAAGCAAATGCATTGTGACAAAAGAAAGAAAAGGCAGATTGATACATTATTAAAATAACTCACACGCCATACCCTGAGGAGTAAGGAAGCCATGGCAGAGCAGGCCCCCTTCTCCTCAATGGACAGCACAGCTGTGGGGAAGACACTGCAGCTAGCAGAAGCGTGTCACACTTCCTCAGGGAGGAAGCAAGTTACAGACAACTCTACAGAGGGCACCCATAAACTGACGGCCACGCTCATTACCCAACGTCCAGGCCACCCACAGGCTGACTGCAGCCCAACTTTCCCACCATTCCCACACAGGCCCCAGGAACCGTCAGGCCTCTGAGGCTCTGCCAATGCCCTTCCCTCTACCCAAATATCCTTTCCCTCCTCTCTCCGGACCTCAATCCTGCCCAGCTCTAAATGAACACACCAAGGCCTATTTCCCTAAGAATGCCTCTCTCAAAACCAAAATTACTTCCTCGAGAATGATCTGCCTCTTACTCATGCATCATTATCTTGGATTAAATACTTCATGTAAGATGCCTTATCTGACCAACACAACTATTGTAGAAATAAGAGTCATGTTTTAGACCATCTATGACATGACATGACAACCATTCAGCTCACGAAAACCATTCAATAAATACTCTAATTGAATTGCCCAAAGAGTTGACCTAAAATAACCTACATGCCAAGCATTCCAAGAACCGTCCTGAACCAAATTCACTTCTCATTCGAATGCCAATGTCACAGACAGGGATGCTGGATTGTCCTTAAATGTACTTGCCTTTATCCAAAACTAGAATCTCTGATGAATCTATGGGACACACATGTAAAATATTCTGCAAAGTAAAAAAGCTTTATTTAGTGTACTGTGCTTAATGTTCAGCCAGACCTGCATTATTCTCTAAACCTTATACAATTACTTAGTATGCAAGAAGCATTAGAAGAGAGACTAAGTCTATTGAGAAGAATACTGGAAGCGAAGGTCATCAATCATTTTCTACTTTCAATAATCTCTTTCATAAAGAGGTAAATGCTCCTAAATTCCAGAATGAATGGAATTCAATACAGCAAAGTAAAATGCTTTAAATACATAAAATAAATATCTTGGTGGACCTTCCAACATCTGTTTTAGTAACTTAAATTATAAAAAACACCCTAACTTTAAGAAAAGTTATATCAACAGCTAAAATTGAGATTTTTTTCCATCTATTACTTTGATTTTCCTGACCCATTTTTGAGAATTGTCAGCATTCTGAATCAATAATGCCAAATTATTTGTTGAAGACAGTGAGATTCCTCCCAAGTCATCTAACATGCTCACTAATCAATAAAGATAAGAACAAACAAGAAAGCCATATTTAGGAAGCAAGCAAATTATATTAAAAGACTGACTTTGAGAAAAGGTTGCTGCTTGCCAAGAAAATTTTATTATTATAAAACATTTTCTGTCATTTGTATTACTTCATTTTCCCTTCCAGATTATCTGTGTAGCCTTGTAAACACATCATAATCCAAAGCAGTTGAGATTTACCAATAAAATGTAAATCAACACAATAGAGCCAACTGCATAATTAAAACAAAAGTGTACCGGGCTTCCCTGGTGGAGCAGTGGTTGAGAGCCTGCCTGCCAATGCAGGGGACACGGGTTTGTGACTCGGTCCGGGAAGATCCCACATGCCGCGGAGCGGCTAGGCCCGTGAGCCATGGCCACTGAGCATGCGGGTTGGGAGCCTGTGCTCCGTAACGGGAGACTCCACAACAGGGAGAGGCCCACGTACTGAAAAAAAAAAAATTCCACCATCAACCCAAGCAGATTACAAAATAGCAAGCAGATTTTAAAATAATAGTCTACAAGCCTGCTTTTTTAAATATATAACTAAATGCATTGAATATCTTATATAAAAAGCCAAGAGACACAGTTGAAACCGAATATTAAAAGTAAACATCTCCTTCCCCAAAACCCTAACTCCACTCCAGTCATGAGGAGAACATCACACAAAGCCAAGTTGAAGGACAGTCTATGAAATATGTGAACCAGGACTCTTCAAAATTGTCATTAAGAAAAGGAAAGTCTGGGACTTTCCTGGTGGTGCACTAGTTAAGAATCCGTCTGCCAATGCAGGGGACACGGGTTCCAGCCCTGGTCCGGGAAGATCCCACATGCCGCAGAGCAAGTAAGCCCGTACATCACAACTACTGAGCCTGCGCTCTAGAGCCCGCCAGCCACAACAACTGAGGCCACACGCTGCAACTAATGAAGCCCGCGCACTCTAGGGCCTGTGTGCCGCAAATACTGAGCCCAGGTGCTGCAATTACTGAAGCCCGCACTCTTAGAGCCCACGCTCCGCAACAAGAGAAGCCACCACAATGAGAAGTCCGCGCACCACAACAAAGAGTAGCCCCCACTTGCCACAACTAAGGAAAGCCTGCGCGCAGCAACAGAGACTCAACTCAGCCAAATATAAACAATAATAAAAAAATAAATAAAGGCATCATCACATAAACACAAATGAGGAAATATGTTTTTAAAAAAAAGAAAAACGGGCGGGGCAGTGGTTAAGAATCCGCCTGCCAGTGCAGGGGACACGGGTTTGAGCCCTGGTCCGGGAAGATCCCACATGCTGCAGTGCAACTAAGCCCGTGAGCCACAACTACTGAGCCTGCGCTTCTGGAGCCTGTGCTCCGCAACAAGAGGCGCCACGGCAGTGAGAGGCCCACGCACCACGATGAGGAGTGGCCCCTGCTCGCCGCAACTAGAGAAGGCCCTCGCACAGAAACCAAGACCCAACACAGCCAAAAATAAATAAAATATAAATAAAAATAAATACATTTAAAAGGAAAACCTATACATTTCCCTTTCTGCAAATGTAGGTTTTCGAGGCAAGAGTAGAGCCTCAGAAAGAATGTCTGCAAACAGAACAATCACTAGTTCACTAAGTACAAAATGTAGGATACTTTTGGAGAATCCCATCACAGCTAGATAATTGGTCCAGGACCAAAAGTAAATACTGGAAGAAAAATGAAATCAACAGTGTACCACAGAGGTGGTAGGCACACTGGCCTGGACTAAGACATGTTCAGTCATAGATAATAAGGGTGGTGATTTTTAAGCATCATTCTCGTCCCACTGTGGACTTCCCTCTGCAGCAGTATAAGGATACCACCAGATCATCTTGAAATCAAGTCATGAAATGTACTTTTATATTTTTAAAAATCAATTCTTGTCCTTAAATTAACTTTTCTTATTAATTTAGTCATGGTGCTCTTTTACTTCTAAAACATTAAATCTTATTTGATTAGAGACAGACTTCAAAAAATAAAAATAAACTGTGATCAAATAGCAGGAACAAACAGTAGTAACTAAAATTTCTTCAATCTAAACTGGAGATGATTTCTGTATCTCTGTCTTTTACATTTGTCTCCATTAGGGGCAAAAAATATGTACCTCATAATTAACTTGGCTGGAATGAATCAGACTGCATTTGTAAAAGTCTCAAAAGACCAATGAGCTGTGCTAAACAGTACCACTATCCACCTGAGCAGAAATTACTATCCTTAAGTTTCTATACATAACAAACACAACAAAAATTTAAACAAAATAAGAACTACTAGAAACAAATTAGAGATTCATGTTTTTAAGTCAGTAATTTGCCTTTAGTCAGTAATTTGCCTCATACATTATGATTTTCCCTGTGGAAACCCAATTATTATCCTGAAAACAAGACCACTTTAGAAAGCAAATGCATTGTGACAAAAGAAAGAAAAGGCAGATTGATACATTATTAAAATAACTCACACGCCATACCCTGAAGAGTAAGGAATCCATGGCAGAGCAGGCCCCCTTCTCCTCAATGGACAGCACAGCTGTGGGGAAGACACTGCAGCTAGCAGAAGCGTGTCACACTTCCTCAGGGAGGAAGCAAGTTACAGACAACTCTACAGAGGGCACCCATAAACTGACGGCCACGCTCATTACCCAACGTCCAGGCCACCCACAGGCTGACTGCAGCCCAACTTTCCCACCATTCCCACACAGGCCCCAGGAACCGTCAGGCCTCTGAGGCTCTGCCAATGCCCTTCCCTCCACCCAAATATCCTTTCCCTCCTCTCTCTGGACCTCAATCCTGCCCAGCTCTAAATGAGCACTGCAAGGCCTATTTCCCTAAGAATGCCTCTCTCAAAACCAAAATTACTTCCTCGAGAATGATCTGCCTCTTACTCATGCATCATTATCTTGGATTAAATACATCAGGTAAGATGCCTTATCTGACCAACACAACTATTGTAGAAATAAGAGTCATGGTTTAGACCATCTATGACATGACATGACAACCATTCAGCTCACGAAAACCATTCAATAAATACTCTAAGTGAATTGCCCAAAGAGTTGACCTAAAATAACCTAAATGCCAAGCATTCCAAGAACCGTCCTGAACCAAATTCACTTCTCATTCGAATGCCAATGTCAGAGACAGGGATGTTGTATTGTCCTTAAATGTACTTGCCTTTATCCAAAACTAGAATCTCTGATGAATCTATGGGACACACATGTAAAATATTCTGCAAAGTAAAAAAGCTTTATTTAATGTACTGTGCTTAATGTTCAGCCAGACCTGCATTATTCTCTAAACCTTATACAATTACTGAGTATACAAGAAGCATTAGAAGAGAGACTAAGTCTATTGAGAAGAATACTGGAAGCGAAGGTCATCAATCATTTTCTACTTTCAATAATCTCTTTCATAAAGAGGTAAATTCTCCTAAATTCCAGAATGAATAGAATTCAATACAGCAAAGTAAAATGCTTTAAAAACATAAAATAAATATCTTGGTGGACCTTCCACCATCTGTTTTAGTAACGTAAATTATAAAACACACCCTAAACTTAAGAAAAGTTGTATCAACAGCTAAAATTGAGATTTTTTTCCATCTATTACTTTGATTTTCCTGACCCATTTTTGAGAATTGTCAGCATTCCGGATCAATAATGCCAAATTATTTCTTGAAGACAGTGAGATTCCTTCCAAGTCATCTAACATGCTCACTAATCAATAAAGATAAGAACAAACAAGAAAGCCATATTTAGGAAGCAAGCAAATTATATTAAAAGACTGACTTTGAGAAAAGGTTGCTGCTTGCCAAGAAAATTTTATTATTATAAAACATTTTCTGTCATTTGTATTACTTCATTTTCCCTTCCAGATTATCTGTGTAGCCTTGTAAACACATCATAATCCAAAACAGTTGAGATTTACCAATAAAATGTAAATCAACACAATAGAGCCAACTGCATAATTAAAACAAAAGTGTACCGGGCTTCCCTGGTGGAGCAGTGGTTGAGAGCCTGCCTGCCAATGCAGGGGACACGGGTTTGTGACTCGGTCCGGGAAGATCCCACATGCCGCGGAGCGGCTAGGCCCGTGAGCCATGGCCACTGAGCATGCGGGTTGGGAGCCTGTGCTCCGTAACGGGAGACTCCACAACAGGGAGAGGCCCACGTACTGAAAAAAAAAAAAATTCCACCATCAACCCAAGCAGATTACAAAATAGCAAGCAGATTTTAAAATAATAGTCTACAAGCCTGCTTTTTTAAATATATAACTAAATGCATTGAATATCTTATATAAACAGCCAAGAGACACAGTTGAAACCGAATATTAAAAGTAAACATCTCCTTCCCCAAAACCCTAACTCCACTCCAGTCATGAGGAGAACATCACACAAAGCCAAGTTGAAGGACAGTCTATGAAATATGTGAACCAGGACTCTTCAAAATTGTCATTAAGAAAAGGAAAGTCTGGGACTTTCTTGGTGGTGCACTAGTTAAGAATCCGTCTGCCAATGCAGGGGACACGGGTTCCAGCCCTGGTCCGGGAAGATCCCACATGCCGCAGAGCAAGTAAGCCCGTACATCACAACTACTGAGCCTGCGCTCTAGAGCCCGCCAGCCACAACAACTGAGGCCACACGCTGCAACTAATGAAGCCCGCGCACTCTAGGGCCTGTGTGCCGCAAATACTGAGCCCAGGTGCTGCAATTACTGAAGCCCGCACTCTTAGAGCCCACGCTCCGCAACAAGAGAAGCCACCACAATGAGAAGTCCGCGCACCACAACAAAGAGTAGCCCCCACTTGCCACAACTAAGGAAAGCCTGCGCGCAGCAACAGAGACTCAACTCAGCCAAATATAAACAATAATAAAAAAATAAATAAAGGCATCATCACATAAACACAAATGAGGAAATATGTTTTTTAAAAAAAGAAAAACGGGCGGGGCAGTGGTTAAGAATCCGCCTGCCAGTGCAGGGGACACGGGTTTGAGCCCTGGTCCGGGAAGATCCCACATGCTGCAGTGCAACTAAGCCCGTGAGCCACAACTACTGAGCCTGCGCTTCTGGAGCCTGTGCTCCGCAACAAGAGGCGCCACGGCAGTGAGAGGCCCACGCACCACGATGAGGAGTGGCCCCTGCTCGCCGCAACTAGAGAAGGCCCTCGCACAGAAACCAAGACCCAACACAGCCAAAAATAAATAAAATATAAATAAAAATAAATACATTTAAAAGGAAAACCTATACATTTCCCTTTCTGCAAATGTAGGTTTTCGAGGCAAGAGTAGAGCCTCAGAAAGAATGTCTGCAAACAGAACAATCACTAGTTCACTAAGTACAAAATGTAGGATACTATTGGAGAATCCCATCACAGCTAGATAATTGGTCCAGGACCAAAAGTAAATACTGGAAGAAAAATGAAATCAACAGTGTACCACAGAGGTGGTAGGCACACTGGCCTGGACTAAGACATGTTCAGTCATAGATAATAAGGGTGGTGATTTTTAAGCATCATTCTCGTCCCACTGTGGACTTCCTTCTGCAGCAGTATAATGATACCACCAGATCATCTTGAAATCAAGTCATGAAATGTACTTTTATATTTTTAAAAATCAATTCTTGTCCTTAAATTAACTTTTCTTATTAATTTAGTCATGGTGCTCTTTTACTTCTAAAACATTAAATCTTATTTGATTAGAGACAGACTTCAAAAAATAAAAATAAACTGTGATCAAATAGCAGGAACAAACAGTAGTAACTAAAATTTCTTCAATCTAAACTGGAGATGATTTCTGTATCTCTGTCTTTTACATTTGTCTCCATTAGGGGAAAAAAATATGTACCTCATAATTAACTTGGCTGGAATGAATCAGACTGCATTTGTAAAAGTTTCAGAAGACCAATGAGCTGTGCTAAACAGTACCACTATCCACCTGAGCAGAAATTACTATCCTTAAGTTTCTATACATAACTAACAAAACAAAAATTGAAACAAAAGAAGAACTACTAGAAACAAATTAGAGATTCATGTTTTTAAGTCAGAAATTTGCCTTTAGTCAGTAATTTGCCTCATACATTATGATTTTCCCTGTGGAAACCCAATTATTATCCTGAAAACAAGACCACTTTAGAAAGCAAATGCATTGTGACAAAAGAAAGAAAAGGCAGATTGATACATTATTAAAATAACTCACACGCCATACCCTGAGGAGTAAGGAAGCCATGGCAGAGCAGGCCCCCTTCTCCTCAATGGACAGCACAGCTGTGGGGAAGACACTGCAGCTAGCAGAAGCGTGTCACACTTCCTCAGGGAGGAAGCAAGTTACAGACAACTCTACAGAGGGCACCCATAAACTGACGGCCACGCTCATTACCCAACGTCCAGGCCACCCATAGGCTGACTGCAGCCCAACTTTCCCACCATTCCCACACAGGCCCCAGGAACCGTCAGGCCTCTGAGGCTCTGCCAATGCCCTTCCCTCTACCCAAATATCCTTTCCCTCCTCTCTCTGGACCTCAATCCTGCCCAGCTCTAAATGAGCACTGCAAGGCCTATTTCCCTAAGAATGCCTCTCTCAAAACCAAAATTACTTCCTCGAGAATGATCTGCCTCTTACTCATGCATCATTATCTTGGATTAAATACTTCATGTAAGATGCCTTATCTGACCAACACAACTATTGTAGAAATAAGAGTCATGTTTTAGACCATCTATGACATGACATGACAACCATTCAGCTCACGAAAACCATTCAATAAATACTCTAATTGAATTGCCCAAAGAGTTGACCTAAAATAACCTACATGCCAAGCATTCCAAGAACCGTCCTGAACCAAATTCACTTCTCATTCGAATGCCAATGTCACAGACAGGGATGCTGGATTGTCCTTAAATGTACTTGCCTTTATCCAAAACTAGAATCTCTGATGAATCTATGGGACACACATGTAAAATATTCTGCAAAGTAAAAAAGCTTTATTTAGTGTACTGTGCTTAATGTTCAGCCAGACCTGCATTATTCTCTAAACCTTATACAATTACTTAGTATGCAAGAAGCATTAGAAGAGAGACTAAGTCTATTGAGAAGAATACTGGAAGCGAAGGTCATCAATCATTTTCTACTTTCAATAATCTCTTTCATAAAGAGGTAAATGCTCCTAAATTCCAGAATGAATGGAATTCAATACAGCAAAGTAAAATGCTTTAAATACATAAAATAAATATCTTGGTGGACCTTCCAACATCTGTTTTAGTAACTTAAATTATAAAAAACACCCTAACTTTAAGAAAAGTTATATCAACAGCTAAAATTGAGATTTTTTTCCATCTATTACTTTGATTTTCCTGACCCATTTTTGAGAATTGTCAGCATTCTGAATCAATAATGCCAAATTATTTGTTGAAGACAGTGAGATTCCTCCCAAGTCATCTAACATGCTCACTAATCAATAAAGATAAGAACAAACAAGAAAGCCATATTTAGGAAGCAAGCAAATTATATTAAAAGACTGACTTTGAGAAAAGGTTGCTGCTTGCCAAGAAAATTTTATTATTATAAAACATTTTCTGTCATTTGTATTACTTCATTTTCCCTTCCAGATTATCTGTGTAGCCTTGTAAACACATCATAATCCAAAGCAGTTGAGATTTACCAATAAAATGTAAATCAACACAATAGAGCCAACTGCATAATTAAAACAAAAGTGTACCGGGCTTCCCTGGTGGAGCAGTGGTTGAGAGCCTGCCTGCCAATGCAGGGGACACGGGTTTGTGACTCGGTCCGGGAAGATCCCACATGCCGCGGAGCGGCTAGGCCCGTGAGCCATGGCCACTGAGCATGCGGGTTGGGAGCCTGTGCTCCGTAACGGGAGACTCCACAACAGGGAGAGGCCCACGTACTGAAAAAAAAAAAAATTCCACCATCAACCCAAGCAGATTACAAAATAGCAAGCAGATTTTAAAATAATAGTCTACAAGCCTGCTTTTTTAAATATATAACTAAATGCATTGAATATCTTATATAAACAGCCAAGAGACACAGTTGAAACCGAATATTAAAAGTAAACATCTCCTTCCCCAAAACCCTAACTCCACTCCAGTCATGAGGAGAACATCACACAAAGCCAAGTTGAAGGACAGTCTATGAAATATGTGAACCAGGACTCTTCAAAATTGTCATTAAGAAAAGGAAAGTCTGGGACTTTCTTGGTGGTGCACTAGTTAAGAATCCGTCTGCCAATGCAGGGGACACGGGTTCCAGCCCTGGTCCGGGAAGATCCCACATGCCGCAGAGCAAGTAAGCCCGTACATCACAACTACTGAGCCTGCGCTCTAGAGCCCGCCAGCCACAACAACTGAGGCCACACGCTGCAACTAATGAAGCCCGCGCACTCTAGGGCCTGTGTGCCGCAAATACTGAGCCCAGGTGCTGCAATTACTGAAGCCCGCACTCTTAGAGCCCACGCTCCGCAACAAGAGAAGCCACCACAATGAGAAGTCCGCGCACCACAACAAAGAGTAGCCCCCACTTGCCACAACTAAGGAAAGCCTGCGCGCAGCAACAGAGACTCAACTCAGCCAAATATAAACAATAATAAAAAAATAAATAAAGGCATCATCACATAAACACAAATGAGGAAATATGTTTTTTAAAAAAAGAAAAACGGGCGGGGCAGTGGTTAAGAATCCGCCTGCCAGTGCAGGGGACACGGGTTTGAGCCCTGGTCCGGGAAGATCCCACATGCTGCAGTGCAACTAAGCCCGTGAGCCACAACTACTGAGCCTGCGCTTCTGGAGCCTGTGCTCCGCAACAAGAGGCGCCACGGCAGTGAGAGGCCCACGCACCACGATGAGGAGTGGCCCCTGCTCGCCGCAACTAGAGAAGGCCCTCGCACAGAAACCAAGACCCAACACAGCCAAAAATAAATAAAATATAAATAAAAATAAATACATTTAAAAGGAAAACCTATACATTTCCCTTTCTGCAAATGTAGGTTTTCGAGGCAAGAGTAGAGCCTCAGAAAGAATGTCTGCAAACAGAACAATCACTAGTTCACTAAGTACAAAATGTAGGATACTATTGGAGAATCCCATCACAGCTAGATAATTGGTCCAGGACCAAAAGTAAATACTGGAAGAAAAATGAAATCAACAGTGTACCACAGAGGTGGTAGGCACACTGGCCTGGACTAAGACATGTTCAGTCATAGATAATAAGGGTGGTGATTTTTAAGCATCATTCTCGTCCCACTGTGGACTTCCTTCTGCAGCAGTATAATGATACCACCAGATCATCTTGAAATCAAGTCATGAAATGTACTTTTATATTTTTAAAAATCAATTCTTGTCCTTAAATTAACTTTTCTTATTAATTTAGTCATGGTGCTCTTTTACTTCTAAAACATTAAATCTTATTTGATTAGAGACAGACTTCAAAAAATAAAAATAAACTGTGATCAAATAGCAGGAACAAACAGTAGTAACTAAAATTTCTTCAATCTAAACTGGAGATGATTTCTGTATCTCTGTCTTTTACATTTGTCTCCATTAGGGGAAAAAAATATGTACCTCATAATTAACTTGGCTGGAATGAATCAGACTGCATTTGTAAAAGTTTCAGAAGACCAATGAGCTGTGCTAAACAGTACCACTATCCACCTGAGCAGAAATTACTATCCTTAAGTTTCTATACATAACTAACAAAACAAAAATTGAAACAAAAGAAGAACTACTAGAAACAAATTAGAGATTCATGTTTTTAAGTCAGAAATTTGCCTTTAGTCAGTAATTTGCCTCATACATTATGATTTTCCCTGTGGAAACCCAATTATTATCCTGAAAACAAGACCACTTTAGAAAGCAAATGCATTGTGACAAAAGAAAGAAAAGGCAGATTGATACATTATTAAAATAACTCACACGCCATACCCTGAGGAGTAAGGAAGCCATGGCAGAGCAGGCCCCCTTCTCCTCAATGGACAGCACAGCTGTGGGGAAGACACTGCAGCTAGCAGAAGCGTGTCACACTTCCTCAGGGAGGAAGCAAGTTACAGACAACTCTACAGAGGGCACCCATAAACTGACGGCCACGCTCATTACCCAACGTCCAGGCCACCCATAGGCTGACTGCAGCCCAACTTTCCCACCATTCCCACACAGGCCCCAGGAACCGTCAGGCCTCTGAGGCTCTGCCAATGCCCTTCCCTCTACCCAAATATCCTTTCCCTCCTCTCTCTGGACCTCAATCCTGCCCAGCTCTAAATGAGCACTGCAAGGCCTATTTCCCTAAGAATGCCTCTCTCAAAACCAAAATTACTTCCTCGAGAATGATCTGCCTCTTACTCATGCATCATTATCTTGGATTAAATACTTCATGTAAGATGCCTTATCTGACCAACACAACTATTGTAGAAATAAGAGTCATGTTTTAGACCATCTATGACATGACATGACAACCATTCAGCTCACGAAAACCATTCAATAAATACTCTAATTGAATTGCCCAAAGAGTTGACCTAAAATAACCTACATGCCAAGCATTCCAAGAACCGTCCTGAACCAAATTCACTTCTCATTCGAATGCCAATGTCACAGACAGGGATGCTGGATTGTCCTTAAATGTACTTGCCTTTATCCAAAACTAGAATCTCTGATGAATCTATGGGACACACATGTAAAATATTCTGCAAAGTAAAAAAGCTTTATTTAGTGTACTGTGCTTAATGTTCAGCCAGACCTGCATTATTCTCTAAACCTTATACAATTACTTAGTATGCAAGAAGCATTAGAAGAGAGACTAAGTCTATTGAGAAGAATACTGGAAGCGAAGGTCATCAATCATTTTCTACTTTCAATAATCTCTTTCATAAAGAGGTAAATGCTCCTAAATTCCAGAATGAATGGAATTCAATACAGCAAAGTAAAATGCTTTAAATACATAAAATAAATATCTTGGTGGACCTTCCAACATCTGTTTTAGTAACTTAAATTATAAAAAACACCCTAACTTTAAGAAAAGTTATATCAACAGCTAAAATTGAGATTTTTTTCCATCTATTACTTTGATTTTCCTGACCCATTTTTGAGAATTGTCAGCATTCTGAATCAATAATGCCAAATTATTTGTTGAAGACAGTGAGATTCCTCCCAAGTCATCTAACATGCTCACTAATCAATAAAGATAAGAACA
This sequence comes from Mesoplodon bidens, assembly GCF_964165515.1. Lineage (NCBI taxonomy): Eukaryota > Metazoa > Chordata > Mammalia > Artiodactyla > Ziphiidae > Mesoplodon > Mesoplodon bidens. The sequence goes on along the minus strand of NW_027672474.1, from coordinate 299,027 downwards.
AACAAGAAAGCCATATTTAGGAAGCAAGCAAATTATATTAAAAGACTGACTTTGAGAAAAGGTTGCTGCTTGCCAAGAAAATTTTATTATTATAAAACATTTTCTGTCATTTGTATTACTTCATTTTCCCTTCCAGATTATCTGTGTAGCCTTGTAAACACATCATAATCCAAAGCAGTTGAGATTTACCAATAAAATGTAAATCAACACAATAGAGCCAACTGCATAATTAAAACAAAAGTGTACCGGGCTTCCCTGGTGGAGCAGTGGTTGAGAGCCTGCCTGCCAATGCAGGGGACACGGGTTTGTGACTCGGTCCGGGAAGATCCCACATGCCGCGGAGCGGCTAGGCCCGTGAGCCATGGCCACTGAGCATGCGGGTTGGGAGCCTGTGCTCCGTAACGGGAGACTCCACAACAGGGAGAGGCCCACGTACTGAAAAAAAAAAAAATTCCACCATCAACACAAGCAGATTACAAAATAGCAAGCAGATTTTAAAATAATAGTCTACAAGCCTGCTTTTTTAAATATATAACTAAATGCATTGAATATCTTATATAAACAGCCAAGAGACACAGTTGAAACCGAATATTAAAAGTAAACATCTCCTTCCCCAAAACCCTAACTCCACTCCAGTCATGAGGAGAACATCACACAAAGCCAAGTTGAAGGACAGTCTATGAAATATGTGAACCAGGACTCTTCAAAATTGTCATTAAGAAAAGGAAAGTCTGGGACTTTCTTGGTGGTGCACTAGTTAAGAATCCGTCTGCCAATGCAGGGGACACGGGTTCCAGCCCTGGTCCGGGAAGATCCCACATGCCGCAGAGCAAGTAAGCCCGTACATCACAACTACTGAGCCTGCGCTCTAGAGCCCGCCAGCCACAACAACTGAGGCCACACGCTGCAACTAATGAAGCCCGCGCACTCTAGGGCCTGTGTGCCGCAAATACTGAGCCCAGGTGCTGCAATTACTGAAGCCCGCACTCTTAGAGCCCACGCTCCGCAACAAGAGAAGCCACCACAATGAGAAGTCCGCGCACCACAACAAAGAGTAGCCCCCACTTGCCACAACTAAGGAAAGCCTGCGCGCAGCAACAGAGACTCAACTCAGCCAAATATAAACAATAATAAAAAAATAAATAAAGGCATCATCACATAAACACAAATGAGGAAATATGTTTTTTAAAAAAAGAAAAACGGGCGGGGCAGTGGTTAAGAATCCGCCTGCCAGTGCAGGGGACACGGGTTTGAGCCCTGGTCCGGGAAGATCCCACATGCTGCAGTGCAACTAAGCCCGTGAGCCACAACTACTGAGCCTGCGCTTCTGGAGCCTGTGCTCCGCAACAAGAGGCGCCACGGCAGTGAGAGGCACACGCACCACGATGAGGAGTGGCCCCTGCTCGCCGCAACTAGAGAAGGCCCTCGCACAGAAACCAAGACCCAACACAGCCAAAAATAAATAAAATATAAATAAAAATAAATACATTTAAAAGGAAAACCTATACATTTCCCTTTCTGCAAATGTAGGTTTTCGAGGCAAGAGTAGAGCCTCAGAAAGAATGTCTGCAAACAGAACAATCACTAGTTCACTAAGTACAAAATGTAGGATACTATTGGAGAATCCCATCACAGCTAGATAATTGGTCCAGGACCAAAAGTAAATACTGGAAGAAAAATGAAATCAACAGTGTACCACAGAGGTGGTAGGCACACTGGCCTGGACTAAGACATGTTCAGTCATAGATAATTAAGGGTGGTGATTTTTAAGCATCATTCTCGTCCCACTGTGGACTTCCTTCTGCAGCAGTATAAGGATACCACCAGATCATCTTGAAATCAAGTCATGAAATGTACTTTTATATTTTTAAAAATCAATTCTTGTCCTTAAATTAACTTTTCTTATTAATTTAGTCATGGTGCTCTTTTACTTCTAAAACATTAAATCTTATTTGATTAGAGACAGACTTCAAAAAATAAAAATAAACTGTGATCAAATAGCAGGAACAAACAGTAGTAACTAAAATTTCTTCAATCTAAACTGGAGATGATTTCTGTATCTCTGTCTTTTACATTTGTCTCCATTAGGGGAAAAAAATATGTACCTCATAATTAACTTGGCTGGAATGAATCAGACTGCATTTGTAAAAGTTTCAGAAGACCAATGAGCTGTGCTAAACAGTACCACTATCCACCTGAGCAGAAATTACTATCCTTAAGTTTCTATACATAACTAACAAAACAAAAATTGAAACAAAAGAAGAACTACTAGAAACAAATTAGAGATTCATGTTTTTAAGTCAGAAATTTGCCTTTAGTCAGTAATTTGCCTCATACATTATGATTTTCCCTGTGGAAACCCAATTATTATCCTGAAAACAAGACCACTTTAGAAAGCAAATGCATTGTGACAAAAGAAAGAAAAGGCAGATTGATACATTATTAAAATAACTCACACGCCATACCCTGAGGAGTAAGGAAGCCATGGCAGAGCAGGCCCCCTTCTCCTCAATGGACAGCACAGCTGTGGGGAAGACACTGCAGCTAGCAGAAGCGTGTCACACTTCCTCAGGGAGGAAGCAAGTTACAGACAACTCTACAGAGGGCACCCATAAACTGACGGCCACGCTCATTACCCAACGTCCAGGCCACCCATAGGCTGACTGCAGCCCAACTTTCCCACCATTCCCACACAGGCCCCAGGAACCGTCAGGCCTCTGAGGCTCTGCCAATGCCCTTCCCTCTACCCAAATATCCTTTCCCTCCTCTCTCTGGACCTCAATCCTGCCCAGCTCTAAATGAGCACTGCAAGGCCTATTTCCCTAAGAATGCCTCTCTCAAAACCAAAATTACTTCCTCGAGAATGATCTGCCTCTTACTCATGCATCATTATCTTGGATTAAATACTTCATGTAAGATGCCTTATCTGACCAACACAACTATTGTAGAAATAAGAGTCATGTTTTAGACCATCTATGACATGACATGACAACCATTCAGCTCACGAAAACCATTCAATAAATACTCTAATTGAATTGCCCAAAGAGTTGACCTAAAATAACCTACATGCCAAGCATTCCAAGAACCGTCCTGAACCAAATTCACTTCTCATTCGAATGCCAATGTCACAGACAGGGATGCTGGATTGTCCTTAAATGTACTTGCCTTTATCCAAAACTAGAATCTCTGATGAATCTATGGGACACACATGTAAAATATTCTGCAAAGTAAAAAAGCTTTATTTAGTGTACTGTGCTTAATGTTCAGCCAGACCTGCATTATTCTCTAAACCTTATACAATTACTTAGTATGCAAGAAGCATTAGAAGAGAGACTAAGTCTATTGAGAAGAATACTGGAAGCGAAGGTCATCAATCATTTTCTACTTTCAATAATCTCTTTCATAAAGAGGTAAATGCTCCTAAATTCCAGAATGAATGGAATTCAATACAGCAAAGTAAAATGCTTTAAATACATAAAATAAATATCTTGGTGGACCTTCCAACATCTGTTTTAGTAACTTAAATTATAAAAAACACCCTAACTTTAAGAAAAGTTATATCAACAGCTAAAATTGAGATTTTTTTCCATCTATTACTTTGATTTTCCTGACCCATTTTTGAGAATTGTCAGCATTCTGAATCAATAATGCCAAATTATTTGTTGAAGACAGTGAGATTCCTCCCAAGTCATCTAACATGCTCACTAATCAATAAAGATAAGAACAAACAAGAAAGCCATATTTAGGAAGCAAGCAAATTATATTAAAAGACTGACTTTGAGAAAAGGTTGCTGCTTGCCAAGAAAATTTTATTATTATAAAACATTTTCTGTCATTTGTATTACTTCATTTTCCCTTCCAGATTATCTGTGTAGCCTTGTAAACACATCATAATCCAAAGCAGTTGAGATTTACCAATAAAATGTAAATCAACACAATAGAGCCAACTGCATAATTAAAACAAAAGTGTACCGGGCTTCCCTGGTGGAGCAGTGGTTGAGAGCCTGCCTGCCAATGCAGGGGACACGGGTTTGTGACTCGGTCCGGGAAGATCCCACATGCCGCGGAGCGGCTAGGCCCGTGAGCCATGGCCACTGAGCATGCGGGTTGGGAGCCTGTGCTCCGTAACGGGAGACTCCACAACAGGGAGAGGCCCACGTACTGAAAAAAAAAAAAATTCCACCATCAACCCAAGCAGATTACAAAATAGCAAGCAGATTTTAAAATAATAGTCTACAAGCCTGCTTTTTTAAATATATAACTAAATGCATTGAATATCTTATATAAACAGCCAAGAGACACAGTTGAAACCGAATATTAAAAGTAAACATCTCCTTCCCCAAAACCCTAACTCCACTCCAGTCATGAGGAGAACATCACACAAAGCCAAGTTGAAGGACAGTCTATGAAATATGTGAACCAGGACTCTTCAAAATTGTCATTAAGAAAAGGAAAGTCTGGGACTTTCTTGGTGGTGCACTAGTTAAGAATCCGTCTGCCAATGCAGGGGACACGGGTTCCAGCCCTGGTCCGGGAAGATCCCACATGCCGCAGAGCAAGTAAGCCCGTACATCACAACTACTGAGCCTGCGCTCTAGAGCCCGCCAGCCACAACAACTGAGGCCACACGCTGCAACTAATGAAGCCCGCGCACTCTAGGGCCTGTGTGCCGCAAATACTGAGCCCAGGTGCTGCAATTACTGAAGCCCGCACTCTTAGAGCCCACGCTCCGCAACAAGAGAAGCCACCACAATGAGAAGTCCGCGCACCACAACAAAGAGTAGCCCCCACTTGCCACAACTAAGGAAAGCCTGCGCGCAGCAACAGAGACTCAACTCAGCCAAATATAAACAATAATAAAAAAATAAATAAAGGCATCATCACATAAACACAAATGAGGAAATATGTTTTTTAAAAAAAGAAAAACGGGCGGGGCAGTGGTTAAGAATCCGCCTGCCAGTGCAGGGGACACGGGTTTGAGCCCTGGTCCGGGAAGATCCCACATGCTGCAGTGCAACTAAGCCCGTGAGCCACAACTACTGAGCCTGCGCTTCTGGAGCCTGTGCTCCGCAACAAGAGGCGCCACGGCAGTGAGAGGCCCACGCACCACGATGAGGAGTGGCCCCTGCTCGCCGCAACTAGAGAAGGCCCTCGCACAGAAACCAAGACCCAACACAGCCAAAAATAAATAAAATATAAATAAAAATAAATACATTTAAAAGGAAAACCTATACATTTCCCTTTCTGCAAATGTAGGTTTTCGAGGCAAGAGTAGAGCCTCAGAAAGAATGTCTGCAAACAGAACAATCACTAGTTCACTAAGTACAAAATGTAGGATACTATTGGAGAATCCCATCACAGCTAGATAATTGGTCCAGGACCAAAAGTAAATACTGGAAGAAAAATGAAATCAACAGTGTACCACAGAGGTGGTAGGCACACTGGCCTGGACTAAGACATGTTCAGTCATAGATAATAAGGGTGGTGATTTTTAAGCATCATTCTCGTCCCACTGTGGACTTCCTTCTGCAGCAGTATAATGATACCACCAGATCATCTTGAAATCAAGTCATGAAATGTACTTTTATATTTTTAAAAATCAATTCTTGTCCTTAAATTAACTTTTCTTATTAATTTAGTCATGGTGCTCTTTTACTTCTAAAACATTAAATCTTATTTGATTAGAGACAGACTTCAAAAAATAAAAATAAACTGTGATCAAATAGCAGGAACAAACAGTAGTAACTAAAATTTCTTCAATCTAAACTGGAGATGATTTCTGTATCTCTGTCTTTTACATTTGTCTCCATTAGGGGAAAAAAATATGTACCTCATAATTAACTTGGCTGGAATGAATCAGACTGCATTTGTAAAAGTTTCAGAAGACCAATGAGCTGTGCTAAACAGTACCACTATCCACCTGAGCAGAAATTACTATCCTTAAGTTTCTATACATAACTAACAAAACAAAAATTGAAACAAAAGAAGAACTACTAGAAACAAATTAGAGATTCATGTTTTTAAGTCAGAAATTTGCCTTTAGTCAGTAATTTGCCTCATACATTATGATTTTCCCTGTGGAAACCCAATTATTATCCTGAAAACAAGACCACTTTAGAAAGCAAATGCATTGTGACAAAAGAAAGAAAAGGCAGATTGATACATTATTAAAATAACTCACACGCCATACCCTGAGGAGTAAGGAAGCCATGGCAGAGCAGGCCCCCTTCTCCTCAATGGACAGCACAGCTGTGGGGAAGACACTGCAGCTAGCAGAAGCGTGTCACACTTCCTCAGGGAGGAAGCAAGTTACAGACAACTCTACAGAGGGCACCCATAAACTGACGGCCACGCTCATTACCCAACGTCCAGGCCACCCATAGGCTGACTGCAGCCCAACTTTCCCACCATTCCCACACAGGCCCCAGGAACCGTCAGGCCTCTGAGGCTCTGCCAATGCCCTTCCCTCTACCCAAATATCCTTTCCCTCCTCTCTCTGGACCTCAATCCTGCCCAGCTCTAAATGAGCACTGCAAGGCCTATTTCCCTAAGAATGCCTCTCTCAAAACCAAAATTACTTCCTCGAGAATGATCTGCCTCTTACTCATGCATCATTATCTTGGATTAAATACTTCATGTAAGATGCCTTATCTGACCAACACAACTATTGTAGAAATAAGAGTCATGTTTTAGACCATCTATGACATGACATGACAACCATTCAGCTCACGAAAACCATTCAATAAATACTCTAATTGAATTGCCCAAAGAGTTGACCTAAAATAACCTACATGCCAAGCATTCCAAGAACCGTCCTGAACCAAATTCACTTCTCATTCGAATGCCAATGTCACAGACAGGGATGCTGGATTGTCCTTAAATGTACTTGCCTTTATCCAAAACTAGAATCTCTGATGAATCTATGGGACACACATGTAAAATATTCTGCAAAGTAAAAAAGCTTTATTTAGTGTACTGTGCTTAATGTTCAGCCAGACCTGCATTATTCTCTAAACCTTATACAATTACTTAGTATGCAAGAAGCATTAGAAGAGAGACTAAGTCTATTGAGAAGAATACTGGAAGCGAAGGTCATCAATCATTTTCTACTTTCAATAATCTCTTTCATAAAGAGGTAAATGCTCCTAAATTCCAGAATGAATGGAATTCAATACAGCAAAGTAAAATGCTTTAAATACATAAAATAAATATCTTGGTGGACCTTCCAACATCTGTTTTAGTAACTTAAATTATAAAAAACACCCTAACTTTAAGAAAAGTTATATCAACAGCTAAAATTGAGATTTTTTTCCATCTATTACTTTGATTTTCCTGACCCATTTTTGAGAATTGTCAGCATTCTGAATCAATAATGCCAAATTATTTGTTGAAGACAGTGAGATTCCTCCCAAGTCATCTAACATGCTCACTAATCAATAAAGATAAGAACAAACAAGAAAGCCATATTTAGGAAGCAAGCAAATTATATTAAAAGACTGACTTTGAGAAAAGGTTGCTGCTTGCCAAGAAAATTTTATTATTATAAAACATTTTCTGTCATTTGTATTACTTCATTTTCCCTTCCAGATTATCTGTGTAGCCTTGTAAACACATCATAATCCAAAGCAGTTGAGATTTACCAATAAAATGTAAATCAACACAATAGAGCCAACTGCATAATTAAAACAAAAGTGTACCGGGCTTCCCTGGTGGAGCAGTGGTTGAGAGCCTGCCTGCCAATGCAGGGGACACGGGTTTGTGACTCGGTCCGGGAAGATCCCACATGCCGCGGAGCGGCTAGGCCCGTGAGCCATGGCCACTGAGCATGCGGGTTGGGAGCCTGTGCTCCGTAACGGGAGACTCCACAACAGGGAGAGGCCCACGTACTGAAAAAAAAAAAAATTCCACCATCAACCCAAGCAGATTACAAAATAGCAAGCAGATTTTAAAATAATAGTCTACAAGCCTGCTTTTTTAAATATATAACTAAATGCATTGAATATCTTATATAAACAGCCAAGAGACACAGTTGAAACCGAATATTAAAAGTAAACATCTCCTTCCCCAAAACCCTAACTCCACTCCAGTCATGAGGAGAACATCACACAAAGCCAAGTTGAAGGACAGTCTATGAAATATGTGAACCAGGACTCTTCAAAATTGTCATTAAGAAAAGGAAAGTCTGGGACTTTCTTGGTGGTGCACTAGTTAAGAATCCGTCTGCCAATGCAGGGGACACGGGTTCCAGCCCTGGTCCGGGAAGATCCCACATGCCGCAGAGCAAGTAAGCCCGTACATCACAACTACTGAGCCTGCGCTCTAGAGCCCGCCAGCCACAACAACTGAGGCCACACGCTGCAACTAATGAAGCCCGCGCACTCTAGGGCCTGTGTGCCGCAAATACTGAGCCCAGGTGCTGCAATTACTGAAGCCCGCACTCTTAGAGCCCACGCTCCGCAACAAGAGAAGCCACCACAATGAGAAGTCCGCGCACCACAACAAAGAGTAGCCCCCACTTGCCACAACTAAGGAAAGCCTGCGCGCAGCAACAGAGACTCAACTCAGCCAAATATAAACAATAATAAAAAAATAAATAAAGGCATCATCACATAAACACAAATGAGGAAATATGTTTTTTAAAAAAAGAAAAACGGGCGGGGCAGTGGTTAAGAATCCGCCTGCCAGTGCAGGGGACACGGGTTTGAGCCCTGGTCCGGGAAGATCCCACATGCTGCAGTGCAACTAAGCCCGTGAGCCACAACTACTGAGCCTGCGCTTCTGGAGCCTGTGCTCCGCAACAAGAGGCGCCACGGCAGTGAGAGGCCCACGCACCACGATGAGGAGTGGCCCCTGCTCGCCGCAACTAGAGAAGGCCCTCGCACAGAAACCAAGACCCAACACAGCCAAAAATAAATAAAATATAAATAAAAATAAATACATTTAAAAGGAAAACCTATACATTTCCCTTTCTGCAAATGTAGGTTTTCGAGGCAAGAGTAGAGCCTCAGAAAGAATGTCTGCAAACAGAACAATCACTAGTTCACTAAGTACAAAATGTAGGATACTATTGGAGAATCCCATCACAGCTAGATAATTGGTCCAGGACCAAAAGTAAATACTGGAAGAAAAATGAAATCAACAGTGTACCACAGAGGTGGTAGGCACACTGGCCTGGACTAAGACATGTTCAGTCATAGATAATAAGGGTGGTGATTTTTAAGCATCATTCTCGTCCCACTGTGGACTTCCTTCTGCAGCAGTATAAGGATACCACCAGATCATCTTGAAATCAAGTCATGAAATGTACTTTTATATTTTTAAAAATCAATTCTTGTCCTTAAATTAACTTTTCTTATTAATTTAGTCATGGTGCTCTTTTACTTCTAAAACATTAAATCTTATTTGATTAGAGACAGACTTCAAAAAATAAAAATAAACTGTGATCAAATAGCAGGAACAAACAGTAGTAACTAAAATTTCTTCAATCTAAACTGGAGATGATTTCTGTATCTCTGTCTTTTACATTTGTCTCCATTAGGGGAAAAAAATATGTACCTCATAATTAACTTGGCTGGAATGAATCAGACTGCATTTGTAAAAGTTTCAGAAGACCAATGAGCTGTGCTAAACAGTACCACTATCCACCTGAGCAGAAATTACTATCCTTAAGTTTCTATACATAACTAACAAAACAAAAATTGAAACAAAAGAAGAACTACTAGAAACAAATTAGAGATTCATGTTTTTAAGTCAGAAATTTGCCTTTAGTCAGTAATTTGCCTCATACATTATGATTTTCCCTGTGGAAACCCAATTATTATCCTGAAAACAAGACCACTTTAGAAAGCAAATGCATTGTGACAAAAGAAAGAAAAGGCAGATTGATACATTATTAAAATAACTCACACGCCATACCCTGAGGAGTAAGGAAGCCATGGCAGAGCAGGCCCCCTTCTCCTCAATGGACAGCACAGCTGTGGGGAAGACACTGCAGCTAGCAGAAGCGTGTCACACTTCCTCAGGGAGGAAGCAAGTTACAGACAACTCTACAGAGGGCACCCATAAACTGACGGCCACGCTCATTACCCAACGTCCAGGCCACCCATAGGCTGACTGCAGCCCAACTTTCCCACCATTCCCACACAGGCCCCAGGAACCGTCAGGCCTCTGAGGCTCTGCCAATGCCCTTCCCTCTACCCAAATATCCTTTCCCTCCTCTCTCTGGACCTCAATCCTGCCCAGCTCTAAATGAGCACTGCAAGGCCTATTTCCCTAAGAATGCCTCTCTCAAAACCAAAATTACTTCCTCGAGAATGATCTGCCTCTTACTCATGCATCATTATCTTGGATTAAATACTTCATGTAAGATGCCTTATCTGACCAACACAACTATTGTAGAAATAAGAGTCATGTTTTAGACCATCTATGACATGACATGACAACCATTCAGCTCACGAAAACCATTCAATAAATACTCTAATTGAATTGCCCAAAGAGTTGACCTAAAATAACCTACATGCCAAGCATTCCAAGAACCGTCCTGAACCAAATTCACTTCTCATTCGAATGCCAATGTCACAGACAGGGATGCTGGATTGTCCTTAAATGTACTTGCCTTTATCCAAAACTAGAATCTCTGATGAATCTATGGGACACACATGTAAAATATTCTGCAAAGTAAAAAAGCTTTATTTAGTGTACTGTGCTTAATGTTCAGCCAGACCTGCATTATTCTCTAAACCTTATACAATTACTTAGTATGCAAGAAGCATTAGAAGAGAGACTAAGTCTATTGAGAAGAATACTGGAAGCGAAGGTCATCAATCATTTTCTACTTTCAATAATCTCTTTCATAAAGAGGTAAATGCTCCTAAATTCCAGAATGAATGGAATTCAATACAGCAAAGTAAAATGCTTTAAATACATAAAATAAATATCTTGGTGGACCTTCCAACATCTGTTTTAGTAACTTAAATTATAAAAAACACCCTAACTTTAAGAAAAGTTATATCAACAGCTAAAATTGAGATTTTTTTCCATCTATTACTTTGATTTTCCTGACCCATTTTTGAGAATTGTCAGCATTCTGAATCAATAATGCCAAATTATTTGTTGAAGACAGTGAGATTCCTCCCAAGTCATCTAACATGCTCACTAATCAATAAAGATAAGAACAAACAAGAAAGCCATATTTATGAAGCAAGCAAATTATATTAAAAGACTGACTTTGAGAAAAGGTTGCTGCTTGCCAAGAAAATTTTATTATTATAAAACATTTTCTGTCATTTGTATTACTTCATTTTCCCTTCCAGATTATCTGTGTAGCCTTGTAAACACATCATAATCCAAAGCAGTTGAGATTTACCAATAAAATGTAAATCAACACAATAGAGCCAACTGCATAATTAAAACAAAAGTGTACCGGGCTTCCCTGGTGGAGCAGTGGTTGAGAGCCTGCCTGCCAATGCAGGGGACACGGGTTTGTGACTCGGTCCGGGAAGATCCCACATGCCGCGGAGCGGCTAGGCCCGTGAGCCATGGCCACTGAGCATGCGGGTTGGGAGCCTGTGCTCCGTAACGGGAGACTCCACAACAGGGAGAGGCCCACGTACTGAAAAAAAAAAAAATTCCACCATCAACCCAAGCAGATTACAAAATAGCAAGCAGATTTTAAAATAATAGTCTACAAGCCTGCTTTTTTAAATATATAACTAAATGCATTGAATATCTTATATAAACAGCCAAGAGACACAGTTGAAACCGAATATTAAAAGTAAACATCTCCTTCCCCAAAACCCTAACTCCACTCCAGTCATGAGGAGAACATCACACAAAGCCAAGTTGAAGGACAGTCTATGAAATATGTGAACCAGGACTCTTCAAAATTGTCATTAAGAAAAGGAAAGTCTGGGACTTTCTTGGTGGTGCACTAGTTAAGAATCCGTCTGCCAATGCAGGGGACACGGGTTCCAGCCCTGGTCCGGGAAGATCCCACATGCCGCAGAGCAAGTAAGCCCGTACATCACAACTACTGAGCCTGCGCTCTAGAGCCCGCCAGCCACAACAACTGAGGCCACACGCTGCAACTAATGAAGCCCGCGCACTCTAGGGCCTGTGTGCCGCAAATACTGAGCCCAGGTGCTGCAATTACTGAAGCCCGCACTCTTAGAGCCCACGCTCCGCAACAAGAGAAGCCACCACAATGAGAAGTCCGCGCACCACAACAAAGAGTAGCCCCCACTTGCCACAACTAAGGAAAGCCTGCGCGCAGCAACAGAGACTCAACTCAGCCAAATATAAACAATAATAAAAAAATAAATAAAGGCATCATCACATAAACACAAATGAGGAAATATGTTTTTTAAAAAAAGAAAAACGGGCGGGGCAGTGGTTAAGAATCCGCCTGCCAGTGCAGGGGACACGGGTTTGAGCCCTGGTCCGGGAAGATCCCACATGCTGCAGTGCAACTAAGCCCGTGAGCCACAACTACTGAGCCTGCGCTTCTGGAGCCTGTGCTCCGCAACAAGAGGCGCCACGGCAGTGAGAGGCCCACGCACCACGATGAGGAGTGGCCCCTGCTCGCCGCAACTAGAGAAGGCCCTCGCACAGAAACCAAGACCCAACACAGCCAAAAATAAATAAAATATAAATAAAAATAAATACATTTAAAAGGAAAACCTATACATTTCCCTTTCTGCAAATGTAGGTTTTCGAGGCAAGAGTAGAGCCTCAGAAAGAATGTCTGCAAACAGAACAATCACTAGTTCACTAAGTACAAAATGTAGGATACTATTGGAGAATCCCATCACAGCTAGATAATTGGTCCAGGACCAAAAGTAAATACTGGAAGAAAAATGAAATCAACAGTGTACCACAGAGGTGGTAGGCACACTGGCCTGGACTAAGACATGTTCAGTCATAGATAATAAGGGTGGTGATTTTTAAGCATCATTCTCGTCCCACTGTGGACTTCCTTCTGCAGCAGTATAATGATACCACCAGATCATCTTGAAATCAAGTCATGAAATGTACTTTTATATTTTTAAAAATCAATTCTTGTCCTTAAATTAACTTTTCTTATTAATTTAGTCATGGTGCTCTTTTACTTCTAAAACATTAAATCTTATTTGATTAGAGACAGACTTCAAAAAATAAAAATAAACTGTGATCAAATAGCAGGAACAAACAGTAGTAACTAAAATTTCTTCAATCTAAACTGGAGATGATTTCTGTATCTCTGTCTTTTACATTTGTCTCCATTAGGGGAAAAAAATATGTACCTCATAATTAACTTGGCTGGAATGAATCAGACTGCATTTGTAAAAGTTTCAGAAGACCAATGAGCTGTGCTAAACAGTACCACTATCCACCTGAGCAGAAATTACTATCCTTAAGTTTCTATACATAACTAACAAAACAAAAATTGAAACAAAAGAAGAACTACTAGAAACAAATTAGAGATTCATGTTTTTAAGTCAGAAATTTGCCTTTAGTCAGTAATTTGCCTCATACATTATGATTTTCCCTGTGGAAACCCAATTATTATCCTGAAAACAAGACCACTTTAGAAAGCAAATGCATTGTGACAAAAGAAAGAAAAGGCAGATTGATACATTATTAAAATAACTCACACGCCATACCCTGAGGAGTAAGGAAGCCATGGCAGAGCAGGCCCCCTTCTCCTCAATGGACAGCACAGCTGTGGGGAAGACACTGCAGCTAGCAGAAGCGTGTCACACTTCCTCAGGGAGGAAGCAAGTTACAGACAACTCTACAGAGGGCACCCATAAACTGACGGCCACGCTCATTACCCAACGTCCAGGCCACCCATAGGCTGACTGCAGCCCAACTTTCCCACCATTCCCACACAGGCCCCAGGAACCGTCAGGCCTCTGAGGCTCTGCCAATGCCCTTCCCTCTACCCAAATATCCTTTCCCTCCTCTCTCTGGACCTCAATCCTGCCCAGCTCTAAATGAGCACTGCAAGGCCTATTTCCCTAAGAATGCCTCTCTCAAAACCAAAATTACTTCCTCGAGAATGATCTGCCTCTTACTCATGCATCATTATCTTGGATTAAATACTTCATGTAAGATGCCTTATCTGACCAACACAACTATTGTAGAAATAAGAGTCATGTTTTAGACCATCTATGACATGACATGACAACCATTCAGCTCACGAAAACCATTCAATAAATACTCTAATTGAATTGCCCAAAGAGTTGACCTAAAATAACCTACATGCCAAGCATTCCAAGAACCGTCCTGAACCAAATTCACTTCTCATTCGAATGCCAATGTCACAGACAGGGATGCTGGATTGTCCTTAAATGTACTTGCCTTTATCCAAAACTAGAATCTCTGATGAATCTATGGGACACACATGTAAAATATTCTGCAAAGTAAAAAAGCTTTATTTAGTGTACTGTGCTTAATGTTCAGCCAGACCTGCATTATTCTCTAAACCTTATACAATTACTTAGTATGCAAGAAGCATTAGAAGAGAGACTAAGTCTATTGAGAAGAATACTGGAAGCGAAGGTCATCAATCATTTTCTACTTTCAATAATCTCTTTCATAAAGAGGTAAATGCTCCTAAATTCCAGAATGAATGGAATTCAATACAGCAAAGTAAAATGCTTTAAATACATAAAATAAATATCTTGGTGGACCTTCCAACATCTGTTTTAGTAACTTAAATTATAAAAAACACCCTAACTTTAAGAAAAGTTATATCAACAGCTAAAATTGAGATTTTTTTCCATCTATTACTTTGATTTTCCTGACCCATTTTTGAGAATTGTCAGCATTCTGAATCAATAATGCCAAATTATTTGTTGAAGACAGTGAGATTCCTCCCAAGTCATCTAACATGCTCACTAATCAATAAAGATAAGAACAAACAAGAAAGCCATATTTATGAAGCAAGCAAATTATATTAAAAGACTGACTTTGAGAAAAGGTTGCTGCTTGCCAAGAAAATTTTATTATTATAAAACATTTTCTGTCATTTGTATTACTTCATTTTCCCTTCCAGATTATCTGTGTAGCCTTGTAAACACATCATAATCCAAAGCAGTTGAGATTTACCAATAAAATGTAAATCAACACAATAGAGCCAACTGCATAATTAAAACAAAAGTGTACCGGGCTTCCCTGGTGGAGCAGTGGTTGAGAGCCTGCCTGCCAATGCAGGGGACACGGGTTTGTGACTCGGTCCGGGAAGATCCCACATGCCGCGGAGCGGCTAGGCCCGTGAGCCATGGCCACTGAGCATGCGGGTTGGGAGCCTGTGCTCCGTAACGGGAGACTCCACAACAGGGAGAGGCCCACGTACTGAAAAAAAAAAAAATTCCACCATCAACCCAAGCAGATTACAAAATAGCAAGCAGATTTTAAAATAATAGTCTACAAGCCTGCTTTTTTAAATATATAACTAAATGCATTGAATATCTTATATAAACAGCCAAGAGACACAGTTGAAACCGAATATTAAAAGTAAACATCTCCTTCCCCAAAACCCTAACTCCACTCCAGTCATGAGGAGAACATCACACAAAGCCAAGTTGAAGGACAGTCTATGAAATATGTGAACCAGGACTCTTCAAAATTGTCATTAAGAAAAGGAAAGTCTGGGACTTTCTTGGTGGTGCACTAGTTAAGAATCCGTCTGCCAATGCAGGGGACACGGGTTCCAGCCCTGGTCCGGGAAGATCCCACATGCCGCAGAGCAAGTAAGCCCGTACATCACAACTACTGAGCCTGCGCTCTAGAGCCCGCCAGCCACAACAACTGAGGCCACACGCTGCAACTAATGAAGCCCGCGCACTCTAGGGCCTGTGTGCCGCAAATACTGAGCCCAGGTGCTGCAATTACTGAAGCCCGCACTCTTAGAGCCCACGCTCCGCAACAAGAGAAGCCACCACAATGAGAAGTCCGCGCACCACAACAAAGAGTAGCCCCCACTTGCCACAACTAAGGAAAGCCTGCGCGCAGCAACAGAGACTCAACTCAGCCAAATATAAACAATAATAAAAAAATAAATAAAGGCATCATCACATAAACACAAATGAGGAAATATGTTTTTTAAAAAAAGAAAAACGGGCGGGGCAGTGGTTAAGAATCCGCCTGCCAGTGCAGGGGACACGGGTTTGAGCCCTGGTCCGGGAAGATCCCACATGCTGCAGTGCAACTAAGCCCGTGAGCCACAACTACTGAGCCTGCGCTTCTGGAGCCTGTGCTCCGCAACAAGAGGCGCCACGGCAGTGAGAGGCCCACGCACCACGATGAGGAGTGGCCCCTGCTCGCCGCAACTAGAGAAGGCCCTCGCACAGAAACCAAGACCCAACACAGCCAAAAATAAATAAAATATAAATAAAAATAAATACATTTAAAAGGAAAACCTATACATTTCCCTTTCTGCAAATGTAGGTTTTCGAGGCAAGAGTAGAGCCTCAGAAAGAATGTCTGCAAACAGAACAATCACTAGTTCACTAAGTACAAAATGTAGGATACTATTGGAGAATCCCATCACAGCTAGATAATTGGTCCAGGACCAAAAGTAAATACTGGAAGAAAAATGAAATCAACAGTGTACCACAGAGGTGGTAGGCACACTGGCCTGGACTAAGACATGTTCAGTCATAGATAATAAGGGTGGTGATTTTTAAGCATCATTCTCGTCCCACTGTGGACTTCCTTCTGCAGCAGTATAATGATACCACCAGATCATCTTGAAATCAAGTCATGAAATGTACTTTTATATTTTTAAAAATCAATTCTTGTCCTTAAATTAACTTTTCTTATTAATTTAGTCATGGTGCTCTTTTACTTCTAAAACATTAAATCTTATTTGATTAGAGACAGACTTCAAAAAATAAAAATAAACTGTGATCAAATAGCAGGAACAAACAGTAGTAACTAAAATTTCTTCAATCTAAACTGGAGATGATTTCTGTATCTCTGTCTTTTACATTTGTCTCCATTAGGGGAAAAAAATATGTACCTCATAATTAACTTGGCTGGAATGAATCAGACTGCATTTGTAAAAGTTTCAGAAGACCAATGAGCTGTGCTAAACAGTACCACTATCCACCTGAGCAGAAATTACTATCCTTAAGTTTCTATACATAACTAACAAAACAAAAATTGAAACAAAAGAAGAACTACTAGAAACAAATTAGAGATTCATGTTTTTAAGTCAGAAATTTGCCTTTAGTCAGTAATTTGCCTCATACATTATGATTTTCCCTGTGGAAACCCAATTATTATCCTGAAAACAAGACCACTTTAGAAAGCAAATGCATTGTGACAAAAGAAAGAAAAGGCAGATTGATACATTATTAAAATAACTCACACGCCATACCCTGAGGAGTAAGGAAGCCATGGCAGAGCAGGCCCCCTTCTCCTCAATGGACAGCACAGCTGTGGGGAAGACACTGCAGCTAGCAGAAGCGTGTCACACTTCCTCAGGGAGGAAGCAAGTTACAGACAACTCTACAGAGGGCACCCATAAACTGACGGCCACGCTCATTACCCAACGTCCAGGCCACCCATAGGCTGACTGCAGCCCAACTTTCCCACCATTCCCACACAGGCCCCAGGAACCGTCAGGCCTCTGAGGCTCTGCCAATGCCCTTCCCTCTACCCAAATATCCTTTCCCTCCTCTCTCTGGACCTCAATCCTGCCCAGCTCTAAATGAGCACTGCAAGGCCTATTTCCCTAAGAATGCCTCTCTCAAAACCAAAATTACTTCCTCGAGAATGATCTGCCTCTTACTCATGCATCATTATCTTGGATTAAATACTTCATGTAAGATGCCTTATCTGACCAACACAACTATTGTAGAAATAAGAGTCATGTTTTAGACCATCTATGACATGACATGACAACCATTCAGCTCACGAAAACCATTCAATAAATACTCTAATTGAATTGCCCAAAGAGTTGACCTAAAATAACCTACATGCCAAGCATTCCAAGAACCGTCCTGAACCAAATTCACTTCTCATTCGAATGCCAATGTCACAGACAGGGATGCTGGATTGTCCTTAAATGTACTTGCCTTTATCCAAAACTAGAATCTCTGATGAATCTATGGGACACACATGTAAAATATTCTGCAAAGTAAAAAAGCTTTATTTAGTGTACTGTGCTTAATGTTCAGCCAGACCTGCATTATTCTCTAAACCTTATACAATTACTTAGTATGCAAGAAGCATTAGAAGAGAGACTAAGTCTATTGAGAAGAATACTGGAAGCGAAGGTCATCAATCATTTTCTACTTTCAATAATCTCTTTCATAAAGAGGTAAATGCTCCTAAATTCCAGAATGAATGGAATTCAATACAGCAAAGTAAAATGCTTTAAATACATAAAATAAATATCTTGGTGGACCTTCCAACATCTGTTTTAGTAACTTAAATTATAAAAAACACCCTAACTTTAAGAAAAGTTATATCAACAGCTAAAATTGAGATTTTTTTCCATCTATTACTTTGATTTTCCTGACCCATTTTTGAGAATTGTCAGCATTCTGAATCAATAATGCCAAATTATTTGTTGAAGACAGTGAGATTCCTCCCAAGTCATCTAACATGCTCACTAATCAATAAAGATAAGAACAAACAAGAAAGCCATATTTAGGAAGCAAGCAAATTATATTAAAAGACTGACTTTGAGAAAAGGTTGCTGCTTGCCAAGAAAATTTTATTATTATAAAACATTTTCTGTCATTTGTATTACTTCATTTTCCCTTCCAGATTATCTGTGTAGCCTTGTAAACACATCATAATCCAAAGCAGTTGAGATTTACCAATAAAATGTAAATCAACACAATAGAGCCAACTGCATAATTAAAACAAAAGTGTACCGGGCTTCCCTGGTGGAGCAGTGGTTGAGAGCCTGCCTGCCAATGCAGGGGACACGGGTTTGTGACTCGGTCCGGGAAGATCCCACATGCCGCGGAGCGGCTAGGCCCGTGAGCCATGGCCACTGAGCATGCGGGTTGGGAGCCTGTGCTCCGTAACGGGAGACTCCACAACAGGGAGAGGCCCACGTACTGAAAAAAAAAAATTCCACCATCAACCCAAGCAGATTACAAAATAGCAAGCAGATTTTAAAATAATAGTCTACAAGCCTGCTTTTTTAAATATATAACTAAATGCATTGAATATCTTATATAAAAAGCCAAGAGACACAGTTGAAACCGAATATTAAAAGTAAACATCTCCTTCCCCAAAACCCTAACTCCACTCCAGTCATGAGGAGAACATCACACAAAGCCAAGTTGAAGGACAGTCTATGAAATATGTGAACCAGGACTCTTCAAAATTGTCATTAAGAAAAGGAAAGTCTGGGACTTTCCTGGTGGTGCACTAGTTAAGAATCCGTCTGCCAATGCAGGGGACACGGGTTCCAGCCCTGGTCCGGGAAGATCCCACATGCCGCAGAGCAAGTAAGCCCGTACATCACAACTACTGAGCCTGCGCTCTAGAGCCCGCCAGCCACAACAACTGAGGCCACACGCTGCAACTAATGAAGCCCGCGCACTCTAGGGCCTGTGTGCCGCAAATACTGAGCCCAGGTGCTGCAATTACTGAAGCCCGCACTCTTAGAGCCCACGCTCCGCAACAAGAGAAGCCACCACAATGAGAAGTCCGCGCACCACAACAAAGAGTAGCCCCCACTTGCCACAACTAAGGAAAGCCTGCGCGCAGCAACAGAGACTCAACTCAGCCAAATATAAACAATAATAAAAAAATAAATAAAGGCATCATCACATAAACACAAATGAGGAAATATGTTTTTAAAAAAAAGAAAAACGGGCGGGGCAGTGGTTAAGAATCCGCCTGCCAGTGCAGGGGACACGGATTTGAGCCCTGGTCCGGGAAGATCCCACATGCTGCAGTGCAACTAAGCCCGTGAGCCACAACTACTGAGCCTGCGCTTCTGGAGCCTGTGCTCCGCAACAAGAGGCGCCACGGCAGTGAGAGGCCCACGCACCACGATGAGGAGTGGCCCCTGCTCGCCGCAACTAGAGAAGGCCCTCGCACAGAAACCAAGACCCAACACAGCCAAAAATAAATAAAATATAAATAAAAATAAATACATTTAAAAGGAAAACCTATACATTTCCCTTTCTGCAAATGTAGGTTTTCGAGGCAAGAGTAGAGCCTCAGAAAGAATGTCTGCAAACAGAACAATCACTAGTTCACTAAGTACAAAATGTAGGATACTTTTGGAGAATCCCATCACAGCTAGATAATTGGTCCAGGACCAAAAGTAAATACTGGAAGAAAAATGAAATCAACAGTGTACCACAGAGGTGGTAGGCACACTGGCCTGGACTAAGACATGTTCAGTCATAGATAATAAGGGTGGTGATTTTTAAGCATCATTCTCGTCCCACTGTGGACTTCCCTCTGCAGCAGTATAAGGATACCACCAGATCATCTTGAAATCAAGTCATGAAATGTACTTTTATATTTTTAAAAATCAATGATTGTCCTTAAATTAACTTTTCTTATTAATTTAGTCATGGTGCTCTTTTACTTCTAAAACATTAAATCTTATTTGATTAGAGACAGACTTCAAAAAATAAAAATAAACTGTGATCAAATAGCAGGAACAAACAGTAGTAACTAAAATTTCTTCAATCTAAACTGGAGATGATTTCTGTATCTCTGTCTTTTACATTTGTCTCCATTAGGGGCAAAAAATATGTACCTCATAATTAACTTGGCTGGAATGAATCAGACTGCATTTGTAAAAGTCTCAGAAGACCAATGAGCTGTGCT
Organism: Mesoplodon bidens; assembly: GCF_964165515.1. Taxonomy (NCBI): domain Eukaryota; kingdom Metazoa; phylum Chordata; class Mammalia; order Artiodactyla; family Ziphiidae; genus Mesoplodon; species Mesoplodon bidens. The sequence goes on along the minus strand of NW_027672474.1, from coordinate 278,228 downwards.
AAACAGTACCACTATCCACCTGAGCAGAAATTACTATCCTTAAGTTTCTATACATAACTAACACAACAAAAATTTAAACAAAAGAAGAACTACTAGAAACAAATTAGAGATTCATGTTTTTAAGTCAGTAATTTGCCTTTAGTCAGTAATTTGCCTCATACATTATGATTTTCCCTGTGGAAACCCAATTATTATCCTGAAAACAAGACCACTTTAGAAAGCAAATGCATTGTGACAAAAGAAAGAAAAGGCAGATTGATACATTATTAAAATAACTCACACGCCATACCCTGAGGAGTAAGGAAGCCATGGCAGAGCAGGCCCCCTTCTCCTCAATGGACAGCACAGCTGTGGGGAAGACACTGCAGCTAGCAGAAGCGTGTCACACTTCCTCAGGGAGGAAGCAAGTTACAGACAACTCTACAGAGGGCACCCATAAACTGACGGCCACGCTCATTACCCAACGTCCAGGCCACCCACAGGCTGACAGCAGCCCAACTTTCCCACCATTCCCACACAGGCCCCAGGAACCGTCAGGCCTCTGAGGCTCTGCCAATGCCCTTCCCTCTACCCAAATATCCTTTCCCTCTTCTCTCCGGACCTCAATACTGCCCAGCTCTAAATGAGCACTGCAAGGCCTATTTCCCTAAGAATGCCTCTCTCAAAACCAAAATTACTTCCTCGAGAATGATCTGCCTCTTACTCATGCATCATTATCTTGGATTAAATACTTCATGTAAGATGCCTTATCTGACCAACACAACGATTGTAGAAATAAGAGTCATGTTTTAGACCATCTATGACATGACATGACAACCATTCAGCTCACGAAAACCATTCAATAAATACTCTAATTGAATTGCCCAAAGAGTTGACCTAAAATAACCTACATGCCAAGCATTCCAAGAACCGTCCTGAACCAAATTCACTTCTCATTCGAATGCCAATGTCACAGACAGGGATGCTGGATTGTCCTTAAATGTACTTGCCTTTATCCAAAACTAGAATCTCTGATGAATCTATGGGACACACATGTAAAATATTCTGCAAAGTAAAAAAGCTTTATTTAGTGTACTGTGCTTAATGTTCAGCCAGACCTGCATTATTCTCTAAACCTTATACAATTACTTAGTATGCAAGAAGCATTAGAAGAGAGACTAAGTCTATTGAGAAGAATACTGGAAGCGAAGGTCATCAATCATTTTCTACTTTCAATAATCTCTTTCATAAAGAGGTAAATGCTCCTAAATTCCAGAATGAATGGAATTCAATACAGCAAAGTAAAATGCTTTAAATACATAAAATAAATATCTTGGTGGACCTTCCAACATCTGTTTTAGTAACTTAAATTATAAAAAACACCCTAACTTTAAGAAAAGTTATATCAACAGCTAAAGTTGAGATTTTTTTCCATCTATTACTTTGATTTTCCTGACCCATTTTTGAGAATTGTCAGCATTCTGAATCAATAATGCCAAATTATTTGTTGAAGACAGTGAGATTCCTCCCAAGTCATCTAACATGCTCACTAATCAATAAAGATAAGAACAAACAAGAAAGCCATATTTAGGAAGCAAGCAAATTATATTAAAAGACTGACTTTGAGAAAAGGTTGCTGCTTGCCAAGAAAATTTTATTATTATAAAACATTTTCTGTCATTTGTATTACTTCATTTTCCCTTCCAGATTATCTGTGTAGCCTTGTAAACACATCATAATCCAAAGCAGTTGAGATTTACCAATAAAATGTAAATCAACACAATAGAGCCAACTGCATAATTAAAACAAAAGTGTACCGGGCTTCCCTGGTGGAGCAGTGGTTGAGAGCCTGCCTGCCAATGCAGGGGACACGGGTTTGTGACTCGGTCCGGGAAGATCCCACATGCCGCGGAGCGGCTAGGCCCGTGAGCCATGGCCACTGAGCATGCGGGTTGGGAGCCTGTGCTCCGTAACGGGAGACTCCACAACAGGGAGAGGCCCACGTACTGAAAAAAAAAAAAATTCCACCATCAACCCAAGCAGATTACAAAATAGCAAGCAGATTTTAAAATAATAGTCTACAAGCCTGCTTTTTTAAATATATAACTAAATGCATTGAATATCTTATATAAACAGCCAAGAGACACAGCTGAAACCGAATATTAAAAGTAAACATCTCCTTCCCCAAAACCCTAACTCCTCTCCAGTCATGAGGAGAACATCACACAAAGCCAAGTTGAAGGACAGTCTATGAAATATGTGAACCAGGACTCTTCAAAATTGTCATTAAGAAAAGGAAAGTCTGGGACTTTCTTGGTGGTGCACTAGTTAAGAATCCGTCTGCCAATGCAGGGGACACGGGTTCCAGCCCTGGTCCGGGAAGATCCCACATGCCGCAGAGCAAGTAAGCCCGTACATCACAACTACTGAGCCTGCGCTCTAGAGCCCGCCAGCCACAACAACTGAGGCCACACGCTGCAACTAATGAAGCCCGCGCACTCTAGGGCCTGTGTGCCGCAAATACTGAGCCCAGGTGCTGCAATTACTGAAGCCCGCACTCTTAGAGCCCACGCTCCGCAACAAGAGAAGCCACCACAATGAGAAGTCCGCACACCACAACAAAGAGTAGCCCCCACTTGCCACAACTAAGGAAAGCCTGCGCGCAGCAACAGAGACTCAACTCAGCCAAATATAAACAATAATAAAAAAATAAATAAAGGCATCATCACATAAACACAAATGAGGAAATATGTTTTTAAAAAAAAGAAAAACGGGCGGGGCAGTGGTTAAGAATCCGCCTGCCAGTGCAGGGGACACGGGTTTGAGCCCTGGTCCGGGAAGATCCCACATGCTGCAGTGCAACTAAGCCCGTGAGCCACAACTACTGAGCCTGCGCTTCTGGAGCCTGTGCTCCGCAACAAGAGGCGCCACGGCAGTGAGAGGCCCACGCACCACGATGAGGAGTGGCCCCTGCTCGCCGCAACTAGAGAAGGCCCTCGCACAGAAACCAAGACCCAACACAGCCAAAAATAAATAAAATATAAATAAAAATAAATACATTTAAAAGGAAAACCTATACATTTCCCTTTCTGCAAATGTAGGTTTTCGAGGCAAGAGTAGAGCCTCAGAAAGAATGTCTGCAAACAGAACAATCACTAGTTCACTAAGTACAAAATGTAGGATACTATTGGAGAATCCCATCACAGCTAGATAATTGGTCCAGGACCAAAAGTAAATACTGGAAGAAAAATGAAATGAACAGTGTACCACAGAGGTGGTAGGCACACTGGCCTGGACTAAGACATGTTCAGTCATAGATAATAAGGGTGGTGATTTTTAAGCATCATTCTCGTCCCACTGTGGACTTCCTTCTGCAGCAGTATAAGGATACCACCAGATCATCTTGAAATCAAGTCATGAAATGTACTTTTATATTTTTAAAAATCAATTCTTGTCCTTAAATTAACTTTTCTTATTAATTTAGTCATGGTGCTCTTTTACTTCTAAAACATTAAATCTTATTTGATTAGAGACAGACTTCAAAAAATAAAAATAAACTGTGATCAAATAGCAGGAACAAACAGTAGTAACTAAAATTTCTTCAATCTAAACTGGAGATGATTTCTGTATCTCTGTCTTTTACATTTGTCTCCATTAGGGGAAAAAAATATGTACCTCATAATTAACTTGGCTGGAATGAATCAGACTGCATTTGTAAAAGTTTCAGAAGACCAATGAGCTGTGCTAAACAGTACCACTATCCACCTGAGCAGAAATTACTATCCTTAAGTTTCTATACATAACTAACAAAACAAAAATTGAAACAAAAGAAGAACTACTAGAAACAAATTAGAGATTCATGTTTTTAAGTCAGAAATTTGCCTTTAGTCAGTAATTTGCCTCATACATTATGATTTTCCCTGTGGAAACCCAATTATTATCCTGAAAACAAGACCACTTTAGAAAGCAAATGCATTGTGACAAAAGAAAGAAAAGGCAGATTGATACATTATTAAAATAACTCACACGCCATACCCTGAGGAGTAAGGAAGCCATGGCAGAGCAGGCCCCCTTCTCCTCAATGGACAGCACAGCTGTGGGGAAGACACTGCAGCTAGCAGAAGCGTGTCACACTTCCTCAGGGAGGAAGCAAGTTACAGACAACTCTACAGAGGGCACCCATAAACTGACGGCCACGCTCATTACCCAACGTCCAGGCCACCCATAGGCTGACTGCAGCCCAACTTTCCCACCATTCCCACACAGGCCCCAGGAACCGTCAGGCCTCTGAGGCTCTGCCAATGCCCTTCCCTCTACCCAAATATCCTTTCCCTCCTCTCTCTGGACCTCAATCCTGCCCAGCTCTAAATGAGCACTGCAAGGCCTATTTCCCTAAGAATGCCTCTCTCAAAACCAAAATTACTTCCTCGAGAATGATCTGCCTCTTACTCATGCATCATTATCTTGGATTAAATACTTCATGTAAGATGCCTTATCTGACCAACACAACGATTGTAGAAATAAGAGTCATGTTTTAGACCATCTATGACATGACATGACAACCATTCAGCTCACGAAAACCATTCAATAAATACTCTAATTGAATTGCCCAAAGAGTTGACCTAAAATAACCTACATGCCAAGCATTCCAAGAACCGTCCTGAACCAAATTCACTTCTCATTCGAATGCCAATGTCACAGACAGGGATGCTGGATTGTCCTTAAATGTACTTGCCTTTATCCAAAACTAGAATCTCTGATGAATCTATGGGACACACATGTAAAATATTCTGCAAAGTAAAAAAGCTTTATTTAGTGTACTGTGCTTAATGTTCAGCCAGACCTGCATTATTCTCTAAACCTTATACAATTACTTAGTATGCAAGAAGCATTAGAAGAGAGACTAAGTCTATTGAGAAGAATACTGGAAGCGAAGGTCATCAATCATTTTCTACTTTCAATAATCTCTTTCATAAAGAGGTAAATGCTCCTAAATTCCAGAATGAATGGAATTCAATACAGCAAAGTAAAATGCTTTAAATACATAAAATAAATATCTTGGTGGACCTTCCAACATCTGTTTTAGTAACTTAAATTATAAAAAACACCCTAACTTTAAGAAAAGTTATATCAACAGCTAAAATTGAGATTTTTTTCCATCTATTACTTTGATTTTCCTGACCCATTTTTGAGAATTGTCAGCATTCTGAATCAATAATGCCAAATTATTTGTTGAAGACAGTGAGATTCCTCCCAAGTCATCTAACATGCTCACTAATCAATAAAGATAAGAACAAACAAGAAAGCCATATTTATGAAGCAAGCAAATTATATTAAAAGACTGACTTTGAGAAAAGGTTGCTGCTTGCCAAGAAAATTTTATTATTATAAAACATTTTCTGTCATTTGTATTACTTCATTTTCCCTTCCAGATTATCTGTGTAGCCTTGTAAACACATCATAATCCAAAGCAGTTGAGATTTACCAATAAAATGTAAATCAACACAATAGAGCCAACTGCATAATTAAAACAAAAGTGTACCGGGCTTCCCTGGTGGAGCAGTGGTTGAGAGCCTGCCTGCCAATGCAGGGGACACGGGTTTGTGACTCGGTCCGGGAAGATCCCACATGCCGCGGAGCGGCTAGGCCCGTGAGCCATGGCCACTGAGCATGCGGGTTGGGAGCCTGTGCTCCGTAACGGGAGACTCCACAACAGGGAGAGGCCCACGTACTGAAAAAAAAAAAATTCCACCATCAACCCAAGCAGATTACAAAATAGCAAGCAGATTTTAAAATAATAGTCTACAAGCCTGCTTTTTTAAATATATAACTAAATGCATTGAATATCTTATATAAAAAGCCAAGAGACACAGTTGAAACCGAATATTAAAAGTAAACATCTCCTTCCCCAAAACCCTAACTCCACTCCAGTCATGAGGAGAAGAACATCACACAAAGCCAAGTTGAAGGACAGTCTATGAAATATGTGAACCAGGACTCTTCAAAATTGTCATTAAGAAAAGGAAAGTCTGGGACTTTCCTGGTGGTGCACTAGTTAAGAATCCGTCTGCCAATGCAGGGGACACGGGTTCCAGCCCTGGTCCGGGAAGATCCCACATGCCGCAGAGCAAGTAAGCCCGTACATCACAACTACTGAGCCTGCGCTCTAGAGCCCGCCAGCCACAACAACTGAGGCCACACGCTGCAACTAATGAAGCCCGCGCACTCTAGGGCCTGTGTGCCGCAAATACTGAGCCCAGGTGCTGCAATTACTGAAGCCCGCACTCTTAGAGCCCACGCTCCGCAACAAGAGAAGCCACCACAATGAGAAGTCCGCGCACCACAACAAAGAGTAGCCCCCACTTGCCACAACTAAGGAAAGCCTGCGCGCAGCAACAGAGACTCAACTCAGCCAAATATAAACAATAATAAAAAAATAAATAAAGGCATCATCACATAAACACAAATGAGGAAATATGTTTTTAAAAAAAAGAAAAACGGGCGGGGCAGTGGTTAAGAATCCGCCTGCCAGTGCAGGGGACACGGGTTTGAGCCCTGGTCCGGGAAGATCCCACATGCTGCAGTGCAACTAAGCCCGTGAGCCACAACTACTGAGCCTGCGCTTCTGGAGCCTGTGCTCCGCAACAAGAGGCGCCACGGCAGTGAGAGGCCCACGCACCACGATGAGGAGTGGCCCCTGCTCGCCGCAACTAGAGAAGGCCCTCGCACAGAAACCAAGACCCAACACAGCCAAAAATAAATAAAATATAAATAAAAATAAATACATTTAAAAGGAAAACCTATACATTTCCCTTTCTGCAAATGTAGGTTTTCGAGGCAAGAGTAGAGCCTCAGAAAGAATGTCTGCAAACAGAACAATCACTAGTTCACTAAGTACAAAATGTAGGATACTATTGGAGAATCCCATCACAGCTAGATAATTGGTCCAGGACCAAAAGTAAATACTGGAAGAAAAATGAAATGAACAGTGTACCACAGAGGTGGTAGGCACACTGGCCTGGACTAAGACATGTTCAGTCATAGATAATAAGGGTGGTGATTTTTAAGCATCATTCTCGTCCCACTGTGGACTTCCTTCTGCAGCAGTATAAGGATACCACCAGATCATCTTGAAATCAAGTCATGAAATGTACTTTTATATTTTTAAAAATCAATTCTTGTCCTTAAATTAACTTTTCTTATTAATTTAGTCATGGTGCTCTTTTACTTCTAAAACATTAAATCTTATTTGATTAGAGACAGACTTCAAAAAATAAAAATAAACTGTGATCAAATAGCAGGAACAAACAGTAGTAACTAAAATTTCTTCAATCTAAACTGGAGATGATTTCTGTATCTCTGTCTTTTACATTTGTCTCCATTAGGGGAAAAAAATATGTACCTCATAATTAACTTGGCTGGAATGAATCAGACTGCATTTGTAAAAGTTTCAGAAGACCAATGAGCTGTGCTAAACAGTACCACTATCCACCTGAGCAGAAATTACTATCCTTAAGTTTCTATACATAACTAACAAAACAAAAATTGAAACAAAAGAAGAACTACTAGAAACAAATTAGAGATTCATGTTTTTAAGTCAGAAATTTGCCTTTAGTCAGTAATTTGCCTCATACATTATGATTTTCCCTGTGGAAACCCAATTATTATCCTGAAAACAAGACCACTTTAGAAAGCAAATGCATTGTGACAAAAGAAAGAAAAGGCAGATTGATACATTATTAAAATAACTCACACGCCATACCCTGAGGAGTAAGGAAGCCATGGCAGAGCAGGCCCCCTTCTCCTCAATGGACAGCACAGCTGTGGGGAAGACACTGCAGCTAGCAGAAGCGTGTCACACTTCCTCAGGGAGGAAGCAAGTTACAGACAACTCTACAGAGGGCACCCATAAACTGACGGCCACGCTCATTACCCAACGTCCAGGCCACCCATAGGCTGACTGCAGCCCAACTTTCCCACCATTCCCACACAGGCCCCAGGAACCGTCAGGCCTCTGAGGCTCTGCCAATGCCCTTCCCTCTACCCAAATATCCTTTCCCTCCTCTCTCTGGACCTCAATCCTGCCCAGCTCTAAATGAGCACTGCAAGGCCTATTTCCCTAAGAATGCCTCTCTCAAAACCAAAATTACTTCCTCGAGAATGATCTGCCTCTTACTCATGCATCATTATCTTGGATTAAATACTTCATGTAAGATGCCTTATCTGACCAACACAACGATTGTAGAAATAAGAGTCATGTTTTAGACCATCTATGACATGACATGACAACCATTCAGCTCACGAAAACCATTCAATAAATACTCTAATTGAATTGCCCAAAGAGTTGACCTAAAATAACCTACATGCCAAGCATTCCAAGAACCGTCCTGAACCAAATTCACTTCTCATTCGAATGCCAATGTCACAGACAGGGATGCTGGATTGTCCTTAAATGTACTTGCCTTTATCCAAAACTAGAATCTCTGATGAATCTATGGGACACACATGTAAAATATTCTGCAAAGTAAAAAAGCTTTATTTAGTGTACTGTGCTTAATGTTCAGCCAGACCTGCATTATTCTCTAAACCTTATACAATTACTTAGTATGCAAGAAGCATTAGAAGAGAGACTAAGTCTATTGAGAAGAATACTGGAAGCGAAGGTCATCAATCATTTTCTACTTTCAATAATCTCTTTCATAAAGAGGTAAATGCTCCTAAATTCCAGAATGAATGGAATTCAATACAGCAAAGTAAAATGCTTTAAATACATAAAATAAATATCTTGGTGGACCTTCCAACATCTGTTTTAGTAACTTAAATTATAAAAAACACCCTAACTTTAAGAAAAGTTATATCAACAGCTAAAATTGAGATTTTTTTCCATCTATTACTTTGATTTTCCTGACCCATTTTTGAGAATTGTCAGCATTCTGAATCAATAATGCCAAATTATTTGTTGAAGACAGTGAGATTCCTCCCAAGTCATCTAACATGCTCACTAATCAATAAAGATAAGAACAAACAAGAAAGCCATATTTATGAAGCAAGCAAATTATATTAAAAGACTGACTTTGAGAAAAGGTTGCTGCTTGCCAAGAAAATTTTATTATTATAAAACATTTTCTGTCATTTGTATTACTTCATTTTCCCTTCCAGATTATCTGTGTAGCCTTGTAAACACATCATAATCCAAAGCAGTTGAGATTTACCAATAAAATGTAAATCAACACAATAGAGCCAACTGCATAATTAAAACAAAAGTGTACCGGGCTTCCCTGGTGGAGCAGTGGTTGAGAGCCTGCCTGCCAATGCAGGGGACACGGGTTTGTGACTCGGTCCGGGAAGATCCCACATGCCGCGGAGCGGCTAGGCCCGTGAGCCATGGCCACTGAGCATGCGGGTTGGGAGCCTGTGCTCCGTAACGGGAGACTCCACAACAGGGAGAGGCCCACGTACTGAAAAAAAAAAAATTCCACCATCAACCCAAGCAGATTACAAAATAGCAAGCAGATTTTAAAATAATAGTCTACAAGCCTGCTTTTTTAAATATATAACTAAATGCATTGAATATCTTATATAAAAAGCCAAGAGACACAGTTGAAACCGAATATTAAAAGTAAACATCTCCTTCCCCAAAACCCTAACTCCACTCCAGTCATGAGGAGAAGAACATCACACAAAGCCAAGTTGAAGGACAGTCTATGAAATATGTGAACCAGGACTCTTCAAAATTGTCATTAAGAAAAGGAAAGTCTGGGACTTTCCTGGTGGTGCACTAGTTAAGAATCCGTCTGCCAATGCAGGGGACACGGGTTCCAGCCCTGGTCCGGGAAGATCCCACATGCCGCAGAGCAAGTAAGCCCGTACATCACAACTACTGAGCCTGCGCTCTAGAGCCCGCCAGCCACAACAACTGAGGCCACACGCTGCAACTAATGAAGCCCGCGCACTCTAGGGCCTGTGTGCCGCAAATACTGAGCCCAGGTGCTGCAATTACTGAAGCCCGCACTCTTAGAGCCCACGCTCCGCAACAAGAGAAGCCACCACAATGAGAAGTCCGCGCACCACAACAAAGAGTAGCCCCCACTTGCCACAACTAAGGAAAGCCTGCGCGCAGCAACAGAGACTCAACTCAGCCAAATATAAACAATAATAAAAAAATAAATAAAGGCATCATCACATAAACACAAATGAGGAAATATGTTTTTAAAAAAAAGAAAAACGGGCGGGGCAGTGGTTAAGAATCCGCCTGCCAGTGCAGGGGACACGGGTTTGAGCCCTGGTCCGGGAAGATCCCACATGCTGCAGTGCAACTAAGCCCGTGAGCCACAACTACTGAGCCTGCGCTTCTGGAGCCTGTGCTCCGCAACAAGAGGCGCCACGGCAGTGAGAGGCCCACGCACCACGATGAGGAGTGGCCCCTGCTCGCCGCAACTAGAGAAGGCCCTCGCACAGAAACCAAGACCCAACACAGCCAAAAATAAATAAAATATAAATAAAAATAAATACATTTAAAAGGAAAACCTATACATTTCCCTTTCTGCAAATGTAGGTTTTCGAGGCAAGAGTAGAGCCTCAGAAAGAATGTCTGCAAACAGAACAATCACTAGTTCACTAAGTACAAAATGTAGGATACTATTGGAGAATCCCATCACAGCTAGATAATTGGTCCAGGACCAAAAGTAAATACTGGAAGAAAAATGAAATGAACAGTGTACCACAGAGGTGGTAGGCACACTGGCCTGGACTAAGACATGTTCAGTCATAGATAATAAGGGTGGTGATTTTTAAGCATCATTCTCGTCCCACTGTGGACTTCCTTCTGCAGCAGTATAATGATACCACCAGATCATCTTGAAATCAAGTCATGAAATGTACTTTTATATTTTTAAAAATCAATTCTTGTCCTTAAATTAACTTTTCTTATTAATTTAGTCATGGTGCTCTTTTACTTCTAAAACATTAAATCTTATTTGATTAGAGACAGACTTCAAAAAATAAAAATAAACTGTGATCAAATAGCAGGAACAAACAGTAGTAACTAAAATTTCTTCAATCTAAACTGGAGATGATTTCTGTATCTCTGTCTTTTACATTTGTCTCCATTAGGGGAAAAAAATATGTACCTCATAATTAACTTGGCTGGAATGAATCAGACTGCATTTGTAAAAGTTTCAGAAGACCAATGAGCTGTGCTAAACAGTACCACTATCCACCTGAGCAGAAATTACTATCCTTAAGTTTCTATACATAACTAACAAAACAAAAATTGAAACAAAAGAAGAACTACTAGAAACAAATTAGAGATTCATGTTTTTAAGTCAGAAATTTGCCTTTAGTCAGTAATTTGCCTCATACATTATGATTTTCCCTGTGGAAACCCAATTATTATCCTGAAAACAAGACCACTTTAGAAAGCAAATGCATTGTGACAAAAGAAAGAAAAGGCAGATTGATACATTATTAAAATAACTCACACGCCATACCCTGAGGAGTAAGGAAGCCATGGCAGAGCAGGCCCCCTTCTCCTCAATGGACAGCACAGCTGTGGGGAAGACACTGCAGCTAGCAGAAGCGTGTCACACTTCCTCAGGGAGGAAGCAAGTTACAGACAACTCTACAGAGGGCACCCATAAACTGACGGCCACGCTCATTACCCAACGTCCAGGCCACCCATAGGCTGACTGCAGCCCAACTTTCCCACCATTCCCACACAGGCCCCAGGAACCGTCAGGCCTCTGAGGCTCTGCCAATGCCCTTCCCTCTACCCAAATATCCTTTCCCTCCTCTCTCTGGACCTCAATCCTGCCCAGCTCTAAATGAGCACTGCAAGGCCTATTTCCCTAAGAATGCCTCTCTCAAAACCAAAATTACTTCCTCGAGAATGATCTGCCTCTTACTCATGCATCATTATCTTGGATTAAATACTTCATGTAAGATGCCTTATCTGACCAACACAACTATTGTAGAAATAAGAGTCATGTTTTAGACCATCTATGACATGACATGACAACCATTCAGCTCACGAAAACCATTCAATAAATACTCTAATTGAATTGCCCAAAGAGTTGACCTAAAATAACCTACATGCCAAGCATTCCAAGAACCGTCCTGAACCAAATTCACTTCTCATTCGAATGCCAATGTCACAGACAGGGATGCTGGATTGTCCTTAAATGTACTTGCCTTTATCCAAAACTAGAATCTCTGATGAATCTATGGGACACACATGTAAAATATTCTGCAAAGTAAAAAAGCTTTATTTAGTGTACTGTGCTTAATGTTCAGCCAGACCTGCATTATTCTCTAAACCTTATACAATTACTTAGTATGCAAGAAGCATTAGAAGAGAGACTAAGTCTATTGAGAAGAATACTGGAAGCGAAGGTCATCAATCATTTTCTACTTTCAATAATCTCTTTCATAAAGAGGTAAATGCTCCTAAATTCCAGAATGAATGGAATTCAATACAGCAAAGTAAAATGCTTTAAATACATAAAATAAATATCTTGGTGGACCTTCCAACATCTGTTTTAGTAACTTAAATTATAAAAAACACCCTAACTTTAAGAAAAGTTATATCAACAGCTAAAATTGAGATTTTTTTCCATCTATTACTTTGATTTTCCTGACCCATTTTTGAGAATTGTCAGCATTCTGAATCAATAATGCCAAATTATTTGTTGAAGACAGTGAGATTCCTCCCAAGTCATCTAACATGCTCACTAATCAATAAAGATAAGAACAAACAAGAAAGCCATATTTAGGAAGCAAGCAAATTATATTAAAAGACTGACTTTGAGAAAAGGTTGCTGCTTGCCAAGAAAATTTTATTATTATAAAACATTTTCTGTCATTTGTATTACTTCATTTTCCCTTCCAGATTATCTGTGTAGCCTTGTAAACACATCATAATCCAAAGCAGTTGAGATTTACCAATAAAATGTAAATCAACACAATAGAGCCAACTGCATAATTAAAACAAAAGTGTACCGGGCTTCCCTGGTGGAGCAGTGGTTGAGAGCCTGCCTGCCAATGCAGGGGACACGGGTTTGTGACTCGGTCCGGGAAGATCCCACATGCCGCGGAGCGGCTAGGCCCGTGAGCCATGGCCACTGAGCATGCGGGTTGGGAGCCTGTGCTCCGTAACGGGAGACTCCACAACAGGGAGAGGCCCACGTACTGAAAAAAAAAAAAATTCCACCATCAACCCAAGCAGATTACAAAATAGCAAGCAGATTTTAAAATAATAGTCTACAAGCCTGCTTTTTTAAATATATAACTAAATGCATTGAATATCTTATATAAACAGCCAAGAGACACAGTTGAAACCGAATATTAAAAGTAAACATCTCCTTCCCCAAAACCCTAACTCCACTCCAGTCATGAGGAGAACATCACACAAAGCCAAGTTGAAGGACAGTCTATGAAATATGTGAACCAGGACTCTTCAAAATTGTCATTAAGAAAAGGAAAGTCTGGGACTTTCTTGGTGGTGCACTAGTTAAGAATCCGTCTGCCAATGCAGGGGACACGGGTTCCAGCCCTGGTCCGGGAAGATCCCACATGCCGCAGAGCAAGTAAGCCCGTACATCACAACTACTGAGCCTGCGCTCTAGAGCCCGCCAGCCACAACAACTGAGGCCACACGCTGCAACTAATGAAGCCCGCGCACTCTAGGGCCTGTGTGCCGCAAATACTGAGCCCAGGTGCTGCAATTACTGAAGCCCGCACTCTTAGAGCCCACGCTCCGCAACAAGAGAAGCCACCACAATGAGAAGTCCGCGCACCACAACAAAGAGTAGCCCCCACTTGCCACAACTAAGGAAAGCCTGCGCGCAGCAACAGAGACTCAACTCAGCCAAATATAAACAATAATAAAAAAATAAATAAAGGCATCATCACATAAACACAAATGAGGAAATATGTTTTTTAAAAAAAGAAAAACGGGCGGGGCAGTGGTTAAGAATCCGCCTGCCAGTGCAGGGGACACGGGTTTGAGCCCTGGTCCGGGAAGATCCCACATGCTGCAGTGCAACTAAGCCCGTGAGCCACAACTACTGAGCCTGCGCTTCTGGAGCCTGTGCTCCGCAACAAGAGGCGCCACGGCAGTGAGAGGCCCACGCACCACGATGAGGAGTGGCCCCTGCTCGCCGCAACTAGAGAAGGCCCTCGCACAGAAACCAAGACCCAACACAGCCAAAAATAAATAAAATATAAATAAAAATAAATACATTTAAAAGGAAAACCTATACATTTCCCTTTCTGCAAATGTAGGTTTTCGAGGCAAGAGTAGAGCCTCAGAAAGAATGTCTGCAAACAGAACAATCACTAGTTCACTAAGTACAAAATGTAGGATACTATTGGAGAATCCCATCACAGCTAGATAATTGGTCCAGGACCAAAAGTAAATACTGGAAGAAAAATGAAATCAACAGTGTACCACAGAGGTGGTAGGCACACTGGCCTGGACTAAGACATGTTCAGTCATAGATAATAAGGGTGGTGATTTTTAAGCATCATTCTCGTCCCACTGTGGACTTCCTTCTGCAGCAGTATAAGGATACCACCAGATCATCTTGAAATCAAGTCATGAAATGTACTTTTATATTTTTAAAAATCAATTCTTGTCCTTAAATTAACTTTTCTTATTAATTTAGTCATGGTGCTCTTTTACTTCTAAAACATTAAATCTTATTTGATTAGAGACAGACTTCAAAAAATAAAAATAAACTGTGATCAAATAGCAGGAACAAACAGTAGTAACTAAAATTTCTTCAATCTAAACTGGAGATGATTTCTGTATCTCTGTCTTTTACATTTGTCTCCATTAGGGGAAAAAAATATGTACCTCATAATTAACTTGGCTGGAATGAATCAGACTGCATTTGTAAAAGTTTCAGAAGACCAATGAGCTGTGCTAAACAGTACCACTATCCACCTGAGCAGAAATTACTATCCTTAAGTTTCTATACATAACTAACAAAACAAAAATTGAAACAAAAGAAGAACTACTAGAAACAAATTAGAGATTCATGTTTTTAAGTCAGAAATTTGCCTTTAGTCAGTAATTTGCCTCATACATTATGATTTTCCCTGTGGAAACCCAATTATTATCCTGAAAACAAGACCACTTTAGAAAGCAAATGCATTGTGACAAAAGAAAGAAAAGGCAGATTGATACATTATTAAAATAACTCACACGCCATACCCTGAGGAGTAAGGAAGCCATGGCAGAGCAGGCCCCCTTCTCCTCAATGGACAGCACAGCTGTGGGGAAGACACTGCAGCTAGCAGAAGCGTGTCACACTTCCTCAGGGAGGAAGCAAGTTACAGACAACTCTACAGAGGGCACCCATAAACTGACGGCCACGCTCATTACCCAACGTCCAGGCCACCCATAGGCTGACTGCAGCCCAACTTTCCCACCATTCCCACACAGGCCCCAGGAACCGTCAGGCCTCTGAGGCTCTGCCAATGCCCTTCCCTCTACCCAAATATCCTTTCCCTCCTCTCTCTGGACCTCAATCCTGCCCAGCTCTAAATGAGCACTGCAAGGCCTATTTCCCTAAGAATGCCTCTCTCAAAACCAAAATTACTTCCTCGAGAATGATCTGCCTCTTACTCATGCATCATTATCTTGGATTAAATACTTCATGTAAGATGCCTTATCTGACCAACACAACTATTGTAGAAATAAGAGTCATGTTTTAGACCATCTATGACATGACATGACAACCATTCAGCTCACGAAAACCATTCAATAAATACTCTAATTGAATTGCCCAAAGAGTTGACCTAAAATAACCTACATGCCAAGCATTCCAAGAACCGTCCTGAACCAAATTCACTTCTCATTCGAATGCCAATGTCACAGACAGGGATGCTGGATTGTCCTTAAATGTACTTGCCTTTATCCAAAACTAGAATCTCTGATGAATCTATGGGACACACATGTAAAATATTCTGCAAAGTAAAAAAGCTTTATTTAGTGTACTGTGCTTAATGTTCAGCCAGACCTGCATTATTCTCTAAACCTTATACAATTACTTAGTATGCAAGAAGCATTAGAAGAGAGACTAAGTCTATTGAGAAGAATACTGGAAGCGAAGGTCATCAATCATTTTCTACTTTCAATAATCTCTTTCATAAAGAGGTAAATGCTCCTAAATTCCAGAATGAATGGAATTCAATACAGCAAAGTAAAATGCTTTAAATACATAAAATAAATATCTTGGTGGACCTTCCAACATCTGTTTTAGTAACTTAAATTATAAAAAACACCCTAACTTTAAGAAAAGTTATATCAACAGCTAAAATTGAGATTTTTTTCCATCTATTACTTTGATTTTCCTGACCCATTTTTGAGAATTGTCAGCATTCTGAATCAATAATGCCAAATTATTTGTTGAAGACAGTGAGATTCCTCCCAAGTCATCTAACATGCTCACTAATCAATAAAGATAAGAACAAACAAGAAAGCCATATTTAGGAAGCAAGCAAATTATATTAAAAGACTGACTTTGAGAAAAGGTTGCTGCTTGCCAAGAAAATTTTATTATTATAAAACATTTTCTGTCATTTGTATTACTTCATTTTCCCTTCCAGATTATCTGTGTAGCCTTGTAAACACATCATAATCCAAAGCAGTTGAGATTTACCAATAAAATGTAAATCAACACAATAGAGCCAACTGCATAATTAAAACAAAAGTGTACCGGGCTTCCCTGGTGGAGCAGTGGTTGAGAGCCTGCCTGCCAATGCAGGGGACACGGGTTTGTGACTCGGTCCGGGAAGATCCCACATGCCGCGGAGCGGCTAGGCCCGTGAGCCATGGCCACTGAGCATGCGGGTTGGGAGCCTGTGCTCCGTAACGGGAGACTCCACAACAGGGAGAGGCCCACGTACTGAAAAAAAAAAAATTCCACCATCAACCCAAGCAGATTACAAAATAGCAAGCAGATTTTAAAATAATAGTCTACAAGCCTGCTTTTTTAAATATATAACTAAATGCATTGAATATCTTATATAAAAAGCCAAGAGACACAGTTGAAACCGAATATTAAAAGTAAACATCTCCTTCCCCAAAACCCTAACTCCACTCCAGTCATGAGGAGAACATCACACAAAGCCAAGTTGAAGGACAGTCTATGAAATATGTGAACCAGGACTCTTCAAAATTGTCATTAAGAAAAGGAAAGTCTGGGACTTTCCTGGTGGTGCACTAGTTAAGAATCCGTCTGCCAATGCAGGGGACACGGGTTCCAGCCCTGGTCCGGGAAGATCCCACATGCCGCAGAGCAAGTAAGCCCGTACATCACAACTACTGAGCCTGCGCTCTAGAGCCCGCCAGCCACAACAACTGAGGCCACACGCTGCAACTAATGAAGCCCGCGCACTCTAGGGCCTGTGTGCCGCAAATACTGAGCCCAGGTGCTGCAATTACTGAAGCCCGCACTCTTAGAGCCCACGCTCCGCAACAAGAGAAGCCACCACAATGAGAAGTCCGCGCACCACAACAAAGAGTAGCCCCCACTTGCCACAACTAAGGAAAGCCTGCGCGCAGCAACAGAGACTCAACTCAGCCAAATATAAACAATAATAAAAAAATAAATAAAGGCATCATCACATAAACACAAATGAGGAAATATGTTTTTAAAAAAAAGAAAAACGGGCGGGGCAGTGGTTAAGAATCCGCCTGCCAGTGCAGGGGACACGGATTTGAGCCCTGGTCCGGGAAGATCCCACATGCTGCAGTGCAACTAAGCCCGTGAGCCACAACTACTGAGCCTGCGCTTCTGGAGCCTGTGCTCCGCAACAAGAGGCGCCACGGCAGTGAGAGGCCCACGCACCACGATGAGGAGTGGCCCCTGCTCGCCGCAACTAGAGAAGGCCCTCGCACAGAAACCAAGACCCAACACAGCCAAAAATAAATAAAATATAAATAAAAATAAATACATTTAAAAGGAAAACCTATACATTTCCCTTTCTGCAAATGTAGGTTTTCGAGGCAAGAGTAGAGCCTCAGAAAGAATGTCTGCAAACAGAACAATCACTAGTTCACTAAGTACAAAATGTAGGATACTTTTGGAGAATCCCATCACAGCTAGATAATTGGTCCAGGACCAAAAGTAAATACTGGAAGAAAAATGAAATCAACAGTGTACCACAGAGGTGGTAGGCACACTGGCCTGGACTAAGACATGTTCAGTCATAGATAATAAGGGTGGTGATTTTTAAGCATCATTCTCGTCCCACTGTGGACTTCCCTCTGCAGCAGTATAAGGATACCACCAGATCATCTTGAAATCAAGTCATGAAATGTACTTTTATATTTTTAAAAATCAATGATTGTCCTTAAATTAACTTTTCTTATTAATTTAGTCATGGTGCTCTTTTACTTCTAAAACATTAAATCTTATTTGATTAGAGACAGACTTCAAAAAATAAAAATAAACTGTGATCAAATAGCAGGAACAAACAGTAGTAACTAAAATTTCTTCAATCTAAACTGGAGATGATTTCTGTATCTCTGTCTTTTACATTTGTCTCCATTAGGGGCAAAAAATATGTACCTCATAATTAACTTGGCTGGAATGAATCAGACTGCATTTGTAAAAGTCTCAGAAGACCAATGAGCTGTGCTAAACAGTACCACTATCCACCTGAGCAGAAATTACTATCCTTAAGTTTCTATACATAACTAACACAACAAAAATTTAAACAAAAGAAGAACTACTAGAAACAAATTAGAGATTCATGTTTTTAAGTCAGTAATTTGCCTTTAGTCAGTAATTTGCCTCATACATTATGATTTTCCCTGTGGAAACCCAATTATTATCCTGAAAACAAGACCACTTTAGAAAGCAAATGCATTGTGACAAAAGAAAGAAAAGGCAGATTGATACATTATTAAAATAACTCACACGCCATACCCTGAGGAGTAAGGAAGCCATGGCAGAGCAGGCCCCCTTCTCCTCAATGGACAGCACAGCTGTGGGGAAGACACTGCAGCTAGCAGAAGCGTGTCACACTTCCTCAGGGAGGAAGCAAGTTACAGACAACTCTACAGAGGGCACCCATAAACTGACGGCCACGCTCATTACCCAACGTCCAGGCCACCCACAGGCTGACAGCAGCCCAACTTTCCCACCATTCCCACACAGGCCCCAGGAACCGTCAGGCCTCTGAGGCTCTGCCAATGCCCTTCCCTCTACCCAAATATCCTTTCCCTCTTCTCTCCGGACCTCAATACTGCCCAGCTCTAAATGAGCACTGCAAGGCCTATTTCCCTAAGAATGCCTCTCTCAAAACCAAAATTACTTCCTCGAGAATGATCTGCCTCTTACTCATGCATCATTATCTTGGATTAAATACTTCATGTAAGATGCCTTATCTGACCAACACAACGATTGTAGAAATAAGAGTCATGTTTTAGACCATCTATGACATGACATGACAACCATTCAGCTCACGAAAACCATTCAATAAATACTCTAATTGAATTGCCCAAAGAGTTGACCTAAAATAACCTACATGCCAAGCATTCCAAGAACCGTCCTGAACCAAATTCACTTCTCATTCGAATGCCAATGTCACAGACAGGGATGCTGGATTGTCCTTAAATGTACTTGCCTTTATCCAAAACTAGAATCTCTGATGAATCTATGGGACACACATGTAAAATATTCTGCAAAGTAAAAAAGCTTTATTTAGTGTACTGTGCTTAATGTTCAGCCAGACCTGCATTATTCTCTAAACCTTATACAATTACTTAGTATGCAAGAAGCATTAGAAGAGAGACTAAGTCTATTGAGAAGAATACTGGAAGCGAAGGTCATCAATCATTTTCTACTTTCAATAATCTCTTTCATAAAGAGGTAAATGCTCCTAAATTCCAGAATGAATGGAATTCAATACAGCAAAGTAAAATGCTTTAAATACATAAAATAAATATCTTGGTGGACCTTCCAACATCTGTTTTAGTAACTTAAATTATAAAAAACACCCTAACTTTAAGAAAAGTTATATCAACAGCTAAAGTTGAGATTTTTTTCCATCTATTACTTTGATTTTCCTGACCCATTTTTGAGAATTGTCAGCATTCTGAATCAATAATGCCAAATTATTTGTTGAAGACAGTGAGATTCCTCCCAAGTCATCTAACATGCTCACTAATCAATAAAGATAAGAACAAACAAGAAAGCCATATTTAGGAAGCAAGCAAATTATATTAAAAGACTGACTTTGAGAAAAGGTTGCTGCTTGCCAAGAAAATTTTATTATTATAAAACATTTTCTGTCATTTGTATTACTTCATTTTCCCTTCCAGATTATCTGTGTAGCCTTGTAAACACATCATAATCCAAAGCAGTTGAGATTTACCAATAAAATGTAAATCAACACAATAGAGCCAACTGCATAATTAAAACAAAAGTGTACCGGGCTTCCCTGGTGGAGCAGTGGTTGAGAGCCTGCCTGCCAATGCAGGGGACACGGGTTTGTGACTCGGTCCGGGAAGATCCCACATGCCGCGGAGCGGCTAGGCCCGTGAGCCATGGCCACTGAGCATGCGGGTTGGGAGCCTGTGCTCCGTAACGGGAGACTCCACAACAGGGAGAGGCCCACGTACTGAAAAAAAAAAAAATTCCACCATCAACCCAAGCAGATTACAAAATAGCAAGCAGATTTTAAAATAATAGTCTACAAGCCTGCTTTTTTAAATATATAACTAAATGCATTGAATATCTTATATAAACAGCCAAGAGACACAGCTGAAACCGAATATTAAAAGTAAACATCTCCTTCCCCAAAACCCTAACTCCTCTCCAGTCATGAGGAGAACATCACACAAAGCCAAGTTGAAGGACAGTCTATGAAATATGTGAACCAGGACTCTTCAAAATTGTCATTAAGAAAAGGAAAGTCTGGGACTTTCTTGGTGGTGCACTAGTTAAGAATCCGTCTGCCAATGCAGGGGACACGGGTTCCAGCCCTGGTCCGGGAAGATCCCACATGCCGCAGAGCAAGTAAGCCCGTACATCACAACTACTGAGCCTGCGCTCTAGAGCCCGCCAGCCACAACAACTGAGGCCACACGCTGCAACTAATGAAGCCCGCGCACTCTAGGGCCTGTGTGCCGCAAATACTGAGCCCAGGTGCTGCAATTACTGAAGCCCGCACTCTTAGAGCCCACGCTCCGCAACAAGAGAAGCCACCACAATGAGAAGTCCGCGCACCACAACAAAGAGTAGCCCCCACTTGCCACAACTAAGGAAAGCCTGCGCGCAGCAACAGAGACTCAACTCAGCCAAATATAAACAATAATAAAAAAATAAATAAAGGCATCATCACATAAACACAAATGAGGAAATATGTTTTTAAAAAAAAGAAAAACGGGCGGGGCAGTGGTTAAGAATCCGCCTGCCAGTGCAGGGGACACGGGTTTGAGCCCTGGTCCGGGAAGATCCCACATGCTGCAGTGCAACTAAGCCCGTGAGCCACAACTACTGAGCCTGCGCTTCTGGAGCCTGTGCTCCGCAACAAGAGGCGCCACGGCAGTGAGAGGCCCACGCACCACGATGAGGAGTGGCCCCTGCTCGCCGCAACTAGAGAAGGCCCTCGCACAGAAACCAAGACCCAACACAGCCAAAAATAAATAAAATATAAATAAAAATAAATACATTTAAAAGGAAAACCTATACATTTCCCTTTCTGCAAATGTAGGTTTTCGAGGCAAGAGTAGAGCCTCAGAAAGAATGTCTGCAAACAGAACAATCACTAGTTCACTAAGTACAAAATGTAGGATACTATTGGAGAATCCCATCACAGCTAGATAATTGGTCCAGGACCAAAAGTAAATACTGGAAGAAAAATGAAATGAACAGTGTACCACAGAGGTGGTAGGCACACTGGCCTGGACTAAGACATGTTCAGTCATAGATAATAAGGGTGGTGATTTTTAAGCATCATTCTCGTCCCACTGTGGACTTCCTTCTGCAGCAGTATAATGATACCACCAGATCATCTTGAAATCAAGTCATGAAATGTACTTTTATATTTTTAAAAATCAATTCTTGTCCTTAAATTAACTTTTCTTATTAATTTAGTCATGGTGCTCTTTTACTTCTAAAACATTAAATCTTATTTGATTAGAGACAGACTTCAAAAAATAAAAATAAACTGTGATCAAATAGCAGGAACAAACAGTAGTAACTAAAATTTCTTCAATCTAAACTGGAGATGATTTCTGTATCTCTGTCTTTTACATTTGTCTCCATTAGGGGAAAAAAATATGTACCTCATAATTAACTTGGCTGGAATGAATCAGACTGCATTTGTAAAAGTTTCAGAAGACCAATGAGCTGTGCTAAACAGTACCACTATCCACCTGAGCAGAAATTACTATCCTTAAGTTTCTATACATAACTAACAAAACAAAAATTGAAACAAAAGAAGAACTACTAGAAACAAATTAGAGATTCATGTTTTTAAGTCAGAAATTTGCCTTTAGTCAGTAATTTGCCTCATACATTATGATTTTCCCTGTGGAAACCCAATTATTATCCTGAAAACAAGACCACTTTAGAAAGCAAATGCATTGTGACAAAAGAAAGAAAAGGCAGATTGATACATTATTAAAATAACTCACACGCCATACCCTGAGGAGTAAGGAAGCCATGGCAGAGCAGGCCCCCTTCTCCTCAATGGACAGCACAGCTGTGGGGAAGACACTGCAGCTAGCAGAAGCGTGTCACACTTCCTCAGGGAGGAAGCAAGTTACAGACAACTCTACAGAGGGCACCCATAAACTGACGGCCACGCTCATTACCCAACGTCCAGGCCACCCATAGGCTGACTGCAGCCCAACTTTCCCACCATTCCCACACAGGCCCCAGGAACCGTCAGGCCTCTGAGGCTCTGCCAATGCCCTTCCCTCTACCCAAATATCCTTTCCCTCCTCTCTCTGGACCTCAATCCTGCCCAGCTCTAAATGAGCACTGCAAGGCCTATTTCCCTAAGAATGCCTCTCTCAAAACCAAAATTACTTCCTCGAGAATGATCTGCCTCTTACTCATGCATCATTATCTTGGATTAAATACTTCATGTAAGATGCCTTATCTGACCAACACAACGATTGTAGAAATAAGAGTCATGTTTTAGACCATCTATGACATGACATGACAACCATTCAGCTCACGAAAACCATTCAATAAATACTCTAATTGAATTGCCCAAAGAGTTGACCTAAAATAACCTACATGCCAAGCATTCCAAGAACCGTCCTGAACCAAATTCACTTCTCATTCGAATGCCAATGTCACAGACAGGGATGCTGGATTGTCCTTAAATGTACTTGCCTTTATCCAAAACTAGAATCTCTGATGAATCTATGGGACACACATGTAAAATATTCTGCAAAGTAAAAAAGCTTTATTTAGTGTACTGTGCTTAATGTTCAGCCAGACCTGCATTATTCTCTAAACCTTATACAATTACTTAGTATGCAAGAAGCATTAGAAGAGAGACTAAGTCTATTGAGAAGAATACTGGAAGCGAAGGTCATCAATCATTTTCTACTTTCAATAATCTCTTTCATAAAGAGGTAAATGCTCCTAAATTCCAGAATGAATGGAATTCAATACAGCAAAGTAAAATGCTTTAAATACATAAAATAAATATCTTGGTGGACCTTCCAACATCTGTTTTAGTAACTTAAATTATAAAAAACACCCTAACTTTAAGAAAAGTTATATCAACAGCTAAAATTGAGATTTTTTTCCATCTATTACTTTGATTTTCCTGACCCATTTTTGAGAATTGTCAGCATTCTGAATCAATAATGCCAAATTATTTGTTGAAGACAGTGAGATTCCTCCCAAGTCATCTAACATGCTCACTAATCAATAAAGATAAGAACAAACAAGAAAGCCATATTTAGGAAGCAAGCAAATTATATTAAAAGACTGACTTTGAGAAAAGGTTGCTGCTTGCCAAGAAAATTTTATTATTATAAAACATTTTCTGTCATTTGTATTACTTCATTTTCCCTTCCAGATTATCTGTGTAGCCTTGTAAACACATCATAATCCAAAGCAGTTGAGATTTACCAATAAAATGTAAATCAACACAATAGAGCCAACTGCATAATTAAAACAAAAGTGTACCGGGCTTCCCTGGTGGAGCAGTGGTTGAGAGCCTGCCTGCCAATGCAGGGGACACGGGTTTGTGACTCGGTCCGGGAAGATCCCACATGCCGCGGAGCGGCTAGGCCCGTGAGCCATGGCCACTGAGCATGCGGGTTGGGAGCCTGTGCTCCGTAACGGGAGACTCCACAACAGGGAGAGGCCCACGTACTGAAAAAAAAAAAATTCCACCATCAACCCAAGCAGATTACAAAATAGCAAGCAGATTTTAAAATAATAGTCTACAAGCCTGCTTTTTTAAATATATAACTAAATGCATTGAATATCTTATATAAAAAGCCAAGAGACACAGTTGAAACCGAATATTAAAAGTAAACATCTCCTTCCCCAAAACCCTAACTCCACTCCAGTCATGAGGAGAACATCACACAAAGCCAAGTTGAAGGACAGTCTATGAAATATGTGAACCAGGACTCTTCAAAATTGTCATTAAGAAAAGGAAAGTCTGGGACTTTCCTGGTGGTGCACTAGTTAAGAATCCGTCTGCCAATGCAGGGGACACGGGTTCCAGCCCTGGTCCGGGAAGATCCCACATGCCGCAGAGCAAGTAAGCCCGTACATCACAACTACTGAGCCTGCGCTCTAGAGCCCGCCAGCCACAACAACTGAGGCCACACGCTGCAACTAATGAAGCCCGCGCACTCTAGGGCCTGTGTGCCGCAAATACTGAGCCCAGGTGCTGCAATTACTGAAGCCCGCACTCTTAGAGCCCACGCTCCGCAACAAGAGAAGCCACCACAATGAGAAGTCCGCGCACCACAACAAAGAGTAGCCCCCACTTGCCACAACTAAGGAAAGCCTGCGCGCAGCAACAGAGACTCAACTCAGCCAAATATAAACAATAATAAAAAAATAAATAAAGGCATCATCACATAAACACAAATGAGGAAATATGTTTTTAAAAAAAAGAAAAACGGGCGGGGCAGTGGTTAAGAATCCGCCTGCCAGTGCAGGGGACACGGGTTTGAGCCCTGGTCCGGGAAGATCCCACATGCTGCAGTGCAACTAAGCCCGTGAGCCACAACTACTGAGCCTGCGCTTCTGGAGCCTGTGCTCCGCAACAAGAGGCGCCACGGCAGTGAGAGGCCCACGCACCACGATGAGGAGTGGCCCCTGCTCGCCGCAACTAGAGAAGGCCCTCGCACAGAAACCAAGACCCAACACAGCCAAAAATAAATAAAATATAAATAAAAATAAATACATTTAAAAGGAAAACCTATACATTTCCCTTTCTGCAAATGTAGGTTTTCGAGGCAAGAGTAGAGCCTCAGAAAGAATGTCTGCAAACAGAACAATCACTAGTTCACTAAGTACAAAATGTAGGATACTATTGGAGAATCCCATCACAGCTAGATAATTGGTCCAGGACCAAAAGTAAATACTGGAAGAAAAATGAAATGAACAGTGTACCACAGAGGTGGTAGGCACACTGGCCTGGACTAAGACATGTTCAGTCATAGATAATAAGGGTGGTGATTTTTAAGCATCATTCTCGTCCCACTGTGGACTTCCTTCTGCAGCAGTATAATGATACCACCAGATCATCTTGAAATCAAGTCATGAAATGTACTTTTATATTTTTAAAAATCAATTCTTGTCCTTAAATTAACTTTTCTTATTAATTTAGTCATGGTGCTCTTTTACTTCTAAAACATTAAATCTTATTTGATTAGAGACAGACTTCAAAAAATAAAAATAAACTGTGATCAAATAGCAGGAACAAACAGTAGTAACTAAAATTTCTTCAATCTAAACTGGAGATGATTTCTGTATCTCTGTCTTTTACATTTGTCTCCATTAGGGGAAAAAAATATGTACCTCATAATTAACTTGGCTGGAATGAATCAGACTGCATTTGTAAAAGTTTCAGAAGACCAATGAGCTGTGCTAAACAGTACCACTATCCACCTGAGCAGAAATTACTATCCTTAAGTTTCTATACATAACTAACAAAACAAAAATTGAAACAAAAGAAGAACTACTAGAAACAAATTAGAGATTCATGTTTTTAAGTCAGTAATTTGCCTTTAGTCAGTAATTTGCCTCATACATTATGATTTTCCCTGTGGAAACCCAATTATTATCCTGAAAACAAGACCACTTTAGAAAGCAAATGCATTGTGACAAAAGAAAGAAAAGGCAGATTGATACATTATTAAAATAACTCACACGCCATACCCTGAGGAGTAAGGAAGCCATGGCAGAGCAGGCCCCCTTCTCCTCAATGGACAGCACAGCTGTGGGGAAGACACTGCAGCTAGCAGAAGCGTGTCACACTTCCTCAGGGAGGAAGCAAGTTACAGACAACTCTACAGAGGGCACCCATAAACTGACGGCCACGCTCATTACCCAACGTCCAGGCCACCCATAGGCTGACAGCAGCCCAACTTTCCCACCATTCCCACACAGGCCCCAGGAACCGTCAGGCCTCTGAGGCTCTGCCAATGCCCTTCCCTCTACCCAAATATCCTTTCCCTCCTCTCTCTGGACCTCAATCCTGCCCAGCTCTAAATGAGCACTGCAAGGCCTATTTCCCTAAGAATGCCTCTCTCAAAACCAAAATTACTTCCTCGAGAATGATCTGCCTCTTACTCATGCATCATTATCTTGGATTAAATACTTCATGTAAGATGCCTTATCTGACCAACACAACTATTGTAGAAATAAGAGTCATGTTTTAGACCATCTATGACATGACATGACAACCATTCAGCTCACGAAAACCATTCAATAAATACTCTAATTGAATTGCCCAAAGAGTTGACCTAAAATAACCTACATGCCAAGCATTCCAAGAACCGTCCTGAACCAAATTCACTTCTCATTCGAATGCCAATGTCACAGACAGGGATGCTGGATTGTCCTTAAATGTACTTGCCTTTATCCAAAACTAGAATCTCTGATGAATCTATGGGACACACATGTAAAATATTCTGCAAAGTAAAAAAGCTTTATTTAGTGTACT
Source organism: Mesoplodon bidens (assembly GCF_964165515.1). Classification (NCBI taxonomy): domain Eukaryota; kingdom Metazoa; phylum Chordata; class Mammalia; order Artiodactyla; family Ziphiidae; genus Mesoplodon; species Mesoplodon bidens. Next base: position 251,075 of record NW_027672474.1, on the reverse strand, counting down.
GTGCTTAATGTTCAGCCAGACCTGCATTATTCTCTAAACCTTATACAATTACTTAGTATGCAAGAAGCATTAGAAGAGAGACTAAGTCTATTGAGAAGAATACTGGAAGCGAAGGTCATCAATCATTTTCTACTTTCAATAATCTCTTTCATAAAGAGGTAAATGCTCCTAAATTCCAGAATGAATGGAATTCAATACAGCAAAGTAAAATGCTTTAAATACATAAAATAAATATCTTGGTGGACCTTCCAACATCTGTTTTAGTAACTTAAATTATAAAAAACACCCTAACTTTAAGAAAAGTTATATCAACAGCTAAAATTGAGATTTTTTTCCATCTATTACTTTGATTTTCCTGACCCATTTTTGAGAATTGTCAGCATTCTGAATCAATAATGCCAAATTATTTGTTGAAGACAGTGAGATTCCTCCCAAGTCATCTAACATGCTCACTAATCAATAAAGATAAGAACAAACAAGAAAGCCATATTTAGGAAGCAAGCAAATTATATTAAAAGACTGACTTTGAGAAAAGGTTGCTGCTTGCCAAGAAAATTTTATTATTATAAAACATTTTCTGTCATTTGTATTACTTCATTTTCCCTTCCAGATTATCTGTGTAGCCTTGTAAACACATCATAATCCAAAGCAGTTGAGATTTACCAATAAAATGTAAATCAACACAATAGAGCCAACTGCATAATTAAAACAAAAGTGTACCGGGCTTCCCTGGTGGAGCAGTGGTTGAGAGCCTGCCTGCCAATGCAGGGGACACGGGTTTGTGACTCGGTCCGGGAAGATCCCACATGCCGCGGAGCGGCTAGGCCCGTGAGCCATGGCCACTGAGCATGCGGGTTGGGAGCCTGTGCTCCGTAACGGGAGACTCCACAACAGGGAGAGGCCCACGTACTGAAAAAAAAAAAATTCCACCATCAACCCAAGCAGATTACAAAATAGCAAGCAGATTTTAAAATAATAGTCTACAAGCCTGCTTTTTTAAATATATAACTAAATGCATTGAATATCTTATATAAAAAGCCAAGAGACACAGTTGAAACCGAATATTAAAAGTAAACATCTCCTTCCCCAAAACCCTAACTCCACTCCAGTCATGAGGAGAACATCACACAAAGCCAAGTTGAAGGACAGTCTATGAAATATGTGAACCAGGACTCTTCAAAATTGTCATTAAGAAAAGGAAAGTCTGGGACTTTCCTGGTGGTGCACTAGTTAAGAATCCGTCTGCCAATGCAGGGGACACGGGTTCCAGCCCTGGTCCGGGAAGATCCCACATGCCGCAGAGCAAGTAAGCCCGTACATCACAACTACTGAGCCTGCGCTCTAGAGCCCGCCAGCCACAACAACTGAGGCCACACGCTGCAACTAATGAAGCCCGCGCACTCTAGGGCCTGTGTGCCGCAAATACTGAGCCCAGGTGCTGCAATTACTGAAGCCCGCACTCTTAGAGCCCACGCTCCGCAACAAGAGAAGCCACCACAATGAGAAGTCCGCGCACCACAACAAAGAGTAGCCCCCACTTGCCACAACTAAGGAAAGCCTGCGCGCAGCAACAGAGACTCAACTCAGCCAAATATAAACAATAATAAAAAAATAAATAAAGGCATCATCACATAAACACAAATGAGGAAATATGTTTTTAAAAAAAAGAAAAACGGGCAGGGCAGTGGTTAAGAATCCGCCTGCCAGTGCAGGGGACACGGATTTGAGCCCTGGTCCGGGAAGATCCCACATGCTGCAGTGCAACTAAGCCCGTGAGCCACAACTACTGAGCCTGCGCTTCTGGAGCCTGTGCTCCGCAACAAGAGGCGCCACGGCAGTGAGAGGCCCACGCACCACGATGAGGAGTGGCCCCTGCTCGCCGCAACTAGAGAAGGCCCTCGCACAGAAACCAAGACCCAACACAGCCAAAAATAAATAAAATATAAATAAAAATAAATACATTTAAAAGGAAAACCTATACATTTCCCTTTCTGCAAATGTAGGTTTTCGAGGCAAGAGTAGAGCCTCAGAAAGAATGTCTGCAAACAGAACAATCACTAGTTCACTAAGTACAAAATGTAGGATACTTTTGGAGAATCCCATCACAGCTAGATAATTGGTCCAGGACCAAAAGTAAATACTGGAAGAAAAATGAAATCAACAGTGTACCACAGAGGTGGTAGGCACACTGGCCTGGACTAAGACATGTTCAGTCATAGATAATAAGGGTGGTGATTTTTAAGCATCATTCTCGTCCCACTGTGGACTTCCCTCTGCAGCAGTATAAGGATACCACCAGATCATCTTGAAATCAAGTCATGAAATGTACTTTTATATTTTTAAAAATCAATGATTGTCCTTAAATTAACTTTTCTTATTAATTTAGTCATGGTGCTCTTTTACTTCTAAAACATTAAATCTTATTTGATTAGAGACAGACTTCAAAAAATAAAAATAAACTGTGATCAAATAGCAGGAACAAACAGTAGTAACTAAAATTTCTTCAATCTAAACTGGAGATGATTTCTGTATCTCTGTCTTTTACATTTGTCTCCATTAGGGGAAAAAAATATGTACCTCATATTTAACTTGGCTGGAATGAAACAGACTGCATTTGTAAAAGTCTCAGAAGACCAATGAGCTGTGCTAAACAGTACCACTATCCACCTGAGCAGAAATTACTATCCTTAAGTTTCTATACATAACTAACACAACAAAAATTTAAACAAAAGAAGAACTACTAGAAACAAATTAGAGATTCATGTTTTTAAGTCAGTAATTTGCCTTTAGTCAGTAATTTGCCTCATACATTATGATTTTCCCTGTGGAAACCCAATTATTATCCTGAAAACAAGACCACTTTAGAAAGCAAATGCATTGTGACAAAAGAAAGAAAAGGCAGATTGATACATTATTAAAATAACTCACACGCCATACCCTGAAGAGTAAGGAATCCATGGCAGAGCAGGCCCCCTTCTCCTCAATGGACAGCACAGCTGTAGGGAAGACACTGCAGCTAGCAGAAGCGTGTCACACTTCCTCAGGGAGGAAGCAAGTTACAGACAACTCTACAGAGGGCACCCATAAACTGACGGCCACGCTCATTACCCAACGTCCAGGCCACCCATAGGCTGACTGCAGCCCAACTTTCCCACCATTCCCACACAGGCCCCAGGAACCGTCAGGCCTCTGAGGCTCTGCCAATGCCCTTCCCTCTACCCAAATATCCTTCCCTCCTCTCTCCGGACCTCAATCCTGCCCAGCTCTAAATGAGCACTGCAAGGCCTATTTCCCTAAGAATGCCTCTCTCAAAACCAAAATTACTTCCTCTAGAATGATCTGCCTCTTACTCATGCATCATTATCTTGGATTAAATACTTCATGTAAGATGCCTTATCTGACCAACACAACTATTGTAGAAATAAGAGTCATGTTTTAGACCATCTATGACATGACATGACAACCATTCAGCTCACGAAAACCATTCAATAAATACTCTAATTGAATTGCCCAAAGAGTTGACCTAAAATAACCTAAATGCCAAGCATTCCAAGAACCGTCCTGAACCAAATTCACTTCTCATTCGAATGCCAATGTCACAGACAGGGATGCTGGATTGTCCTTAAATGTACTTGCCTTTATCCAAAACTAGAATCTCTGATGAATCTATGGGACACACATGTAAAATATTCTGCAAAGTAAAAAAGCTTTATTTAGTGTACTGTGCTTAAAGTTCAGCCAGACCTGCATTATTCTCTAAACCTTATACAATTACTTAGTATGCAAGAAGCATTAGAAGAGAGACTAAGTCTATTGAGAAGAATACTGGAAGCGAAGGTCATCAATCATTTTCTACTTTCAATAATCTCTTTCATAAAGAGGTAAATGCTCCTAAATTCCAGAATGAATGGAATTCAATACAGCAAAGTAAAATGCTTTAAATACATAAAATAAATATCTTGGTGGACCTTCCAACATCTGTTTTAGTAACTTAAATTATAAAAAACACCCTAACTTTAAGAAAAGTTATATCAACAGCTAAAGTTGAGATTTTTTTCCATCTATTACTTTGATTTTCCTGACCCATTTTTGAGAATTGTCAGCATTCTGAATCAATAATGCCAAATTATTTGTTGAAGACAGTGAGATTCCTCCCAAGTCATCTAACATGCTCACTAATCAATAAAGATAAGAACAAACAAGAAAGCCATATTTAGGAAGCAAGCAAATTATATTAAAAGACTGACTTTGAGAAAAGGTTGCTGCTTGCCAAGAAAATTTTATTATTATAAAACATTTTCTGTCATTTGTATTACTTCATTTTCCCTTCCAGATTATCTGTGTAGCCTTGTAAACACATCATAATCCAAAGCAGTTGAGATTTACCAATAAAATGTAAATCAACACAATAGAGCCAACTGCATAATTAAAACAAAAGTGTACCGGGCTTCCCTGGTGGAGCAGTGGTTGAGAGCCTGCCTGCCAATGCAGGGTACATGGGTTTGTGACTCGGTCCGGGAAGATCCCACATGCCGCGGAGCGGCTAGGCCCGTGAGCCATGGCCACTGAGCATGCGGGTTGTGAGCCTGTGCTCCGTAATGGGAGACTCCAAAACAGGGAGAGGCCCACGTACTGAAAAAAAAAAAAAAAACATTCCACCATCAACCCAAGCAGATTACAAAATAGCAAGCAGATTTTAAAATAATAGTCTACAAGCCTGCTTTTTTAAATATATAACTAAATGCATTGAATATCTTATATAAAAAGCCAAGAGACACAGTTGAAACCGAATATTAAAAGTAAACATCTCCTTCCCCAAAACCCTAACTCCACTCCAGTCATGAGGAGAACATCACACAAAGCCAAGTTGAAGGACAGTCTATGAAATATGTGAACCAGGACTCTTCAAAATTGTCATTAAGAAAAGGAAAGTCTGGGACTTTCCTGGTGGTGCACTAGTTAAGAATCCGTCTGCCAATGCAGGGGACACGGGTTCCAGCCCTGGTCCGGGAAGATCCCACATGCCACAGAACAAGTAAGCCCGTACATCACAACTACTGAGCCTGCGCTCTAGAGCCCGCCAGCCACAACAACTGAGGCCACACGCTGCAACTAATGAAGCCCGCGCACTCTAGGGCCTGTGTGCCGCAAATACTGAGCCCAGGTGCTGCAATTACTGAAGCCCGCACTCTTAGAGCCCACGCTCCGCAACAAGAGAAGCCACCACAATGAGAAGTCCGCGCACCACAACAAAGAGTAGCCCCCACTTGCCACAACTAAGGAAAGCCTGCGCGCAGCAACAGAGACTCAACTCAGCCAAATATAAACAATAATAAAAAAATAAATAAAGGCATCATCACATAAACACAAATGAGGAAATATGTTTTTAAAAAAAAGAATAACGGGCGGGGCAGTGGTTAAGAATTCGCCTGCCAGTGCAGGGGACACGGATTTGAGCCCTGGTCCGGGAAGATCCCACATGCTGCAGTGCAACTAAGCCCGTGAGCCACAACTACTGAGCCTGCGCTTCTGGAGCCTGTGCTCCGCAACAAGAGGCGCCACGGCAGTGAGAGGCCCACGCACCACGATGAGGAGTGGCCCCTGCTCGCCGCAACTAGAGAAGGCCCTCGCACAGAAACCAAGACCCAACACAGCCAAAAATAAATAAAATATAAATAAAAATAAATACATTTAAAAGGAAAACCTATACATTTCCCTTTCTGCAAATGTAGGTTTTCGAGGCAAGAGTAGAGCCTCAGAAAGAATGTCTGCAAACAGAACAATCACTAGTTCACTAAGTACAAAATGTAGGATACTTTTGGAGAATCCCATCACAGCTAGATAATTGGTCCAGGACCAAAAGTAAATACTGGAAGAAAAATGAAATCAACAGTGTACCACAGAGGTGGTAGGCACACTGGCCTGGACTAAGACATGTTCAGTCATAGATAATAAGGGTGGTGATTTTTAAGCATCATTCTCGTCCCACTGTGGACTTCCCTCTGCAGCAGTATAAGGATACCACCAGATCATCTTGAAATCAAGTCATGAAATGTACTTTTATATTTTTAAAAATCAATGATTGTCCTTAAATTAACTTTTCTTATTAATTTAGTCATGGTGCTCTTTTACTTCTAAAACATTAAATCTTATTTGATTAGAGACAGACTTCAAAAAATAAAAATAAACTGTGATCAAATAGCAGGAACAAACAGTAGTAACTAAAATTTCTTCAATCTAAACTGGAGATGATTTCTGTATCTCTGTCTTTTACATTTGTCTCCATTAGGGGAAAAAATATGTACCTCATATTTAACTTGGCTGGAATGAAACAGACTGCATTTGTAAAAGTCTCAGAAGACCAATGAGCTGTGCTAAACAGTACCACTATCCACCTGAGCAGAAATTACTATCCTTAAGTTTCTATACATAACTAACACAACAAAAATTTAAACAAAAGAAGAACTACTAGAAACAAATTAGAGATTCATGTTTTTAAGTCAGTAATTTGCCTTTAGTCAGTAATTTGCCTCATACATTATGATTTTCCCTGTGGAAACCCAATTATTATCCTGAAAACAAGACCACTTTAGAAAGCAAATGCATTGTGACAAAAGAAAGAAAAGGCAGATTGATACATTATTAAAATAACTCACACGCCATACCCTGAGGAGTAAGGGAGCCATGGCAGAGCAGGCCCCCTTCTCCTCAATGGACAGCACAGCTGTGGGGAAGACACTGCAGCTAGCAGAAGCGTGTCACACTTCCTCAGGGAGGAAGCAAGTTACAGACAACTCTACAGAGGTCACCCATAAACTGACGGCCACGCTCATTACCCAACGTCCAGGCCACCCACAGGCTGACAGCAGCCCAACTTTCCCACCATTCCCACACAGGCCCCAGGAACCGTCAGGCCTCTGAGGCTCTGCCAATGCCCTTCCCTCTACCCAAATATCCTTTCCCTCTTCACTCCGGACCTCAATCCTGCCCAGCTCTAAATGAGCACTGCAAGGCCTATTTCCCTAAGAATGCCTCTCTCAAAACCAAAATTACTTCCTCGAGAATGATCTGCCTCTTACTCATGCATCATTATCTTGGATTAAATACTTCATGTAAGATGCCTTATCTGACCAACACAACTATTGTAGAAATAAGAGTCATGTTTTAGACCATCTATGACATGACATGACAACCATTCAGCTCACGAAAACCATTCAATAAATACTCTAATTGAATTGCCCAAAGAGTTGACCTAAAATAACCTACATGCCAAGCATTCCAAGAACCGTCCTGAACCAAATTCACTTCTCATTCGAATGCCAATGTCACAGACAGGGATGTTGGATTGTCCTTAAATGTACTTGCCTTTATCCAAAACTAGAATCTCTGATGAATCTATGGGACACACATGTAAAATATTCTGCAAAGTAAAAAAGCTTTATTTAGTGTACTGTGCTTAATGTTCAGCCAGACCTGCATTATTCTCTAAACCTTATACAATTACTTAGTATGCAAGAAGCATTAGAAGAGAGACTAAGTCTATTGAGAAGAATACTGGAAGCGAAGGTCATCAATCATTTTCTACTTTCAATAATCTCTTTCATAAAGAGGTAAATGCTCCTAAATTCCAGAATGAATGGAATTCAATACAGCAAAGTAAAATGCTTTAAATACATAAAATAAATATCTTGGTGGACCTTCCAACATCTGTTTTAGTAACTTAAATTATAAAAAACACCCTAACTTTAAGAAAAGTTATATCAACAGCTAAAGTTGAGATTTTTTTCCATCTATTACATTGATTTTCCTGATCCATTTTTGAGAATTGTCAGCATTCTGAATCAATAATTCCAAATTATTTGTTGAAGACAGTGAGATTCCTCCCAAGTCATCTAACATGCTCACTAATCAATAAAGATAAGAACAAACAAGAAAGCCATATTTAGGAAGCAAGCAAATTATATTAAAAGACTGACTTTGAGAAAAGGTTGCTGCTTGCCAAGAAAATTTTATTATTATAAAACTTTTTCTATCATTTGTATTACTTAATTTTCCCTTCCAGATTATCTGTGTAGCCTTGTAAACACATCATAATCCAAAGCAGTTGAGATTTACCAATAAAATGTAAATCAACACAATAGAGCCAACTGCATAATTAAAACAAAAGTGTACCGGGCTTCCCTGGTGGAGCAGTGGTTGAGAGCCTGCCTGCCAATGCAGGGGACACGGGTTTGTGACTCGGTCCGGGAAGATCCCACATGCCGCGGAGCGGCTAGGCCCGTGAGCCATGGCCACTGAGCATGCGGGTTGGGAGCCTGTGCTCCGTAACGGGAGACTCCACAACAGGGAGAGGCCCACGTACTGAAAAAAAAAAAATTCCACCATCAACCCAAGCAGATTACAAAATAGCAAGCAGATTTTAAAATAATAGTCTACAAGCCTGCTTTTTTAAATATATAACTAAATGCATTGAATATCTTATATAAAAAGCCAAGAGACACAGTTGAAACCGAATATTAAAAGTAAACATCTCCTTCCCCAAAACCCTAACTCCACTCCAGTCATGAGGAGAACATCACACAAAGCCAAGTTGAAGGACAGTCTATGAAATATGTGAACCAGGACTCTTCAAAATTGTCATTAAGAAAAGGAAAGTCTGGGACTTTCCTGGTGGTGCACTAGTTAAAAATCCGTCTGCCAATGCAGGGGACACGGGTTCCAGCCCTGGTCCGGGAAGATCCCACATGCCACAGAACAAGTAAGCCCGTACATCACAACTACTGAGCCTGCGCTCTAGAGCCCGCCAGCCACAACAACTGAGGCCACACGCTGCAACTAATGAAGCCCGCGCACTCTAGGGCCTGTGTGCCGCAAATACTGAGCCCAGGTGCTGCAATTACTGAAGCCCGCACTCTTAGAGCCCACGCTCCGCAACAAGAGAAGCCACCACAATGAGAAGTCCGCGCACCACAACAAAGAGTAGCCCCCACTTGCCACAACTAAGGAAAGCCTGCGCGCAGCAACAGAGACTCAACTCAGCCAAATATAAACAATAATAAAAAAATAAATAAAGGCATCATCACATAAACACAAATGAGGAAATATGTTTTTAAAAAAAAGAATAACGGGCGGGGCAGTGGTTAAGAATCCGCCTGCCAGTGCAGGGGACACGGATTTGAGCCCTGGTCCGGGAAGATCCCGCATGCTGCAGTGCAACTAAGCCTGTGAGCCACAACTACTGAGCCTGCGCTTCTGGAGCCTGTGCTCCGCAACAAGAGGCGCCACGGCAGTGAGAGGCCCACGCACCACGATGAGGAGTGGCCCCTGCTCGCCGCAACTAGAGAAGGCCCTCGCACAGAAACCAAGACCCAACACAGCCAAAAATAAATAAAATATAAATAAAAATAAATACATTTAAAAGGAAAACCTATACATTTCCCTTTCTGCAAATGTAGGTTTTCGAGGCAAGAGTAGAGCCTCAGAAAGAATGTCTGCAAACAGAACAATCACTAGTTCACTAAGTACAAAATGTAGGATACTTTTGGAGAATCCCATCACAGCTAGATAATTGGTCCAGGACCAAAAGTAAATACTGGAAGAAAAATGAAATCAACAGTGTACCACAGAGGTGGTAGGCACACTGGCCTGGACTAAGACATGTTCAGTCATAGATAATAAGGGTGGTGATTTTTAAGCATCATTCTCGTCCCACTGTGGACTTCCCTCTGCAGCAGTATAAGGATACCACCAGATCATCTTGAAATCAAGTCATGAAATGTACTTTTATATTTTTAAAAATCAATTCTTGTCCTTAAATTAACTTTTCTTATTAATTTAGTCATGGTGCTCTTTTACTTCTAAAACATTAAATCTTATTTGATTAGAGACAGACTTCAAAAAATAAAAATAAACTGTGATCAAATAGCAGGAACAAACAGTAGTAACTAAAATTTCTTCAATCTAAACTGGAGATGATTTCTGTATCTCTGTCTTTTACATTTGTCTCCATTAGGGGCAAAAAATATGTACCTCATAATTAACTTGGCTGGAATGAATCAGACTGCATTTGTAAAAGTCTCAGAAGACCAATGAGCTGTGCTAAACAGTACCACTATCCACCTGAGCAGAAATTACTATCCTTAAGTTTCTATACATAACTAACACAACAAAAATTTAAACAAAAGAAGAACTACTAGAAACAAATTAGAGATTCATGTTTTTAAGTCAGTAATTTGCCTTTAGTCAGTAATTTGCCTCATACATTATGATTTTCCCTGTGGAAACCCAATTATTATCCTGAAAACAAGACCACTTTAGAAAGCAAATGCATTGTGACAAAAGAAAGAAAAGGCAGATTGATACATTATTAAAATAACTCACACGCCATACCCTGAGGAGTAAGGAAGCCATGGCAGAGCAGGCCCCCTTCTCCTCAATGGACAGCACAGCTGTGGGGAAGACACTGCAGCTAGCAGAAGCGTGTCACACTTCCTCAGGGAGGAAGCAAGTTACAGACAACTCTACAGAGGGCACCCATAAACTGACGGCCACGCTCATTACCCAACGTCCAGGCCACCCACAGGCTGACTGCAGCCCAACTTTCCCACCATTCCCACACAGGCCCCAGGAACCGTCAGGCCTCTGAGGCTCTGCCAATGCCCTTCCCTCCACCCAAATATCCTTTCCCTCCTCTCTCTGGACCTCAATCCTGCCCAGCTCTAAATGAGCACTGCAAGGCCTATTTCCCTAAGAATGCCTCTCTCAAAACCAAAATTACTTCCTCGAGAATGATCTGCCTCTTACTCATGCATCATTATCTTGGATTAAATACATCAGGTAAGATGCCTTATCTGACCAACACAACTATTGTAGAAATAAGAGTCATGTTTTAGACCATCTATGACATGACATGACAACCATTCAGCTCACGAAAACCATTCAATAAATACTCTAAGTGAATTGCCCAAAGAGTTGACCTAAAATAACCTAAATGCCAAGCATTCCAAGAACCGTCCTGAACCAAATTCACTTCTCATTCGAATGCCAATGTCAGAGACAGGGATGTTGTATTGTCGTTAAATGTACTTGCCTTTATCCAAAACTAGAATCTCTGATGAATCTATGGGACACACATGTAAAATATTCTGCAAAGTAAAAAAGCTTTATTTAGTGTACTGTGCTTAATGTTCAGCCAGACCTGCATTTTTCTCTAAACCTTATACAATTACTGAGTATACAAGAAGCATTAGAAGAGAGACTAAGTCTATTGAGAAGAATACTGGAAGCGAAGGTCATCAATCATTTTCTACTTTCAATAATCTCTTTCATAAAGAGGTAAATGCTCCTAAATTCCAGAATGAATGGAATTCAATACAGCAAAGTAAAATGCTTTAAATACATAAAATAAATATCTTGGTGGACCTTCCAACATCTGTTTTAGTAACTTAAATTATAAAAAACACCCTAACTTTAAGAAAAGTTATATCAACAGCTAAAATTGAGATTTTTTTCCATCTATTACTTTGATTTTCCTGACCCATTTTTGAGAATTGTCAGCATTCTGAATCAATAATGCCAAATTATTTGTTGAAGACAGTGAGATTCCTCCCAAGTCATCTAACATGCTCACTAATCAATAAAGATAAGAACAAACAAGAAAGCCATATTTAGGAAGCAAGCAAATTATATTAAAAGACTGACTTTGAGAAAAGGTTGCTGCTTGCCAAGAAAATTTTATTATTATAAAACATTTTCTGTCATTTGTATTACTTCATTTTCCCTTCCAGATTATCTGTGTAGCCTTGTAAACACATCATAATCCAAAGCAGTTGAGATTTACCAATAAAATGTAAATCAACACAATAGAGCCAACTGCATAATTAAAACAAAAGTGTACCGGGCTTCCCTGGTGGAGCAGTGGTTGAGAGCCTGCCTGCCAATGCAGGGGACACGGGTTTGTGACTCGGTCCGGGAAGATCTCACATGCCGCGGAGCGGCTAGGCCCATGAGCCATGGCCACTGAGCATGCGGGTTGGGAGCCTGTGCTCCGTAATGGGAGACTCCAAAACAGGGAGAGGCCCACGTACTGAAAAAAAAAAAAAACATTCCACCATCAACCCAAGCAGATTACAAAATAGCAAGCAGATTTTAAAATAATAGTCTACAAGCCTGCTTTTTTAAATATATAACTAAATGCATTGAATATCTTATATAAAAAGCCAAGAGACACAGTTGAAACCGAATATTAAAAGTAAACATCTCCTTCCCCAAAACCCTAACTCCACTCCAGTCATGAGGAGAACATCACACAAAGCCAAGTTGAAGGACAGTCTATGAAATATGTGAACCAGGACTCTTCAAAATTGTCATTAAGAAAAGGAAAGTCTGGGACTTTCCTGGTGGTGCACTAGTTAAGAATCCGTCTGCCAATGCAGGGGACACGGGTTCCAGCCCTGGTCCGGGAAGATCCCACATGCCACAGAACAAGTAAGCCCGTACATCACAACTACTGAGCCTGCGCTCTAGAGCCCGCCAGCCACAACAACTGAGGCCACACGCTGCAACTAATGAAGCCCGCGCACTCTAGGGCCTGTGTGCCGCAAATACTGAGCCCAGGTGCTGCAATTACTGAAGCCCGCACTCTTAGAGCCCACGCTCCGCAACAAGAGAAGCCACCACAATGAGAAGTCCGCGCACCACAACAAAGAGTAGCCCCCACTTGCCACAACTATGGAAAGCCTGCGCGCAGCAACAGAGACTCAACTCAGCCAAATATAAACAATAATAAAAAAATAAATAAAGGCATCATCACATAAACACAAATGAGGAAATATGTTTTTAAAAAAAAGAATAACGGGCGGGGCAGTGGTTAAGAATCCGCCTGCCAGTGCAGGGGACACGGATTTGAGCCCTGGTCCGGGAAGATCCCACATGCTGCAGTGCAACTAAGCCCGTGAGCCACAACTACTGAGCCTGCGCTTCTGGAGCCTGTGCTCCGCAACAAGAGGCGCCACGGCAGTGAGAGGCCCACGCACCACGATGAGGAGTGGCCCCTGCTCGCCGCAACTAGAGAAGGCCCTCGCACAGAAACCAAGACCCAACACAGCCAAAAATAAATAAAATATAAATAAAAATAAATACATTTAAAAGGAAAACCTATACATTTCCCTTTCTGCAAATGTAGGTTTTCGAGGCAAGAGTAGAGCCTCAGAAAGAATGTCTGCAAACAGAACAATCACTAGTTCACTAAGTACAAAATGTAGGATACTTTTGGAGAATCCCATCACAGCTAGATAATTGGTCCAGGACCAAACGTAAATACTGGAAGAAAAATGAAATCAACAGTGTACCACAGAGGTGGTAGGCACACTGGCCTGGACTAAGACATGTTCAGTCATAGATAATAAGGGTGGTGATTTTTAAGCATCATTCTCGTCCCACTGTGGACTTCCCTCTGCAGCAGTATAAGGATACCACCAGATCATCTTGAAATCAAGTCATGAAATGTACTTTTATATTTTTAAAAATCAATGATTGTCCTTAAATTAACTTTTCTTATTAATTTAGTCATGGTGCTATTTTACTTCTAAAACATTAAATCTTATTTGATTAGAGACAGACTTCAAAAAATAAAAATAAACTGTGATCAAATAGCAGGAACAAACAGTAGTAACTAAAATTTCTTCAATCTAAACTGGAGATGATTTCTGTATCTCTGTCTTTTACACTTGTCTCCATTAGGGGCAAAAAATATGTACCTCATAATTAACTTGGCTGGAATGAATCAGACTGCATTTGTAAAAGTCTCAGAAGACCAATGAGCTGTGCTAAACAGTACCACTATCCACCTGAGCAGAAATTACTATCCTTAAGTTTCTATACATAACTAACACAACAAAAATTTAAACAAAAGAAGAACTACTAGAAACAAATTAGAGATTCATGTTTTTAAGTCAGTAATTTGCCTTTAGTCAGTAATTTGCCTCATACATTATGATTTTCCCTGTGGAAACCCAATTATTATCCTGAAAACAAGACCACTTTAGAAAGCAAATGCATTGTGACAAAAGAAAGAAAAGGCAGATTGATACATTATTAAAATAACTCACACGCCATACCCTGAGGAGTAAGGAAGCCATGGCAGAGCAGGCCCCCTTCTCCTCAATGGACAGCACAGCTGTGGGGAAGACACTGCAGCTAGCAGAAGCGTGTCACACTTCCTCAGGGAGGAAGCAAGTTACAGACAACTCTACAGAGGGCACCCATAAACTGACGGCCACGCTCATTACCCAACGTCCAGGCCACCCATAGGCTGACTGCAGCCCAACTTTCCCACCATTCCCACACAGGCCCCAGGAACCGTCAGGCCTCTGAGGCTCTGCCAATGCCCTTCCCTCCACCCAAATATCCTTTCCCTCCTCTCTCTGGACCTCAATCCTGCCCAGCTCTAAATGAGCACTGCAAGGCCTATTTCCCTAAGAATGCCTCTCTCAAAACCAAAATTACTTCCTCGAGAATGATCTGCCTCTTACTCATGCATCATTATCTTGAATTAAATACATCAGGTAAGATGCCTTATCTGACCAACACAACTATTGTAGAAATAAGAGTCATGTTTTAGACCATCTATGACATGACATGACAACCATTCAGCTCACGAAAACCATTCAATAAATACTCTAAGTGAATTGCCCAAAGAGTTGACCTAAAATAACCTAAATGCCAAGCATTCCAAGAACCGTCCTGAACCAAATTCACTTCTCATTCGAATGCCAATGTCAGAGACAGGGATGTTGTATTGTCCTTAAATGTACTTGCCTTTATCCAAAACTAGAATCTCTGATGAATCTATGGGACACACATGTAAAATATTCTGCAAAGTAAAAAAGCTTTATTTAGTGTACTGTGCTTAATGTTCAGCCAGACCTGCATTTTTCTCTAAACCTTATACTATTACTGAGTATACAAGAAGCATTAGAAGAGAGACTAAGTCTATTGAGAAGAATACTGGAAGCGAAGGTCATCAATCATTTTCTACTTTCAATAATCTCTTTCATAAAGAGGTAAATTCTCCTAAAATCCAGAATGAATGGAATTCAATACAGCAAAGTAAAATGCTTTAAAAACATAAAATAAATATCTTGGTGGACCTTCCACCATCTGTTTTAGTAACGTAAATTATAAAACACACCCTAAACTTAAGAAAAGTTGTATCAACAGCTAAAATTGAGATTTTTTTCCATCTATTACTTTGATTTTCCTGACCCATTTTTGAGAATTGTCAGCATTCCGGATCAATAATGCCAAATTATTTCTTGAAGACAGTGAGATTCCTTCCAAGTCATCTAACATGCTCACTAATCAATAAAGATAAGAACAAACAAGAAAGCCATATTTAGGAAGCAAGCAAATTATATTAAAAGACTGACTTTGAGAAAAGGTTGCTGCTTGCCAAGAAAATTTTATTATTATAAAACATTTTCTGTCATTTGTATTACTTCATTTTCCCTTCCAGATTATCTGTGTAGCCTTGTAAACACATCATAATCCAAAGCAGTTGAGATTTACCAATAAAATGTAAATCAACACAATAGAGCCAACTGCATAATTAAAACAAAAGTGTACCGGGCTTCCCTGGTGGAGCAGTGGTTGAGAGCCTGCCTGCCAATGCAGGGGACACGGGTTTGTGACTCGGTCCGGGAAGATCCCACATGCCGCGGAGCGGCTAGGCCCGTGAGCCATGGCCACTGAGCATGCGGGTTGGGAGCCTGTGCTCCGTAATGGGAGACTCCACAACAGGGAGAGGCCCACGTACTGAAAAAAAAAAAAACATTCCACCATCAACCCAAGCAGATTACAAAATAGCAAGCAGATTTTAAAATAATAGTCTACAAGCCTGCTTTTTTAAATATATAACTAAATGCATTGAATATCTTATATAAAAAGCCAAGAGACACAGCTGAAACCGAATATTAAAAGTAAACATCTCCTTCCCCAAAACCCTAACTCCACTCCAGTCATGAGGAGAACATCACACAAAGCCAAGTTGAAGGACAGTCTATGAAATATGTGAACCAGGACTCTTCAAAATTGTCATTAAGAAAAGGAAAGTCTGGGACTTTCCTGGTGGTGCACTAGTTAAGAATCCGTCTGCCAATGCAGGGGACACGGGTTCCAGCCCTGGTCCGGGAAGATCCCACATGCCGCAGAGCAAGTAAGCCCGTACATCACAACTACTGAGCCTGCGCTCTAGAGCCCGCCAGCCACAACAACTGAGGCCACACGCTGCAACTAATGAAGCCCGCGCACTCTAGGGCCTGTGTGCCGCAAATACTGAGCCCAGGTGCTGCAATTACTGAAGCCCGCACTCTTAGAGCCCACGCTCCGCAACAAGAGAAGCCACCACAATGAGAAGTCCGCGCACCACAACAAAGAGTAGCCCCCACTTGCCACAACTAAGGAAAGCCTGCGCGCAGCAACAGAGACTCAACTCAGCCAAATATAAACAATAATAAAAAAATAAATAAAGGCATCATCACATAAACACAAATGAGGAAATATGTTTTTAAAAAAAAGAATAACGGGCGGGGCAGTGGTTAAGAATCCGCCTGCCAGTGCAGGGGACACGGATTTGAGCCCTGGTCCGGGAAGATCCCACATGCTGCAGTGCAACTAAGCCCGTGAGCCACAACTACTGAGCCTGCGCTTCTGGAGCCTGTGCTCCGCAACAAGAGGCGCCACGGCAGTGAGAGGCCCACGCACCACGATGAGGAGTGGCCCCTGCTCGCCGCAACTAGAGAAGGCCCTCGCACAGAAACCAAGACCCAACACAGCCAAAAATAAATAAAATATAAATAAAAATAAATACATTTAAAAGGAAAACCTATACATTTCCCTTTCTGCAAATGTAGGTTTTCGAGGCAAGAGTAGAGCCTCAGAAAGAATGTCTGCAAACAGAACAATCACTAGTTCACTAAGTACAAAATGTAGGATACTATTGGAGAATCCCATCACAGCTAGATAATTGGTCCAGGACCAAAAGTAAATACTGGAAGAAAAATGAAATCAACAGTGTACCACAGAGGTGGTAGGCACACTGGCCTGGACTAAGACATGTTCAGTCATAGATAATAAGGGTGGTGATTTTTAAGCATCATTCTCGTCCCACTGTGGACTTCCTTCTGCAGCAGTATAAGGATACCACCAGATCATCTTGAAATCAAGTCATGAAATGTACTTTTATATTTTTAAAAATCAATTCTTGTCCTTAAATTAACTTTTCTTATTAATTTAGTCATGGTGCTCTTTTACTTCTAAAACATTCAATCTTATTTGATTAGAGACAGACTTCAAAAAATAAAAATAAACTGTGATCAAATAGCAGGAACAAACAGTAGTAACTAAAATTTCTTCAATCTAAACTGGAGATGATTTCTGTATCTCTGTCTTTTACATTTGTCTCCATTAGGGGCAAAAAATATGTACCTCATAATTAACTTGGCTGGAATGAATCAGACTGCATTTGTAAAAGTTTCAGAAGACCAATGAGCTGTGCTAAACAGTACCACTATCCACCTGAGCAGAAATTACTATCCTTAAGTTTCTATACATAACTAACAAAACAAAAATTGAAACAAAAGAAGAACTACTAGAAACAAATTAGAGATTCATGTTTTTAAGTCAGAAATTTGCCTTTAGTCAGTAATTTGCCTCATACATTATGATTTTCCCTGTGGAAACCCAATTATTATCCTGAAAACAAGACCACTTTAGAAAGCAAATGCATTGTGACAAAAGAAAGAAAAGGCAGATTGATACATTATTAAAATAACTCACACGCCATACCCTGAGGAGTAAGGAAGCCATGGCAGAGCAGGCCCCCTTCTCCTCAATGGACAGCACAGCTGTGGGGAAGACACTGCAGCTAGCAGAAGCGTGTCACACTTCCTCAGGGAGGAAGCAAGTTACAGACAACTCTACAGAGGGCACCCATAAACTGACGGCCACGCTCATTACCCAACGTCCAGGCCACCCATAGGCTGACTGCAGCCCAACTTTCCCACCATTCCCACACAGGCCCCAGGAACCGTCAGGCCTCTGAGGCTCTGCCAATGCCCTTCCCTCTACCCAAATATCCTTTCCCTCCTCTCTCTGGACCTCAATCCTGCCCAGCTCTAAATGAGCACTGCAAGGCCTATTTCCCTAAGAATGCCTCTCTCAAAACCAAAATTACTTCCTCGAGAATGATCTGCCTCTTACTCATGCATCATTATCTTGGATTAAATACTTCATGTAAGATGCCTTATCTGACCAACACAACGATTGTAGAAATAAGAGTCATGTTTTAGACCATCTATGACATGACATGACAACCATTCAGCTCACGAAAACCATTCAATAAATACTCTAATTGAATTGCCCAAAGAGTTGACCTAAAATAACCTACATGCCAAGCATTCCAAGAACCGTCCTGAACCAAATTCACTTCTCATTCGAATGCCAATGTCACAGACAGGGATGCTGGATTGTCCTTAAATGTACTTGCCTTTATCCAAAACTAGAATCTCTGATGAATCTATGGGACACACATGTAAAATATTCTGCAAAGTAAAAAAGCTTTATTTAGTGTACTGTGCTTAATGTTCAGCCAGACCTGCATTATTCTCTAAACCTTATACAATTACTTAGTATGCAAGAAGCATTAGAAGAGAGACTAAGTCTATTGAGAAGAATACTGGAAGCGAAGGTCATCAATCATTTTCTACTTTCAATAATCTCTTTCATAAAGAGGTAAATGCTCCTAAATTCCAGAATGAATGGAATTCAATACAGCAAAGTAAAATGCTTTAAATACATAAAATAAATATCTTGGTGGACCTTCCAACATCTGTTTTAGTAACTTAAATTATAAAAAACACCCTAACTTTAAGAAAAGTTATATCAACAGCTAAAGTTGAGATTTTTTTCCATCTATTACTTTGATTTTCCTGACCCATTTTTGAGAATTGTCAGCATTCTGAATCAATAATGCCAAATTATTTGTTGAAGACAGTGAGATTCCTCCCAAGTCATCTAACATGCTCACTAATCAATAAAGATAAGAACAAACAAGAAAGCCATATTTAGGAAGCAAGCAAATTATATTAAAAGACTGACTTTGAGAAAAGGTTGCTGCTTGCCAAGAAAATTTTATTATTATAAAACATTTTCTGTCATTTGTATTACTTCATTTTCCCTTCCAGATTATCTGTGTAGCCTTGTAAACACATCATAATCCAAAGCAGTTGAGATTTACCAATAAAATGTAAATCAACACAATAGAGCCAACTGCATAATTAAAACAAAAGTGTACCGGGCTTCCCTGGTGGAGCAGTGGTTGAGAGCCTGCCTGCCAATGCAGGGGACACGGGTTTGTGACTCGGTCCGGGAAGATCCCACATGCCGCGGAGCGGCTAGGCCCGTGAGCCATGGCCACTGAGCATGCGGGTTGGGAGCCTGTGCTCCGTAACGGGAGACTCCACAACAGGGAGAGGCCCACGTACTGAAAAAAAAAAAATTCCACCATCAACCCAAGCAGATTACAAAATAGCAAGCAGATTTTAAAATAATAGTCTACAAGCCTGCTTTTTTAAATATATAACTAAATGCATTGAATATCTTATATAAAAAGCCAAGAGACACAGTTGAAACCGAATATTAAAAGTAAACATCTCCTTCCCCAAAACCCTAACTCCACTCCAGTCATGAGGAGAAGAACATCACACAAAGCCAAGTTGAAGGACAGTCTATGAAATATGTGAACCAGGACTCTTCAAAATTGTCATTAAGAAAAGGAAAGTCTGGGACTTTCCTGGTGGTGCACTAGTTAAGAATCCGTCTGCCAATGCAGGGGACACGGGTTCCAGCCCTGGTCCGGGAAGATCCCACATGCCGCAGAGCAAGTAAGCCCGTACATCACAACTACTGAGCCTGCGCTCTAGAGCCCGCCAGCCACAACAACTGAGGCCACACGCTGCAACTAATGAAGCCCGCGCACTCTAGGGCCTGTGTGCCGCAAATACTGAGCCCAGGTGCTGCAATTACTGAAGCCCGCACTCTTAGAGCCCACGCTCCGCAACAAGAGAAGCCACCACAATGAGAAGTCCGCGCACCACAACAAAGAGTAGCCCCCACTTGCCACAACTAAGGAAAGCCTGCGCGCAGCAACAGAGACTCAACTCAGCCAAATATAAACAATAATAAAAAAATAAATAAAGGCATCATCACATAAACACAAATGAGGAAATATGTTTTTAAAAAAAAGAAAAACGGGCGGGGCAGTGGTTAAGAATCCGCCTGCCAGTGCAGGGGACACGGGTTTGAGCCCTGGTCCGGGAAGATCCCACATGCTGCAGTGCAACTAAGCCCGTGAGCCACAACTACTGAGCCTGCGCTTCTGGAGCCTGTGCTCCGCAACAAGAGGCGCCACGGCAGTGAGAGGCCCACGCACCACGATGAGGAGTGGCCCCTGCTCGCCGCAACTAGAGAAGGCCCTCGCACAGAAACCAAGACCCAACACAGCCAAAAATAAATAAAATATAAATAAAAATAAATACATTTAAAAGGAAAACCTATACATTTCCCTTTCTGCAAATGTAGGTTTTCGAGGCAAGAGTAGAGCCTCAGAAAGAATGTCTGCAAACAGAACAATCACTAGTTCACTAAGTACAAAATGTAGGATACTATTGGAGAATCCCATCACAGCTAGATAATTGGTCCAGGACCAAAAGTAAATACTGGAAGAAAAATGAAATGAACAGTGTACCACAGAGGTGGTAGGCACACTGGCCTGGACTAAGACATGTTCAGTCATAGATAATAAGGGTGGTGATTTTTAAGCATCATTCTCGTCCCACTGTGGACTTCCTTCTGCAGCAGTATAATGATACCACCAGATCATCTTGAAATCAAGTCATGAAATGTACTTTTATATTTTTAAAAATCAATTCTTGTCCTTAAATTAACTTTTCTTATTAATTTAGTCATGGTGCTCTTTTACTTCTAAAACATTAAATCTTATTTGATTAGAGACAGACTTCAAAAAATAAAAATAAACTGTGATCAAATAGCAGGAACAAACAGTAGTAACTAAAATTTCTTCAATCTAAACTGGAGATGATTTCTGTATCTCTGTCTTTTACATTTGTCTCCATTAGGGGAAAAAAATATGTACCTCATAATTAACTTGGCTGGAATGAATCAGACTGCATTTGTAAAAGTTTCAGAAGACCAATGAGCTGTGCTAAACAGTACCACTATCCACCTGAGCAGAAATTACTATCCTTAAGTTTCTATACATAACTAACAAAACAAAAATTGAAACAAAAGAAGAACTACTAGAAACAAATTAGAGATTCATGTTTTTAAGTCAGAAATTTGCCTTTAGTCAGTAATTTGCCTCATACATTATGATTTTCCCTGTGGAAACCCAATTATTATCCTGAAAACAAGACCACTTTAGAAAGCAAATGCATTGTGACAAAAGAAAGAAAAGGCAGATTGATACATTATTAAAATAACTCACACGCCATACCCTGAGGAGTAAGGAAGCCATGGCAGAGCAGGCCCCCTTCTCCTCAATGGACAGCACAGCTGTGGGGAAGACACTGCAGCTAGCAGAAGCGTGTCACACTTCCTCAGGGAGGAAGCAAGTTACAGACAACTCTACAGAGGGCACCCATAAACTGACGGCCACGCTCATTACCCAACGTCCAGGCCACCCATAGGCTGACTGCAGCCCAACTTTCCCACCATTCCCACACAGGCCCCAGGAACCGTCAGGCCTCTGAGGCTCTGCCAATGCCCTTCCCTCTACCCAAATATCCTTTCCCTCCTCTCTCTGGACCTCAATCCTGCCCAGCTCTAAATGAGCACTGCAAGGCCTATTTCCCTAAGAATGCCTCTCTCAAAACCAAAATTACTTCCTCGAGAATGATCTGCCTCTTACTCATGCATCATTATCTTGGATTAAATACTTCATGTAAGATGCCTTATCTGACCAACACAACTATTGTAGAAATAAGAGTCATGTTTTAGACCATCTATGACATGACATGACAACCATTCAGCTCACGAAAACCATTCAATAAATACTCTAATTGAATTGCCCAAAGAGTTGACCTAAAATAACCTACATGCCAAGCATTCCAAGAACCGTCCTGAACCAAATTCACTTCTCATTCGAATGCCAATGTCACAGACAGGGATGCTGGATTGTCCTTAAATGTACTTGCCTTTATCCAAAACTAGAATCTCTGATGAATCTATGGGACACACATGTAAAATATTCTGCAAAGTAAAAAAGCTTTATTTAGTGTACTGTGCTTAATGTTCAGCCAGACCTGCATTATTCTCTAAACCTTATACAATTACTTAGTATGCAAGAAGCATTAGAAGAGAGACTAAGTCTATTGAGAAGAATACTGGAAGCGAAGGTCATCAATCATTTTCTACTTTCAATAATCTCTTTCATAAAGAGGTAAATGCTCCTAAATTCCAGAATGAATGGAATTCAATACAGCAAAGTAAAATGCTTTAAATACATAAAATAAATATCTTGGTGGACCTTCCAACATCTGTTTTAGTAACTTAAATTATAAAAAACACCCTAACTTTAAGAAAAGTTATATCAACAGCTAAAATTGAGATTTTTTTCCATCTATTACTTTGATTTTCCTGACCCATTTTTGAGAATTGTCAGCATTCTGAATCAATAATGCCAAATTATTTGTTGAAGACAGTGAGATTCCTCCCAAGTCATCTAACATGCTCACTAATCAATAAAGATAAGAACAAACAAGAAAGCCATATTTAGGAAGCAAGCAAATTATATTAAAAGACTGACTTTGAGAAAAGGTTGCTGCTTGCCAAGAAAATTTTATTATTATAAAACATTTTCTGTCATTTGTATTACTTCATTTTCCCTTCCAGATTATCTGTGTAGCCTTGTAAACACATCATAATCCAAAGCAGTTGAGATTTACCAATAAAATGTAAATCAACACAATAGAGCCAACTGCATAATTAAAACAAAAGTGTACCGGGCTTCCCTGGTGGAGCAGTGGTTGAGAGCCTGCCTGCCAATGCAGGGGACACGGGTTTGTGACTCGGTCCGGGAAGATCCCACATGCCGCGGAGCGGCTAGGCCCGTGAGCCATGGCCACTGAGCATGCGGGTTGGGAGCCTGTGCTCCGTAACGGGAGACTCCACAACAGGGAGAGGCCCACGTACTGAAAAAAAAAAAAATTCCACCATCAACCCAAGCAGATTACAAAATAGCAAGCAGATTTTAAAATAATAGTCTACAAGCCTGCTTTTTTAAATATATAACTAAATGCATTGAATATCTTATATAAACAGCCAAGAGACACAGTTGAAACCGAATATTAAAAGTAAACATCTCCTTCCCCAAAACCCTAACTCCACTCCAGTCATGAGGAGAACATCACACAAAGCCAAGTTGAAGGACAGTCTATGAAATATGTGAACCAGGACTCTTCAAAATTGTCATTAAGAAAAGGAAAGTCTGGGACTTTCTTGGTGGTGCACTAGTTAAGAATCCGTCTGCCAATGCAGGGGACACGGGTTCCAGCCCTGGTCCGGGAAGATCCCACATGCCGCAGAGCAAGTAAGCCCGTACATCACAACTACTGAGCCTGCGCTCTAGAGCCCGCCAGCCACAACAACTGAGGCCACACGCTGCAACTAATGAAGCCCGCGCACTCTAGGGCCTGTGTGCCGCAAATACTGAGCCCAGGTGCTGCAATTACTGAAGCCCGCACTCTTAGAGCCCACGCTCCGCAACAAGAGAAGCCACCACAATGAGAAGTCCGCGCACCACAACAAAGAGTAGCCCCCACTTGCCACAACTAAGGAAAGCCTGCGCGCAGCAACAGAGACTCAACTCAGCCAAATATAAACAATAATAAAAAAATAAATAAAGGCATCATCACATAAACACAAATGAGGAAATATGTTTTTTAAAAAAAGAAAAACGGGCGGGGCAGTGGTTAAGAATCCGCCTGCCAGTGCAGGGGACACGGGTTTGAGCCCTGGTCCGGGAAGATCCCACATGCTGCAGTGCAACTAAGCCCGTGAGCCACAACTACTGAGCCTGCGCTTCTGGAGCCTGTGCTCCGCAACAAGAGGCGCCACGGCAGTGAGAGGCCCACGCACCACGATGAGGAGTGGCCCCTGCTCGCCGCAACTAGAGAAGGCCCTCGCACAGAAACCAAGACCCAACACAGCCAAAAATAAATAAAATATAAATAAAAATAAATACATTTAAAAGGAAAACCTATACATTTCCCTTTCTGCAAATGTAGGTTTTCGAGGCAAGAGTAGAGCCTCAGAAAGAATGTCTGCAAACAGAACAATCACTAGTTCACTAAGTACAAAATGTAGGATACTATTGGAGAATCCCATCACAGCTAGATAATTGGTCCAGGACCAAAAGTAAATACTGGAAGAAAAATGAAATCAACAGTGTACCACAGAGGTGGTAGGCACACTGGCCTGGACTAAGACATGTTCAGTCATAGATAATAAGGGTGGTGATTTTTAAGCATCATTCTCGTCCCACTGTGGACTTCCTTCTGCAGCAGTATAAGGATACCACCAGATCATCTTGAAATCAAGTCATGAAATGTACTTTTATATTTTTAAAAATCAATTCTTGTCCTTAAATTAACTTTTCTTATTAATTTAGTCATGGTGCTCTTTTACTTCTAAAACATTAAATCTTATTTGATTAGAGACAGACTTCAAAAAATAAAAATAAACTGTGATCAAATAGCAGGAACAAACAGTAGTAACTAAAATTTCTTCAATCTAAACTGGAGATGATTTCTGTATCTCTGTCTTTTACATTTGTCTCCATTAGGGGAAAAAAATATGTACCTCATAATTAACTTGGCTGGAATGAATCAGACTGCATTTGTAAAAGTTTCAGAAGACCAATGAGCTGTGCTAAACAGTACCACTATCCACCTGAGCAGAAATTACTATCCTTAAGTTTCTATACATAACTAACAAAACAAAAATTGAAACAAAAGAAGAACTACTAGAAACAAATTAGAGATTCATGTTTTTAAGTCAGAAATTTGCCTTTAGTCAGTAATTTGCCTCATACATTATGATTTTCCCTGTGGAAACCCAATTATTATCCTGAAAACAAGACCACTTTAGAAAGCAAATGCATTGTGACAAAAGAAAGAAAAGGCAGATTGATACATTATTAAAATAACTCACACGCCATACCCTGAGGAGTAAGGAAGCCATGGCAGAGCAGGCCCCCTTCTCCTCAATGGACAGCACAGCTGTGGGGAAGACACTGCAGCTAGCAGAAGCGTGTCACACTTCCTCAGGGAGGAAGCAAGTTACAGACAACTCTACAGAGGGCACCCATAAACTGACGGCCACGCTCATTACCCAACGTCCAGGCCACCCATAGGCTGACTGCAGCCCAACTTTCCCACCATTCCCACACAGGCCCCAGGAACCGTCAGGCCTCTGAGGCTCTGCCAATGCCCTTCCCTCTACCCAAATATCCTTTCCCTCCTCTCTCTGGACCTCAATCCTGCCCAGCTCTAAATGAGCACTGCAAGGCCTATTTCCCTAAGAATGCCTCTCTCAAAACCAAAATTACTTCCTCGAGAATGATCTGCCTCTTACTCATGCATCATTATCTTGGATTAAATACTTCATGTAAGATGCCTTATCTGACCAACACAACTATTGTAGAAATAAGAGTCATGTTTTAGACCATCTATGACATGACATGACAACCATTCAGCTCACGAAAACCATTCAATAAATACTCTAATTGAATTGCCCAAAGAGTTGACCTAAAATAACCTACATGCCAAGCATTCCAAGAACCGTCCTGAACCAAATTCACTTCTCATTCGAATGCCAATGTCACAGACAGGGATGCTGGATTGTCCTTAAATGTACTTGCCTTTATCCAAAACTAGAATCTCTGATGAATCTATGGGACACACATGTAAAATATTCTGCAAAGTAAAAAAGCTTTATTTAGTGTACTGTGCTTAATGTTCAGCCAGACCTGCATTATTCTCTAAACCTTATACAATTACTTAGTATGCAAGAAGCATTAGAAGAGAGACTAAGTCTATTGAGAAGAATACTGGAAGCGAAGGTCATCAATCATTTTCTACTTTCAATAATCTCTTTCATAAAGAGGTAAATGCTCCTAAATTCCAGAATGAATGGAATTCAATACAGCAAAGTAAAATGCTTTAAATACATAAAATAAATATCTTGGTGGACCTTCCAACATCTGTTTTAGTAACTTAAATTATAAAAAACACCCTAACTTTAAGAAAAGTTATATCAACAGCTAAAATTGAGATTTTTTTCCATCTATTACTTTGATTTTCCTGACCCATTTTTGAGAATTGTCAGCATTCTGAATCAATAATGCCAAATTATTTGTTGAAGACAGTGAGATTCCTCCCAAGTCATCTAACATGCTCACTAATCAATAAAGATAAGAACAAACAAGAAAGCCATATTTAGGAAGCAAGCAAATTATATTAAAAGACTGACTTTGAGAAAAGGTTGCTGCTTGCCAAGAAAATTTTATTATTATAAAACATTTTCTGTCATTTGTATTACTTCATTTTCCCTTCCAGATTATCTGTGTAGCCTTGTAAACACATCATAATCCAAAGCAGTTGAGATTTACCAATAAAATGTAAATCAACACAATAGAGCCAACTGCATAATTAAAACAAAAGTGTACCGGGCTTCCCTGGTGGAGCAGTGGTTGAGAGCCTGCCTGCCAATGCAGGGGACACGGGTTTGTGACTCGGTCCGGGAAGATCCCACATGCCGCGGAGCGGCTAGGCCCGTGAGCCATGGCCACTGAGCATGCGGGTTGGGAGCCTGTGCTCCGTAACGGGAGACTCCACAACAGGGAGAGGCCCACGTACTGAAAAAAAAAAAATTCCACCATCAACCCAAGCAGATTACAAAATAGCAAGCAGATTTTAAAATAATAGTCTACAAGCCTGCTTTTTTAAATATATAACTAAATGAATTGAATATCTTATATAAAAAGCCAAGAGACACAGTTGAAACCGAATATTAAAAGTAAACATCTCCTTCCCCAAAACCCTAACTCCACTCCAGTCATGAGGAGAACATCACACAAAGCCAAGTTGAAGGACAGTCTATGAAATATGTGAACCAGGACTCTTCAAAATTGTCATTAAGAAAAGGAAAGTCTGGGACTTTCCTGGTGGTGCACTAGTTAAGAATCCGTCTGCCAATGCAGGGGACACGGGTTCCAGCCCTGGTCCGGGAAGATCCCACATGCCGCAGAGCAAGTAAGCCCGTACATCACAACTACTGAGCCTGCGCTCTAGAGCCCGCCAGCCACAACAACTGAGGCCACACGCTGCAACTAATGAAGCCCGCGCACTCTAGGGCCTGTGTGCCGCAAATACTGAGCCCAGGTGCTGCAATTACTGAAGCCCGCACTCTTAGAGCCCACGCTCCGCAACAAGAGAAGCCACCACAATGAGAAGTCCGCGCACCACAACAAAGAGTAGCCCCCACTTGCCACAACTAAGGAAAGCCTGCGCGCAGCAACAGAGACTCAACTCAGCCAAATATAAACAATAATAAAAAAATAAATAAAGGCATCATCACATAAACACAAATGAGGAAATATGTTTTTAAAAAAAAGAAAAACGGGCGGGGCAGTGGTTAAGAATCCGCCTGCCAGTGCAGGGGACACGGATTTGAGCCCTGGTCCGGGAAGATCCCACATGCTGCAGTGCAACTAAGCCCGTGAGCCACAACTACTGAGCCTGCGCTTCTGGAGCCTGTGCTCCGCAACAAGAGGCGCCACGGCAGTGAGAGGCCCACGCACCACGATGAGGAGTGGCCCCTGCTCGCCGCAACTAGAGAAGGCCCTCGCACAGAAACCAAGACCCAACACAGCCAAAAATAAATAAAATATAAATAAAAATAAATACATTTAAAAGGAAAACCTATACATTTCCCTTTCTGCAAATGTAGGTTTTCGAGGCAAGAGTAGAGCCTCAGAAAGAATGTCTGCAAACAGAACAATCACTAGTTCACTAAGTACAAAATGTAGGATACTTTTGGAGAATCCCATCACAGCTAGATAATTGGTCCAGGACCAAAAGTAAATACTGGAAGAAAAATGAAATCAACAGTGTACCACAGAGGTGGTAGGCACACTGGCCTGGACTAAGACATGTTCAGTCATAGATAATAAGGGTGGTGATTTTTAAGCATCATTCTCGTCCCACTGTGGACTTCCCTCTGCAGCAGTATAAGGATACCACCAGATCATCTTGAAATCAAGTCATGAAATGTACTTTTATATTTTTAAAAATCAATGATTGTCCTTAAATTAACTTTTCTTATTAATTTAGTCATGGTGCTCTTTTACTTCTAAAACATTAAATCTTATTTGATTAGAGACAGACTTCAAAAAATAAAAATAAACTGTGATCAAATAGCAGGAACAAACAGTAGTAACTAAAATTTCTTCAATCTAAACTGGAGATGATTTCTGTATCTCTGTCTTTTACATTTGTCTCCATTAGGGGCAAAAAATATGTACCTCATAATTAACTTGGCTGGAATGAATCAGACTGCATTTGTAAAAGTCTCAGAAGACCAATGAGCTGTGCTAAACAGTACCACTATCCACCTGAGCAGAAATTACTATCCTTAAGTTTCTATACATAACTAACACAACAAAAATTTAAACAAAAGAAGAACTACTAGAAACAAATTAGAGATTCATGTTTTTAAGTCAGTAATTTGCCTTTAGTCAGTAATTTGCCTCATACATTATGATTTTCCCTGTGGAAACCCAATTATTATCCTGAAAACAAGACCACTTTAGAAAGCAAATGCATTGTGACAAAAGAAAGAAAAGGCAGATTGATACATTATTAAAATAACTCACACGCCATACCCTGAGGAGTAAGGAAGCCATGGCAGAGCAGGCCCCCTTCTCCTCAATGGACAGCACAGCTGTGGGGAAGACACTGCAGCTAGCAGAAGCGTGTCACACTTCCTCAGGGAGGAAGCAAGTTACAGACAACTCTACAGAGGGCACCCATAAACTGACGGCCACGCTCATTACCCAACGTCCAGGCCACCCACAGGCTGACAGCAGCCCAACTTTCCCACCATTCCCACACAGGCCCCAGGAACCGTCAGGCCTCTGAGGCTCTGCCAATGCCCTTCCCTCTACCCAAATATCCTTTCCCTCTTCTCTCCGGACCTCAATACTGCCCAGCTCTAAATGAGCACTGCAAGGCCTATTTCCCTAAGAATGCCTCTCTCAAAACCAAAATTACTTCCTCGAGAATGATCTGCCTCTTACTCATGCATCATTATCTTGGATTAAATACTTCATGTAAGATGCCTTATCTGACCAACACAACGATTGTAGAAATAAGAGTCATGTTTTAGACCATCTATGACATGACATGACAACCATTCAGCTCACGAAAACCATTCAATAAATACTCTAATTGAATTGCCCAAAGAGTTGACCTAAAATAACCTACATGCCAAGCATTCCAAGAACCGTCCTGAACCAAATTCACTTCTCATTCGAATGCCAATGTCACAGACAGGGATGCTGGATTGTCCTTAAATGTACTTGCCTTTATCCAAAACTAGAATCTCTGATGAATCTATGGGACACACATGTAAAATATTCTGCAAAGTAAAAAAGCTTTATTTAGTGTACTGTGCTTAATGTTCAGCCAGACCTGCATTATTCTCTAAACCTTATACAATTACTTAGTATGCAAGAAGCATTAGAAGAGAGACTAAGTCTATTGAGAAGAATACTGGAAGCGAAGGTCATCAATCATTTTCTACTTTCAATAATCTCTTTCATAAAGAGGTAAATGCTCCTAAATTCCAGAATGAATGGAATTCAATACAGCAAAGTAAAATGCTTTAAATACATAAAATAAATATCTTGGTGGACCTTCCAACATCTGTTTTAGTAACTTAAATTATAAAAAACACCCTAACTTTAAGAAAAGTTATATCAACAGCTAAAGTTGAGATTTTTTTCCATCTATTACTTTGATTTTCCTGACCCATTTTTGAGAATTGTCAGCATTCTGAATCAATAATGCCAAATTATTTGTTGAAGACAGTGAGATTCCTCCCAAGTCATCTAACATGCTCACTAATCAATAAAGATAAGAACAAACAAGAAAGCCATATTTAGGAAGCAAGCAAATTATATTAAAAGACTGACTTTGAGAAAAGGTTGCTGCTTGCCAAGAAAATTTTATTATTATAAAACATTTTCTGTCATTTGTATTACTTCATTTTCCCTTCCAGATTATCTGTGTAGCCTTGTAAACACATCATAATCCAAAGCAGTTGAGATTTACCAATAAAATGTAAATCAACACAATAGAGCCAACTGCATAATTAAAACAAAAGTGTACCGGGCTTCCCTGGTGGAGCAGTGGTTGAGAGCCTGCCTGCCAATGCAGGGGACACGGGTTTGTGACTCGGTCCGGGAAGATCCCACATGCCGCGGAGCGGCTAGGCCCGTGAGCCATGGCCACTGAGCATGCGGGTTGGGAGCCTGTGCTCCGTAACGGGAGACTCCACAACAGGGAGAGGCCCACGTACTGAAAAAAAAAAAAATTCCACCATCAACCCAAGCAGATTACAAAATAGCAAGCAGATTTTAAAATAATAGTCTACAAGCCTGCTTTTTTAAATATATAACTAAATGCATTGAATATCTTATATAAACAGCCAAGAGACACAGCTGAAACCGAATATTAAAAGTAAACATCTCCTTCCCCAAAACCCTAACTCCTCTCCAGTCATGAGGAGAACATCACACAAAGCCAAGTTGAAGGACAGTCTATGAAATATGTGAACCAGGACTCTTCAAAATTGTCATTAAGAAAAGGAAAGTCTGGGACTTTCTTGGTGGTGCACTAGTTAAGAATCCGTCTGCCAATGCAGGGGACACGGGTTCCAGCCCTGGTCCGGGAAGATCCCACATGCCGCAGAGCAAGTAAGCCCGTACATCACAACTACTGAGCCTGCGCTCTAGAGCCCGCCAGCCACAACAACTGAGGCCACACGCTGCAACTAATGAAGCCCGCGCACTCTAGGGCCTGTGTGCCGCAAATACTGAGCCCAGGTGCTGCAATTACTGAAGCCCGCACTCTTAGAGCCCACGCTCCGCAACAAGAGAAGCCACCACAATGAGAAGTCCGCGCACCACAACAAAGAGTAGCCCCCACTTGCCACAACTAAGGAAAGCCTGCGCGCAGCAACAGAGACTCAACTCAGCCAAATATAAACAATAATAAAAAAATAAATAAAGGCATCATCACATAAACACAAATGAGGAAATATGTTTTTAAAAAAAAGAAAAACGGGCGGGGCAGTGGTTAAGAATCCGCCTGCCAGTGCAGGGGACACGGGTTTGAGCCCTGGTCCGGGAAGATCCCACATGCTGCAGTGCAACTAAGCCCGTGAGCCACAACTACTGAGCCTGCGCTTCTGGAGCCTGTGCTCCGCAACAAGAGGCGCCACGGCAGTGAGAGGCCCACGCACCACGATGAGGAGTGGCCCCTGCTCGCCGCAACTAGAGAAGGCCCTCGCACAGAAACCAAGACCCAACACAGCCAAAAATAAATAAAATATAAATAAAAATAAATACATTTAAAAGGAAAACCTATACATTTCCCTTTCTGCAAATGTAGGTTTTCGAGGCAAGAGTAGAGCCTCAGAAAGAATGTCTGCAAACAGAACAATCACTAGTTCACTAAGTACAAAATGTAGGATACTATTGGAGAATCCCATCACAGCTAGATAATTGGTCCAGGACCAAAAGTAAATACTGGAAGAAAAATGAAATGAACAGTGTACCACAGAGGTGGTAGGCACACTGGCCTGGACTAAGACATGTTCAGTCATAGATAATAAGGGTGGTGATTTTTAAGCATCATTCTCGTCCCACTGTGGACTTCCTTCTGCAGCAGTATAATGATACCACCAGATCATCTTGAAATCAAGTCATGAAATGTACTTTTATATTTTTAAAAATCAATTCTTGTCCTTAAATTAACTTTTCTTATTAATTTAGTCATGGTGCTCTTTTACTTCTAAAACATTAAATCTTATTTGATTAGAGACAGACTTCAAAAAATAAAAATAAACTGTGATCAAATAGCAGGAACAAACAGTAGTAACTAAAATTTCTTCAATCTAAACTGGAGATGATTTCTGTATCTCTGTCTTTTACATTTGTCTCCATTAGGGGAAAAAAATATGTACCTCATAATTAACTTGGCTGGAATGAATCAGACTGCATTTGTAAAAGTTTCAGAAGACCAATGAGCTGTGCTAAACAGTACCACTATCCACCTGAGCAGAAATTACTATCCTTAAGTTTCTATACATAACTAACAAAACAAAAATTGAAACAAAAGAAGAACTACTAGAAACAAATTAGAGATTCATGTTTTTAAGTCAGAAATTTGCCTTTAGTCAGTAATTTGCCTCATACATTATGATTTTCCCTGTGGAAACCCAATTATTATCCTGAAAACAAGACCACTTTAGAAAGCAAATGCATTGTGACAAAAGAAAGAAAAGGCAGATTGATACATTATTAAAATAACTCACACGCCATACCCTGAGGAGTAAGGAAGCCATGGCAGAGCAGGCCCCCTTCTCCTCAATGGACAGCACAGCTGTGGGGAAGACACTGCAGCTAGCAGAAGCGTGTCACACTTCCTCAGGGAGGAAGCAAGTTACAGACAACTCTACAGAGGGCACCCATAAACTGACGGCCACGCTCATTACCCAACGTCCAGGCCACCCATAGGCTGACTGCAGCCCAACTTTCCCACCATTCCCACACAGGCCCCAGGAACCGTCAGGCCTCTGAGGCTCTGCCAATGCCCTTCCCTCTACCCAAATATCCTTTCCCTCCTCTCTCTGGACCTCAATCCTGCCCAGCTCTAAATGAGCACTGCAAGGCCTATTTCCCTAAGAATGCCTCTCTCAAAACCAAAATTACTTCCTCGAGAATGATCTGCCTCTTACTCATGCATCATTATCTTGGATTAAATACTTCATGTAAGATGCCTTATCTGACCAACACAACGATTGTAGAAATAAGAGTCATGTTTTAGACCATCTATGACATGACATGACAACCATTCAGCTCACGAAAACCATTCAATAAATACTCTAATTGAATTGCCCAAAGAGTTGACCTAAAATAACCTACATGCCAAGCATTCCAAGAACCGTCCTGAACCAAATTCACTTCTCATTCGAATGCCAATGTCACAGACAGGGATGCTGGATTGTCCTTAAATGTACTTGCCTTTATCCAAAACTAGAATCTCTGATGAATCTATGGGACACACATGTAAAATATTCTGCAAAGTAAAAAAGCTTTATTTAGTGTACTGTGCTTAATGTTCAGCCAGACCTGCATTATTCTCTAAACCTTATACAATTACTTAGTATGCAAGAAGCATTAGAAGAGAGACTAAGTCTATTGAGAAGAATACTGGAAGCGAAGGTCATCAATCATTTTCTACTTTCAATAATCTCTTTCATAAAGAGGTAAATGCTCCTAAATTCCAGAATGAATGGAATTCAATACAGCAAAGTAAAATGCTTTAAATACATAAAATAAATATCTTGGTGGACCTTCCAACATCTGTTTTAGTAACTTAAATTATAAAAAACACCCTAACTTTAAGAAAAGTTATATCAACAGCTAAAATTGAGATTTTTTTCCATCTATTACTTTGATTTTCCTGACCCATTTTTGAGAATTGTCAGCATTCTGAATCAATAATGCCAAATTATTTGTTGAAGACAGTGAGATTCCTCCCAAGTCATCTAACATGCTCACTAATCAATAAAGATAAGAACAAACAAGAAAGCCATATTTATGAAGCAAGCAAATTATATTAAAAGACTGACTTTGAGAAAAGGTTGCTGCTTGCCAAGAAAATTTTATTATTATAAAACATTTTCTGTCATTTGTATTACTTCATTTTCCCTTCCAGATTATCTGTGTAGCCTTGTAAACACATCATAATCCAAAGCAGTTGAGATTTACCAATAAAATGTAAATCAACACAATAGAGCCAACTGCATAATTAAAACAAAAGTGTACCGGGCTTCCCTGGTGGAGCAGTGGTTGAGAGCCTGCCTGCCAATGCAGGGGACACGGGTTTGTGACTCGGTCCGGGAAGATCCCACATGCCGCGGAGCGGCTAGGCCCGTGAGCCATGGCCACTGAGCATGCGGGTTGGGAGCCTGTGCTCTGTAACGGGAGACTCCACAACAGGGAGAGGCCCACGTACTGAAAAAAAAAAAATTCCACCATCAACCCAAGCAGATTACAAAATAGCAAGCAGATTTTAAAATAATAGTCTACAAGCCTGCTTTTTTAAATATATAACTAAATGCATTGAATATCTTATATAAAAAGCCAAGAGACACAGTTGAAACCGAATATTAAAAGTAAACATCTCCTTCCCCAAAACCCTAACTCCACTCCAGTCATGAGGAGAACATCACACAAAGCCAAGTTGAAGGACAGTCTATGAAATATGTGAACCAGGACTCTTCAAAATTGTCATTAAGAAAAGGAAAGTCTGGGACTTTCCTGGTGGTGCACTAGTTAAGAATCCGTCTGCCAATGCAGGGGACACGGGTTCCAGCCCTGGTCCGGGAAGATCCCACATGCCGCAGAGCAAGTAAGCCCGTACATCACAACTACTGAGCCTGCGCTCTAGAGCCCGCCAGCCACAACAACTGAGGCCACACGCTGCAACTAATGAAGCCCGCGCACTCTAGGGCCTGTGTGCCGCAAATACTGAGCCCAGGTGCTGCAATTACTGAAGCCCGCACTCTTAGAGCCCACGCTCCGCAACAAGAGAAGCCACCACAATGAGAAGTCCGCGCACCACAACAAAGAGTAGCCCCCACTTGCCACAACTAAGGAAAGCCTGCGCGCAGCAACAGAGACTCAACTCAGCCAAATATAAACAATAATAAAAAAATAAATAAAGGCATCATCACATAAACACAAATGAGGAAATATGTTTTTAAAAAAAAGAAAAACGGGCGGGGCAGTGGTTAAGAATCCGCCTGCCAGTGCAGGGGACACGGGTTTGAGCCCTGGTCCGGGAAGATCCCACATGCTGCAGTGCAACTAAGCCCGTGAGCCACAACTACTGAGCCTGCGCTTCTGGAGCCTGTGCTCCGCAACAAGAGGCGCCACGGCAGTGAGAGGCCCACGCACCACGATGAGGAGTGGCCCCTGCTCGCCGCAACTAGAGAAGGCCCTCGCACAGAAACCAAGACCCAACACAGCCAAAAATAAATAAAATATAAATAAAAATAAATACATTTAAAAGGAAAACCTATACATTTCCCTTTCTGCAAATGTAGGTTTTCGAGGCAAGAGTAGAGCCTCAGAAAGAATGTCTGCAAACAGAACAATCACTAGTTCACTAAGTACAAAATGTAGGATACTATTGGAGAATCCCATCACAGCTAGATAATTGGTCCAGGACCAAAAGTAAATACTGGAAGAAAAATGAAATGAACAGTGTACCACAGAGGTGGTAGGCACACTGGCCTGGACTAAGACATGTTCAGTCATAGATAATAAGGGTGGTGATTTTTAAGCATCATTCTCGTCCCACTGTGGACTTCCTTCTGCAGCAGTATAATGATACCACCAGATCATCTTGAAATCAAGTCATGAAATGTACTTTTATATTTTTAAAAATCAATTCTTGTCCTTAAATTAACTTTTCTTATTAATTTAGTCATGGTGCTCTTTTACTTCTAAAACATTAAATCTTATTTGATTAGAGACAGACTTCAAAAAATAAAAATAAACTGTGATCAAATAGCAGGAACAAACAGTAGTAACTAAAATTTCTTCAATCTAAACTGGAGATGATTTCTGTATCTCTGTCTTTTACATTTGTCTCCATTAGGGGAAAAAAATATGTACCTCATAATTAACTTGGCTGGAATGAATCAGACTGCATTTGTAAAAGTTTCAGAAGACCAATGAGCTGTGCTAAACAGTACCACTATCCACCTGAGCAGAAATTACTATCCTTAAGTTTCTATACATAACTAACAAAACAAAAATTGAAACAAAAGAAGAACTACTAGAAACAAATTAGAGATTCATGTTTTTAAGTCAGTAATTTGCCTTTAGTCAGTAATTTGCCTCATACATTATGATTTTCCCTGTGGAAACCCAATTATTATCCTGAAAACAAGACCACTTTAGAAAGCAAATGCATTGTGACAAAAGAAAGAAAAGGCAGATTGATACATTATTAAAATAACTCACACGCCATACCCTGAGGAGTAAGGAAGCCATGGCAGAGCAGGCCCCCTTCTCCTCAATGGACAGCACAGCTGTGGGGAAGACACTGCAGCTAGCAGAAGCGTGTCACACTTCCTCAGGGAGGAAGCAAGTTACAGACAACTCTACAGAGGGCACCCATAAACTGACGGCCACGCTCATTACCCAACGTCCAGGCCACCCATAGGCTGACAGCAGCCCAACTTTCCCACCATTCCCACACAGGCCCCAGGAACCGTCAGGCCTCTGAGGCTCTGCCAATGCCCTTCCCTCTACCCAAATATCCTTTCCCTCCTCTCTCTGGACCTCAATCCTGCCCAGCTCTAAATGAGCACTGCAAGGCCTATTTCCCTAAGAATGCCTCTCTCAAAACCAAAATTACTTCCTCGAGAATGATCTGCCTCTTACTCATGCATCATTATCTTGGATTAAATACTTCATGTAAGATGCCTTATCTGACCAACACAACTATTGTAGAAATAAGAGTCATGTTTTAGACCATCTATGACATGACATGACAACCATTCAGCTCACGAAAACCATTCAATAAATACTCTAATTGAATTGCCCAAAGAGTTGACCTAAAATAACCTACATGCCAAGCATTCCAAGAACCGTCCTGAACCAAATTCACTTCTCATTCGAATGCCAATGTCACAGACAGGGATGCTGGATTGTCCTTAAATGTACTTGCCTTTATCCAAAACTAGAATCTCTGATGAATCTATGGGACACACATGTAAAATATTCTGCAAAGTAAAAAAGCTTTATTTAGTGTACTGTGCTTAATGTTCAGCCAGACCTGCATTATTCTCTAAACCTTATACAATTACTTAGTATGCAAGAAGCATTAGAAGAGAGACTAAGTCTATTGAGAAGAATACTGGAAGCGAAGGTCATCAATCATTTTCTACTTTCAATAATCTCTTTCATAAAGAGGTAAATGCTCCTAAATTCCAGAATGAATGGAATTCAATACAGCAAAGTAAAATGCTTTAAATACATAAAATAAATATCTTGGTGGACCTTCCAACATCTGTTTTAGTAACTTAAATTATAAAAAACACCCTAACTTTAAGAAAAGTTATATCAACAGCTAAAATTGAGATTTTTTTCCATCTATTACTTTGATTTTCCTGACCCATTTTTGAGAATTGTCAGCATTCTGAATCAATAATGCCAAATTATTTGTTGAAGACAGTGAGATTCCTCCCAAGTCATCTAACATGCTCACTAATCAATAAAGATAAGAACAAACAAGAAAGCCATATTTAGGAAGCAAGCAAATTATATTAAAAGACTGACTTTGAGAAAAGGTTGCTGCTTGCCAAGAAAATTTTATTATTATAAAACATTTTCTGTCATTTGTATTACTTCATTTTCCCTTCCAGATTATCTGTGTAGCCTTGTAAACACATCATAATCCAAAGCAGTTGAGATTTACCAATAAAATGTAAATCAACACAATAGAGCCAACTGCATAATTAAAACAAAAGTGTACCGGGCTTCCCTGGTGGAGCAGTGGTTGAGAGCCTGCCTGCCAATGCAGGGGACACGGGTTTGTGACTCGGTCCGGGAAGATCCCACATGCCGCGGAGCGGCTAGGCCCGTGAGCCATGGCCACTGAGCATGCGGGTTGGGAGCCTGTGCTCCGTAACGGGAGACTCCACAACAGGGAGAGGCCCACGTACTGAAAAAAAAAAAATTCCACCATCAACCCAAGCAGATTACAAAATAGCAAGCAGATTTTAAAATAATAGTCTACAAGCCTGCTTTTTTAAATATATAACTAAATGCATTGAATATCTTATATAAAAAGCCAAGAGACACAGTTGAAACCGAATATTAAAAGTAAACATCTCCTTCCCCAAAACCCTAACTCCACTCCAGTCATGAGGAGAACATCACACAAAGCCAAGTTGAAGGACAGTCTATGAAATATGTGAACCAGGACTCTTCAAAATTGTCATTAAGAAAAGGAAAGTCTGGGACTTTCCTGGTGGTGCACTAGTTAAGAATCCGTCTGCCAATGCAGGGGACACGGGTTCCAGCCCTGGTCCGGGAAGATCCCACATGCCGCAGAGCAAGTAAGCCCGTACATCACAACTACTGAGCCTGCGCTCTAGAGCCCGCCAGCCACAACAACTGAGGCCACACGCTGCAACTAATGAAGCCCGCGCACTCTAGGGCCTGTGTGCCGCAAATACTGAGCCCAGGTGCTGCAATTACTGAAGCCCGCACTCTTAGAGCCCACGCTCCGCAACAAGAGAAGCCACCACAATGAGAAGTCCGCGCACCACAACAAAGAGTAGCCCCCACTTGCCACAACTAAGGAAAGCCTGCGCGCAGCAACAGAGACTCAACTCAGCCAAATATAAACAATAATAAAAAAATAAATAAAGGCATCATCACATAAACACAAATGAGGAAATATGTTTTTAAAAAAAAGAAAAACGGGCGGGGCAGTGGTTAAGAATCCGCCTGCCAGTGCAGGGGACACGGATTTGAGCCCTGGTCCGGGAAGATCCCACATGCTGCAGTGCAACTAAGCCCGTGAGCCACAACTACTGAGCCTGCGCTTCTGGAGCCTGTGCTCCGCAACAAGAGGCGCCACGGCAGTGAGAGGCCCACGCACCACGATGAGGAGTGGCCCCTGCTCGCCGCAACTAGAGAAGGCCCTCGCACAGAAACCAAGACCCAACACAGCCAAAAATAAATAAAATATAAATAAAAATAAATACATTTAAAAGGAAAACCTATACATTTCCCTTTCTGCAAATGTAGGTTTTCGAGGCAAGAGTAGAGCCTCAGAAAGAATGTCTGCAAACAGAACAATCACTAGTTCACTAAGTACAAAATGTAGGATACTTTTGGAGAATCCCATCACAGCTAGATAATTGGTCCAGGACCAAAAGTAAATACTGGAAGAAAAATGAAATCAACAGTGTACCACAGAGGTGGTAGGCACACTGGCCTGGACTAAGACATGTTCAGTCATAGATAATAAGGGTGGTGATTTTTAAGCATCATTCTCGTCCCACTGTGGACTTCCCTCTGCAGCAGTATAAGGATACCACCAGATCATCTTGAAATCAAGTCATGAAATGTACTTTTATATTTTTAAAAATCAATGATTGTCCTTAAATTAACTTTTCTTATTAATTTAGTCATGGTGCTCTTTTACTTCTAAAACATTAAATCTTATTTGATTAGAGACAGACTTCAAAAAATAAAAATAAACTGTGATCAAATAGCAGGAACAAACAGTAGTAACTAAAATTTCTTCAATCTAAACTGGAGATGATTTCTGTATCTCTGTCTTTTACATTTGTCTCCATTAGGGGAAAAAAATATGTACCTCATATTTAACTTGGCTGGAATGAAACAGACTGCATTTGTAAAAGTCTCAGAAGACCAATGAGCTGTGCTAAACAGTACCACTATCCACCTGAGCAGAAATTACTATCCTTAAGTTTCTATACATAACTAACACAACAAAAATTTAAACAAAAGAAGAACTACTAGAAACAAATTAGAGATTCATGTTTTTAAGTCAGTAATTTGCCTTTAGTCAGTAATTTGCCTCATACATTATGATTTTCCCTGTGGAAACCCAATTATTATCCTGAAAACAAGACCACTTTAGAAAGCAAATGCATTGTGACAAAAGAAAGAAAAGGCAGATTGATACATTATTAAAATAACTCACACGCCATACCCTGAAGAGTAAGGAATCCATGGCAGAGCAGGCCCCCTTCTCCTCAATGGACAGCACAGCTGTAGGGAAGACACTGCAGCTAGCAGAAGCGTGTCACACTTCCTCAGGGAGGAAGCAAGTTACAGACAACTCTACAGAGGGCACCCATAAACTGACGGCCACGCTCATTACCCAACGTCCAGGCCACCCATAGGCTGACTGCAGCCCAACTTTCCCACCATTCCCACACAGGCCCCAGGAACCGTCAGGCCTCTGAGGCTCTGCCAATGCCCTTCCCTCTACCCAAATATCCCTCCCTCCTCTCTCCGGACCTCAATCCTGCCCAGCTCTAAATGAGCACTGCAAGGCCTATTTCCCTAAGAATGCCTCTCTCAAAACCAAAATTACTTCCTCTAGAATGATCTGCCTCTTACTCATGCATCATTATCTTGGATTAAATACTTCATGTAAGATGCCTTATCTGACCAACACAACTATTGTAGAAATAAGAGTCATGTTTTAGACCATCTATGACATGACATGACAACCATTCAGCTCACGAAAACCATTCAATAAATACTCTAATTGAATTGCCCAAAGAGTTGACCTAAAATAACCTAAATGCCAAGCATTCCAAGAACCGTCCTGAACCAAATTCACTTCTCATTCGAATGCCAATGTCACAGACAGGGATGCTGGATTGTCCTTAAATGTACTTGCCTTTATCCAAAACTAGAATCTCTGATGAATCTATGGGACACACATGTAAAATATTCTGCAAAGTAAAAAAGCTTTATTTAGTGTACTGTGCTTAAAGTTCAGCCAGACCTGCATTATTCTCTAAACCTTATACAATTACTTAGTATGCAAGAAGCATTAGAAGAGAGACTAAGTCTATTGAGAAGAATACTGGAAGCGAAGGTCATCAATCATTTTCTACTTTCAATAATCTCTTTCATAAAGAGGTAAATGCTCCTAAATTCCAGAATGAATGGAATTCAATACAGCAAAGTAAAATGCTTTAAATACATAAAATAAATATCTTGGTGGACCTTCCAACATCTGTTTTAGTAACTTAAATTATAAAAAACACCCTAACTTTAAGAAAAGTTATATCAACAGCTAAAGTTGAGATTTTTTTCCATCTATTACTTTGATTTTCCTGACCCATTTTTGAGAATTGTCAGCATTCTGAATCAATAATGCCAAATTATTTGTTGAAGACAGTGAGATTCCTCCCAAGTCATCTAACATGCTCACTAATCAATAAAGATAAGAACAAACAAGAAAGCCATATTTAGGAAGCAAGCAAATTATATTAAAAGACTGACTTTGAGAAAAGGTTGCTGCTTGCCAAGAAAATTTTATTATTATAAAACATTTTCTGTCATTTGTATTACTTCATTTTCCCTTCCAGATTATCTGTGTAGCCTTGTAAACACATCATAATCCAAAGCAGTTGAGATTTACCAATAAAATGTAAATCAACACAATAGAGCCAACTGCATAATTAAAACAAAAGTGTACCGGGCTTCCCTGGTGGAGCAGTGGTTGAGAGCCTGCCTGCCAATGCAGGGTACATGGGTTTGTGACTCGGTCCGGGAAGATCCCACATGCCGCGGAGCGGCTAGGCCCGTGAGCCATGGCCACTGAGCATGCGGGTTGTGAGCCTGTGCTCCGTAATGGGAGACTCCAAAACAGGGAGAGGCCCACGTACTGAAAAAAAAAAAAAAAACATTCCACCATCAACCCAAGCAGATTACAAAATAGCAAGCAGATTTTAAAATAATAGTCTACAAGCCTGCTTTTTTAAATATATAACTAAATGCATTGAATATCTTATATAAAAAGCCAAGAGACACAGTTGAAACCGAATATTAAAAGTAAACATCTCCTTCCCCAAAACCCTAACTCCACTCCAGTCATGAGGAGAACATCACACAAAGCCAAGTTGAAGGACAGTCTATGAAATATGTGAACCAGGACTCTTCAAAATTGTCATTAAGAAAAGGAAAGTCTGGGACTTTCCTGGTGGTGCACTAGTTAAGAATCCGTCTGCCAATGCAGGGGACACGGGTTCCAGCCCTGGTCCGGGAAGATCCCACATGCCACAGAACAAGTAAGCCCGTACATCACAACTACTGAGCCTGCGCTCTAGAGCCCGCCAGCCACAACAACTGAGGCCACACGCTGCAACTAATGAAGCCCGCGCACTCTAGGGCCTGTGTGCCGCAAATACTGAGCCCAGGTGCTGCAATTACTGAAGCCCGCACTCTTAGAGCCCACGCTCCGCAACAAGAGAAGCCACCACAATGAGAAGTCCGCGCACCACAACAAAGAGTAGCCCCCACTTGCCACAACTAAGGAAAGCCTGCGCGCAGCAACAGAGACTCAACTCAGCCAAATATAAACAATAATAAAAAAATAAATAAAGGCATCATCACATAAACACAAATGAGGAAATATGTTTTTAAAAAAAAGAATAACGGGCGGGGCAGTGGTTAAGAATTCGCCTGCCAGTGCAGGGGACACGGATTTGAGCCCTGGTCCGGGAAGATCCCACATGCTGCAGTGCAACTAAGCCCGTGAGCCACAACTACTGAGCCTGCGCTTCTGGAGCCTGTGCTCCGCAACAAGAGGCGCCACGGCAGTGAGAGGCCCACGCACCACGATGAGGAGTGGCCCCTGCTCGCCGCAACTAGAGAAGGCCCTCGCACAGAAACCAAGACCCAACACAGCCAAAAATAAATAAAATATAAATAAAAATAAATACATTTAAAAGGAAAACCTATACATTTCCCTTTCTGCAAATGTAGGTTTTCGAGGCAAGAGTAGAGCCTCAGAAAGAATGTCTGCAAACAGAACAATCACTAGTTCACTAAGTACAAAATGTAGGATACTTTTGGAGAATCCCATCACAGCTAGATAATTGGTCCAGGACCAAAAGTAAATACTGGAAGAAAAATGAAATCAACAGTGTACCACAGAGGTGGTAGGCACACTGGCCTGGACTAAGACATGTTCAGTCATAGATAATAAGGGTGGTGATTTTTAAGCATCATTCTCGTCCCACTGTGGACTTCCCTCTGCAGCAGTATAAGGATACCACCAGATCATCTTGAAATCAAGTCATGAAATGTACTTTTATATTTTTAAAAATCAATGATTGTCCTTAAATTAACTTTTCTTATTAATTTAGTCATGGTGCTCTTTTACTTCTAAAACATTAAATCTTATTTGATTAGAGACAGACTTCAAAAAATAAAAATAAACTGTGATCAAATAGCAGGAACAAACAGTAGTAACTAAAATTTCTTCAATCTAAACTGGAGATGATTTCTGTATCTCTGTCTTTTACATTTGTCTCCATTAGGGGAAAAAATATGTACCTCATATTTAACTTGGCTGGAATGAAACAGACTGCATTTGTAAAAGTCTCAGAAGACCAATGAGCTGTGCTAAACAGTACCACTATCCACCTGAGCAGAAATTACTATCCTTAAGTTTCTATACATAACTAACACAACAAAAATTTAAACAAAAGAAGAACTACTAGAAACAAATTAGAGATTCATGTTTTTAAGTCAGTAATTTGCCTTTAGTCAGTAATTTGCCTCATACATTATGATTTTCCCTGTGGAAACCCAATTATTATCCTGAAAACAAGACCACTTTAGAAAGCAAATGCATTGTGACAAAAGAAAGAAAAGGCAGATTGATACATTATTAAAATAACTCACACGCCATACCCTGAGGAGTAAGGGAGCCATGGCAGAGCAGGCCCCCTTCTCCTCAATGGACAGCACAGCTGTGGGGAAGACACTGCAGCTAGCAGAAGCGTGTCACACTTCCTCAGGGAGGAAGCAAGTTACAGACAACTCTACAGAGGTCACCCATAAACTGACGGCCACGCTCATTACCCAACGTCCAGGCCACCCACAGGCTGACAGCAGCCCAACTTTCCCACCATTCCCA
This sequence comes from Mesoplodon bidens, assembly GCF_964165515.1. Lineage (NCBI taxonomy): Eukaryota > Metazoa > Chordata > Mammalia > Artiodactyla > Ziphiidae > Mesoplodon > Mesoplodon bidens. The sequence continues at coordinate 206,928 of NW_027672474.1, read as the reverse complement.
CACAGGCCCCAGGAACCGTCAGGCCTCTGAGGCTCTGCCAATGCCCTTCCCTCTACCCAAATATCCTTTCCCTCTTCACTCCGGACCTCAATCCTGCCCAGCTCTAAATGAGCACTGCAAGGCCTATTTCCCTAAGAATGCCTCTCTCAAAACCAAAATTACTTCCTCGAGAATGATCTGCCTCTTACTCATGCATCATTATCTTGGATTAAATACTTCATGTAAGATGCCTTATCTGACCAACACAACTATTGTAGAAATAAGAGTCATGTTTTAGACCATCTATGACATGACATGACAACCATTCAGCTCACGAAAACCATTCAATAAATACTCTAATTGAATTGCCCAAAGAGTTGACCTAAAATAACCTACATGCCAAGCATTCCAAGAACCGTCCTGAACCAAATTCACTTCTCATTCGAATGCCAATGTCACAGACAGGGATGTTGGATTGTCCTTAAATGTACTTGCCTTTATCCAAAACTAGAATCTCTGATGAATCTATGGGACACACATGTAAAATATTCTGCAAAGTAAAAAAGCTTTATTTAGTGTACTGTGCTTAATGTTCAGCCAGACCTGCATTATTCTCTAAACCTTATACAATTACTTAGTATGCAAGAAGCATTAGAAGAGAGACTAAGTCTATTGAGAAGAATACTGGAAGCGAAGGTCATCAATCATTTTCTACTTTCAATAATCTCTTTCATAAAGAGGTAAATGCTCCTAAATTCCAGAATGAATGGAATTCAATACAGCAAAGTAAAATGCTTTAAAAACATAAAATAAATATCTTGGTGGACCTTCCACCATCTGTTTTAGTAACGTAAATTATAAAACACACCCTAAACTTAAGAAAAGTTGTATCAACAGCTAAAATTGAGATTTTTTTCCATCTATTACTTTGATTTTCCTGACCCATTTTTGAGAATTGTCAGCATTCCGGATCAATAATGCCAAATTATTTCTTGAAGACAGTGAGATTCCTTCCAAGTCATCTAACATGCTCACTAATCAATAAAGATAAGAACAAACAAGAAAGCCATATTTAGGAAGCAAGCAAATTATATTAAAAGACTGACTTTGAGAAAAGGTTGCTGCTTGCCAAGAAAATTTTATTATTATAAAACATTTTCTGTCATTTGTATTACTTCATTTTCCCTTCCAGATTATCTGTGTAGCCTTGTAAACACATCATAATCCAAAGCAGTTGAGATTTACCAATAAAATGTAAATCAACACAATAGAGCCAACTGCATAATTAAAACAAAAGTGTACCGGGCTTCCCTGGTGGAGCAGTGGTTGAGAGCCTGCCTGCCAATGCAGGGGACACGGGTTTGTGACTCGGTCCGGGAAGATCCCACATGCCGCGGAGCGGCTAGGCCCGTGAGCCATGGCCACTGAGCATGCGGGTTGGGAGCCTGTGCTCCGTAATGGGAGACTCCACAACAGGGAGAGGCCCACGTACTGAAAAAAAAAAAAACATTCCACCATCAACCCAAGCAGATTACAAAATAGCAAGCAGATTTTAAAATAATAGTCTACAAGCCTGCTTTTTTAAATATATAACTAAATGCATTGAATATCTTATATAAAAAGCCAAGAGACACAGCTGAAACCGAATATTAAAAGTAAACATCTCCTTCCCCAAAACCCTAACTCCACTCCAGTCATGAGGAGAACATCACACAAAGCCAAGTTGAAGGACAGTCTATGAAATATGTGAACCAGGACTCTTCAAAATTGTCATTAAGAAAAGGAAAGTCTGGGACTTTCCTGGTGGTGCACTAGTTAAGAATCCGTCTGCCAATGCAGGGGACACGGGTTCCAGCCCTGGTCCGGGAAGATCCCACATGCCGCAGAGCAAGTAAGCCCGTACATCACAACTACTGAGCCTGCGCTCTAGAGCCCGCCAGCCACAACAACTGAGGCCACACGCTGCAACTAATGAAGCCCGCGCACTCTAGGGCCTGTGTGCCGCAAATACTGAGCCCAGGTGCTGCAATTACTGAAGCCCGCACTCTTAGAGCCCACGCTCCGCAACAAGAGAAGCCACCACAATGAGAAGTCCGCGCACCACAACAAAGAGTAGCCCCCACTTGCCACAACTAAGGAAAGCCTGCGCGCAGCAACAGAGACTCAACTCAGCCAAATATAAACAATAATAAAAAAATAAATAAAGGCATCATCACATAAACACAAATGAGGAAATATGTTTTTAAAAAAAAGAATAACGGGCGGGGCAGTGGTTAAGAATCCGCCTGCCAGTGCAGGGGACACGGATTTGAGCCCTGGTCCGGGAAGATCCCACATGCTGCAGTGCAACTAAGCCCGTGAGCCACAACTACTGAGCCTGCGCTTCTGGAGCCTGTGCTCCGCAACAAGAGGCGCCACGGCAGTGAGAGGCCCACGCACCACGATGAGGAGTGGCCCCTGCTCGCCGCAACTAGAGAAGGCCCTCGCACAGAAACCAAGACCCAACACAGCCAAAAATAAATAAAATATAAATAAAAATAAATACATTTAAAAGGAAAACCTATACATTTCCCTTTCTGCAAATGTAGGTTTTCGAGGCAAGAGTAGAGCCTCAGAAAGAATGTCTGCAAACAGAACAATCACTAGTTCACTAAGTACAAAATGTAGGATACTATTGGAGAATCCCATCACAGCTAGATAATTGGTCCAGGACCAAAAGTAAATACTGGAAGAAAAATGAAATCAACAGTGTACCACAGAGGTGGTAGGCACACTGGCCTGGACTAAGACATGTTCAGTCATAGATAATAAGGGTGGTGATTTTTAAGCATCATTCTCGTCCCACTGTGGACTTCCTTCTGCAGCAGTATAAGGATACCACCAGATCATCTTGAAATCAAGTCATGAAATGTACTTTTATATTTTTAAAAATCAATTCTTGTCCTTAAATTAACTTTTCTTATTAATTTAGTCATGGTGCTCTTTTACTTCTAAAACATTCAATCTTATTTGATTAGAGACAGACTTCAAAAAATAAAAATAAACTGTGATCAAATAGCAGGAACAAACAGTAGTAACTAAAATTTCTTCAATCTAAACTGGAGATGATTTCTGTATCTCTGTCTTTTACATTTGTCTCCATTAGGGGCAAAAAATATGTACCTCATAATTAACTTGGCTGGAATGAATCAGACTGCATTTGTAAAAGTTTCAGAAGACCAATGAGCTGTGCTAAACAGTACCACTATCCACCTGAGCAGAAATTACTATCCTTAAGTTTCTATACATAACTAACAAAACAAAAATTGAAACAAAAGAAGAACTACTAGAAACAAATTAGAGATTCATGTTTTTAAGTCAGAAATTTGCCTTTAGTCAGTAATTTGCCTCATACATTATGATTTTCCCTGTGGAAACCCAATTATTATCCTGAAAACAAGACCACTTTAGAAAGCAAATGCATTGTGACAAAAGAAAGAAAAGGCAGATTGATACATTATTAAAATAACTCACACGCCATACCCTGAGGAGTAAGGAAGCCATGGCAGAGCAGGCCCCCTTCTCCTCAATGGACAGCACAGCTGTGGGGAAGACAATGCAGCTAGCAGAAGCGTGTCACACTTCCTCAGGGAGGAAGCAAGTTACAGACAACTCTACAGAGGGCACCCATAAACTGACGGCCACGCTCATTACCCAACGTCCAGGCCACCCACAGGCTGACTGCAGCCCAACTTTCCCACCATTCCCACACAGGCCCCAGGAACCGTCAGGCCTCTGAGGCTCTGCCAATGCCCTTCCCTCTACCCAAATATCCTTTCCCTCCTCTCTCCGGACCTCAATCCTGCCCAGCTCTAAATGAACACACCAAGGCCTATTTCCCTAAGAATGCCTCTCTCAAAACCAAAATTACTTCCTCGAGAATGATCTGCCTCTTACTCATGCATCATTATCTTGGATTAAATACTTCATGTAAGATGCCTTATCTGACCAACACAACTATTGTAGAAATAAGAGTCATGTTTTAGACCATCTATGACATGACATGACAACCATTCAGCTCATGAAAACCATTCAATAAATACTCTAATTGAATTGCCCAAAGAGTTGACCTAAAATAACCTACATGCCAAGCATTCCAAGAACCGTCCTGAACCAAATTCACTTCTCATTCGAATGCCAATGTCACAGACAGGGATGCTGGATTGTCCTTAAATGTACTTGCCTTTATCCAAAACTAGAATCTCTGATGAATCTATGGGACACACATGTAAAATATTCTGCAAAGTAAAAAAGCTTTATTTAGTGTACTGTGCTTAATGTTCAGCCAGACCTGCATTATTCTCTAAACCTTATACAATTACTTAGTATGCAAGAAGCATTAGAAGAGAGACTAAGTCTATTGAGAAGAATACTGGAAGCGAAGGTCATCAATCATTTTCTACTTTCAATAATCTCTTTCATAAAGAGGTAAATGCTCCTAAATTCCAGAATGAATGGAATTCAATACAGCAAAGTAAAATGCTTTAAATACATAAAATAAATATCTTGGTGGACCTTCCAACATCTGTTTTAGTAACTTAAATTATAAAAAACACCCTAACTTTAAGAAAAGTTATATCAACAGCTAAAGTTGAGATTTTTTTCCATCTATTACTTTGATTTTCCTGACCCATTTTTGAGAATTGTCAGCATTCTGAATCAATAATGCCAAATTATTTGTTGAAGACAGTGAGATTCCTCCCAAGTCATCTAACATGCTCACTAATCAATAAAGATAAGAACAAACAAGAAAGCCATATTTAGGAAGCAAGCAAATTATATTAAAAGACTGACTTTGAGAAAAGGTTGCTGCTTGCCAAGAAAATTTTATTATTATAAAACATTTTCTGTCATTTGTATTACTTCATTTTCCCTTCCAGATTATCTGTGTAGCCTTGTAAACACATCATAATCCAAAGCAGTTGAGATTTACCAATAAAATGTAAATCAACACAATAGAGCCAACTGCATAATTAAAACAAAAGTGTACCGGGCTTCCCTGGTGGAGCAGTGGTTGAGAGCCTGCCTGCCAATGCAGGGGACACGGGTTTGTGACTCGGTCCGGGAAGATCCCACATGCCGCGGAGCGGCTAGGCCCGTGAGCCATGGCCACTGAGCATGCGGGTTGGGAGCCTGTGCTCCGTAACGGGAGACTCCACAACAGGGAGAGGCCCACGTACTGAAAAAAAAAAAATTCCACCATCAACCCAAGCAGATTACAAAATAGCAAGCAGATTTTAAAATAATAGTCTACAAGCCTGCTTTTTTAAATATATAACTAAATGCATTGAATATCTTATATAAAAAGCCAAGAGACACAGCTGAAACCGAATATTAAAAGTAAACATCTCCTTCCCCAAAACCCTAACTCCACTCCAGTCATGAGGAGAACATCACACAAAGCCAAGTTGAAGGACAGTCTATGAAATATGTGAACCAGGACTCTTCAAAATTGTCATTAAGAAAAGGAAAGTCTGGGACTTTCCTGGTGGTGCACTAGTTAAGAATCCGTCTGCCAATGCAGGGGACACGGGTTCCAGCCCTGGTCCGGGAAGATCCCACATGCCGCAGAGCAAGTAAGCCCGTACATCACAACTACTGAGCCTGCGCTCTAGAGCCCGCCAGCCACAACAACTGAGGCCACACGCTGCAACTAATGAAGCCCGCGCACTCTAGGGCCTGTGTGCCGCAAATACTGAGCCCAGGTGCTGCAATTACTGAAGCCCGCACTCTTAGAGCCCACGCTCCGCAACAAGAGAAGCCACCACAATGAGAAGTCCGCGCACCACAACAAAGAGTAGCCCCCACTTGCCACAACTAAGGAAAGCCTGCGCGCAGCAACAGAGACTCAACTCAGCCAAATATAAACAATAATAAAAAAATAAATAAAGGCATCATCACATAAACACAAATGAGGAAATATGTTTTTAAAAAAAAGAATAAAGGGCGGGGCAGTGGTTAAGAATCCGCCTGCCAGTGCAGGGGACACGGATTTGAGCCCTGGTCCGGGAAGATCCCACATGCTGCAGTGCAACTAAGCCCGTGAGCCACAACTACTGAGCCTGCGCTTCTGGAGCCTGTGCTCCGCAACAAGAGGCGCCACGGCAGTGAGAGGCCCACGCACCACGATGAGGAGTGGCCCCTGCTCGCCGCAACTAGAGAAGGCCCTCGCACAGAAACCAAGACCCAACACAGCCAAAAATAAATAAAATATAAATAAAAATAAATACATTTAAAAGGAAAACCTATACATTTCCCTTTCTGCAAATGTAGGTTTTCGAGGCAAGAGTAGAGCCTCAGAAAGAATGTCTGCAAACAGAACAATCACTAGTTCACTAAGTACAAAATGTAGGATACTTTTGGAGAATCCCATCACAGCTAGATAATTGGTCCAGGACCAAAAGTAAATACTGGAAGAAAAATGAAATCAACAGTGTACCACAGAGGTGGTAGGCACACTGGCCTGGACTAAGACATGTTCAGTCATAGATAATAAGGGTGGTGATTTTTAAGCATCATTCTCGTCCCACTGTGGACTTCCTTCTGCAGCAGTATAAGGATACCACCAGATCATCTTGAAATCAAGTCATGAAATGTACTTTTATATTTTTAAAAATCAATGATTGTCCTTAAATTAACTTTTCTTATTAATTTAGTCATGGTGCTCTTTTACTTCTAAAACATTAAATCTTATTTGATTAGAGACAGACTTCAAAAAATAAAAATAAACTGTGATCAAATAGCAGGAACAAACAGTAGTAACTAAAATTTCTTCAATCTAAACTGGAGATGATTTCTGTATCTCTGTCTTTTACATTTGTCTCCATTAGGGGAAAAAAATATGTACCTCATAATTAACTTGGCTGGAATGAATCAGACTGCATTTGTAAAAGTCTCAGAAGACCAATGAGCTGTGCTAAACAGTACCACTATCCACCTGAGCAGAAATTACTATCCTTAAGTTTCTATACATAACTAACACAACAAAAATTGAAACAAAAGAAGAACTACTAGAAACAAATTAGAGATTCATGTTTTTAAGTCAGTAATTTGCCTTTAGTCAGTAATTTGCCTCATACATTATGATTTTCCCTGTGGAAACCCAATTATTATCCTGAAAACAAGACCACTTTAGAAAGCAAATGCATTGTGACAAAAGAAAGAAAAGGCAGATTGATACATTATTAAAATAACTCACACGCCATACCCTGAGGAGTAAGGAAGCCATGGCAGAGCAGGCCCCCTTCTCCTCAATGGACAGCACAGCTGTGGGGAAGACACTGCAGCTAGCAGAAGCGTGTCACACTTCCTCAGGGAGGAAGCAAGTTACAGACAACTCTACAGAGGGCACCCATAAACTGACGGCCACGCTCATTACCCAACGTCCAGGCCACCCACAGGCTGACTGCAGCCCAACTTTCCCACCATTCCCACACAGGCCCCAGGAACCGTCAGGCCTCTGAGGCTCTGCCAATGCCCTTCCCTCCACCCAAATATCCTTTCCCTCCTCTCTCTGGACCTCAATCCTGCCCAGCTCTAAATGAGCACTGCAAGGCCTATTTCCCTAAGAATGCCTCTCTCAAAACCAAAATTACTTCCTCGAGAATGATCTGCCTCTTACTCATGCATCATTATCTTGGATTAAATACATCAGGTAAGATGCCTTATCTGACCAACACAACTATTGTAGAAATAAGAGTCATGTTTTAGACCATCTATGACATGACATGACAACCATTCAGCTCACGAAAACCATTCAATAAATACTCTAAGTGAATTGCCCAAAGAGTTGACCTAAAATAACCTAAATGCCAAGCATTCCAAGAACCGTCCTGAACCAAATTCACTTCTCATTCGAATGCCAATGTCAGAGACAGGGATGTTGTATTGTCCTTAAATGTACTTGCCTTTATCCAAAACTAGAATCTCTGATGAATCTATGGGACACACATGTAAAATATTCTGCAAAGTAAAAAAGCTTTATTTAGTGTACTGTGCTTAATGTTCAGCCAGACCTGCATTTTTCTCTAAACCTTATACAATTACTGAGTATACAAGAAGCATTAGAAGAGAGACTAAGTCTATTGAGAAGAATACTGGAAGCGAAGGTCATCAATCATTTTCTACTTTCAATAATCTCTTTCATAAAGAGGTAAATTCTCCTAAATTCCAGAATGAATGGAATTCAATACAGCAAAGTAAAATGCTTTAAAAACATAAAATAAATATCTTGGTGGACCTTCCACCATCTGTTTTAGTAACGTAAATTATAAAACACACCCTAAACTTAAGAAAAGTTGTATCAACAGCTAAAATTGAGATTTTTTTCCATCTATTACTTTGATTTTTCTGACCCATTTTTGAGAATTGTCAGCATTCCGGATCAATAATGCCAAATTATTTCTTGAAGACAGTGAGATTCCTTCCAAGTCATCTAACATGCTCACTAATCAATAAAGATAAGAACAAACAAGAAAGCCATATTTAGGAAGCAAGCAAATTATATTAAAAGACTGACTTTGAGAAAAGGTTGCTGCTTGCCAAGAAAATTTTATTATTATAAAACATTTTCTGTCATTTGTATTACTTAATTTTCCCTTCCAGATTATCTGTGTAGCCTTGTAAACACATCATAATCCAAAGCAGTTGAGATTTACCAATAAAATGTAAATCAACACCATAGTGCCAACTGCATAATTAAAACAAAAGTGTACCGGGCTTCCCTGGTGGAGCAGTGGTTGAGAGCCTGCCTGTCAATGCAGGGGACACGGGTTTGTGACTCGGTCCGGGAAGATCCCACATGCCGCGGAGCGGCTAGGCCCGTGAGCCATGGCCACTGAGCATGCGGGTTGGGAGCCTGTGCTCCGTAATGGGAGACTCCACAACAGGGAGAGGCCCACGTACTGGAAAAAAAAAAAATTCCACCATCAACCCAAGCAGATTACAAAATAGCAAGCAGATTTTAAAATAATAGTCTACAAGCCTGCTTTTTTAAATATATAACTAAATGCATTGAATATCTTATATAAAAAGCCAAGAGACACAGTTGAAACCGAATATTAAAAGTAAACATCTCCTTCCCCAAAACCCTAACTCCACTCCAGTCATGAGGAGAACATCACACAAAGCCAAGTTGAAGGACAGTCTATGAAATATGTGAACCAGGACTCTTCAAAATTGTCATTAAGAAAAGGAAAGTCTGGGACTTTCCTGGTGGTGCACTAGTTAAGAATCCGTCTGCCAATGCAGGGGACACGGGTTCCAGCCCTGGTCCGGGAAGATCCCACATGCCGCAGAGCAAGTAAGCCCGTACATCACAACTACTGAGCCTGCGCTCTAGAGCCCGCCAGCCACAACAACTGAGGCCACACGCTGCAACTAATGAAGCCCGCGCACTCTAGGGCCTGTGTGCCGCAAATACTGAGCCCAGGTGCTGCAATTACTGAAGCCCGCACTCTTAGAGCCCACGCTCCGCAACAAGAGAAGCCACCACAATGAGAAGTCCGCGCACCACAACAAAGAGTAGCCCCCACTTGCCACAACTAAGGAAAGCCTGCGCGCAACAACAGAGACTCAACTCAGCCAAATATAAACAATAATAAAAAAATAAATAAAGGCATCATCACATAAACACAAATGAGGAAATATGTTTTTAAAAAAAAGAATAACGGGCGGGGCAGTGGTTAAGAATCCGCCTGCCAGTGCAGGGGACACGGATTTGAGCCCTGGTCCGGGAAGATCCCACATGCTGCAGTGCAACTAAGCCCGTGAGCCACAACTACTGAGCCTGCGCTTCTGGAGCCTGTGCTCCGCAACAAGAGGCGCCACGGCAGTGAGAGGCCCACGCACCACGATGAGGAGTGGCCCCTGCTCGCCGCAACTAGAGAAGGCCCTCGCACAGAAACCAAGACCCAACACAGCCAAAAATAAATAAAATATAAATAAAAATAAATACATTTAAAAGGAAAACCTATACATTTCCCTTTCTGCAAATGTAGGTTTTCGAGGCAAGAGTAGAGCCTCAGAAAGAATGTCTGCAAACAGAACAATCACTAGTTCACTAAGTACAAAATGTAGGATACTTTTGGAGAATCCCATCACAGCTAGATAATTGGTCCAGGACCAAAAGTAAATACTGGAAGAAAAATGAAATCAACAGTGTACCACAGAGGTGGTAGGCACACTGGCCTGGACTAAGACATGTTCAGTCATAGATAATAAGGGTGGTGATTTTTAAGCATCATTCTCGTCCCACTGTGGACTTCCCTCTGCAGCAGTATAAGGATACCACCAGATCATCTTGAAATCAAGTCATGAAATGTACTTTTATATTTTTAAAAATCAATGATTGTCCTTAAATTAACTTTTCTTATTAATTTAGTCATGGTGCTCTTTTACTTCTAAAACATTAAATCTTATTTGATTAGAGACAGACTTCAAAAAATAAAAATAAACTGTGATCAAATAGCAGGAACAAACAGTAGTAACTAAAATTTCTTCAATCTAAACTGGAGATGATTTCTGTATCTCTGTCTTTTACATTTGTCTCCATTAGGGGAAAAAAATATGTACCTCATAATTAACTTGGCTGGAATGAATCAGACTGCATTTGTAAAAGTCTCAGAAGACCAATGAGCTGTGCTAAACAGTACCACTATCCACCTGAGCAGAAATTACTATCCTTAAGTTTCTATACATAACTAACACAACAAAAATTGAAACAAAAGAAGAACTACTAGAAACAAACTAGAGATTCATGTTTTTAAGTCAGTAATTTGCCTTTAGTCAGTAATTTGCCTCATACATTATGATTTTCCCTGTGGAAACCCAATTATTATCCTGAAAACAAGACCACTTTAGAAAGCAAATGCATTGTGACAAAAGAAAGAAAAGGCAGATTGATACATTATTAAAATAACTCACACGCCATACCCTGAGGAGTAAGGAAGCCATGGCAGAGCAGGCCCCCTTCTCCTCAATGGACAGCACAGCTGTGGGGAAGACACTGCAGCTAGCAGAAGCGTGTCACACTTCCTCAGGGAGGAAGCAAGTTACAGACAACTCTACAGAGGGCACCCATAAACTGACGGCCACGCTCATTACCCAACGTCCAGGCCACCCACAGGCTGACTGCAGCCCAACTTTCCCACCATTCCCACACAGGCCCCAGGAACCGTCAGGCCTCTGAGGCTCTGCCAATGCCCTTCCCTCCACCCAAATATCCTTTCCCTCCTCTCTCTGGACCTCAATCCTGCCCAGCTCTAAATGAGCACTGCAAGGCCTATTTCCCTAAGAATGCCTCTCTCAAAACCAAAATTACTTCCTCGAGAATGATCTGCCTCTTACTCATGCATCATTATCTTGGATTAAATACATCAGGTAAGATGCCTTATCTGACCAACACAACTATTGTAGAAATAAGAGTCATGTTTTAGACCATCTATGACATGACATGACAACCATTCAGCTCACGAAAACCATTCAATAAATACTCTAAGTGAATTGCCCAAAGAGTTGACCTAAAATAACCTAAATGCCAAGCATTCCAAGAACCGTCCTGAACCAAATTCACTTCTCATTCGAATGCCAATGTCAGAGACAGGGATGTTGTATTGTCCTTAAATGTACTTGCCTTTATCCAAAACTAGAATCTCTGATGAATCTATGGGACACACATGTAAAATATTCTGCAAAGTAAAAAAGCTTTATTTAGTGTACTGTGCTTAATGTTCAGCCAGACCTGCATTTTTCTCTAAACCTTATACAATTACTGAGTATACAAGAAGCATTAGAAGAGAGACTAAGTCTATTGAGAAGAATACTGGAAGCGAAGGTCATCAATCATTTTCTACTTTCAATAATCTCTTTCATAAAGAGGTAAATTCTCCTAAATTCCAGAATGAATGGAATTCAATACAGCAAAGTAAAATGCTTTAAAAACATAAAATAAATATCTTGGTGGACCTTCCACCATCTGTTTTAGTAACGTAAATTATAAAACACACCCTAAACTTAAGAAAAGTTGTATCAACAGCTAAAATTGAGATTTTTTTCCATCTATTACTTTGATTTTCCTGACCCATTTTTGAGAATTGTCAGCATTCCGGATCAATAATGCCAAATTATTTCTTGAAGACAGTGAGATTCCTTCCAAGTCATCTAACATGCTCACTAATCAATAAAGATAAGAACAAACAAGAAAGCCATATTTAGGAAGCAAGCAAATTATATTAAAAGACTGACTTTGAGAAAAGGTTGCTGCTTGCCAAGAAAATTTTATTATTATAAAACTTTTTCTGTCATTTGTATTACTTCATTTTCCCTTCCAGATTATCTGTGTAGCCTTGTAAACACATCATAATCCAAAGCAGTTGAGATTTACCAATAAAATGTAAATCAACACAATAGAGCCAACTGCATAATTAAAACAAAAGTGTACCGGGCTTCCCTGGTGGAGCAGTGGTTGAGAGCCTGCCTGCCAATGCAGGGGACACGGGTTTGTGACTCGGTCCGGGAAGATCCCACATGCCGCGGAGCGGCTAGGCCCGTGATCCATGGCCACTGAGCATGCGGGTTGGGAGCCTGTGCTCCGTAATGGGAGACTCCACAACAGGGAGAGGCCCACGTACTGAAAAAAAAAAAAACATTCCACCATCAACCCAAGCAGATTACAAAATAGCAAGCAGATTTTAAAATAATAGTCTACAAGCCTGCTTTTTTAAATATATAACTAAATGCATTGAATATCTTATATAAAAAGCCAAGAGACACAGCTGAAACCGAATATTAAAAGTAAACATCTCCTTCCCCAAAACCCTAACTCCACTCCAGTCATGAGGAGAACATCACACAAAGCCAAGTTGAAGGACAGTCTATGAAATATGTGAACCAGGACTCTTCAAAATTGTCATTAAGAAAAGGAAAGTCTGGGACTTTCCTGGTGGTGCACTAGTTAAGAATCCGTCTGCCAATGCAGGGGACACGGGTTCCAGCCCTGGTCCGGGAAGATCCCACATGCCGCAGAGCAAGTAAGCCCGTACATCACAACTACTGAGCCTGCGCTCTAGAGCCCGCCAGCCACAACAACTGAGGCCACACGCTGCAACTAATGAAGCCCGCGCACTCTAGGGCCTGTGTGCCGCAAATACTGAGCCCAGGTGCTGCAATTACTGAAGCCCGCACTCTTAGAGCCCACGCTCCGCAACAAGAGAAGCCACCACAATGAGAAGTCCGCGCACCACAACAAAGAGTAGCCCCCACTTGCCACAACTAAGGAAAGCCTGCGCGCAGCAACAGAGACTCAACTCAGCCAAATATAAACAATAATAAAAAAATAAATAAAGGCATCATCACATAAACACAAATGAGGAAATATGTTTTTAAAAAAAAGAATAACGGGCGGGGCAGTGGTTAAGAATCCGCCTGCCAGTGCAGGGGACACGGATTTGAGCCCTGGTCCGGGAAGATCCCACATGCTGCAGTGCAACTAAGCCCGTGAGCCACAACTACTGAGCCTGCGCTTCTGGAGCCTGTGCTCCGCAACAAGAGGCGCCACGGCAGTGAGAGGCCCACGCACCACGATGAGGAGTGGCCCCTGCTCGCCACAACTAGAGAAGGCCCTCGCACAGAAACCAAGACCCAACACAGCCAAAAATAAATAAAATATAAATAAAAATAAATACATTTAAAAGGAAAACCTATACATTTCCCTTTCTGCAAATGTAGGTTTTCGAGGCAAGAGTAGAGCCTCAGAAAGAATGTCTGCAAACAGAACAATCACTAGTTCACTAAGTACAAAATGTAGGATACTATTGGAGAATCCCATCACAGCTAGATAATTGGTCCAGGACCAAAAGTAAATACTGGAAGAAAAATGAAATCAACAGTGTACCACAGAGGTGGTAGGCACACTGGCCTGGACTAAGACATGTTCAGTCATAGATAATAAGGGTGGTGATTTTTAAGCATCATTCTCGTCCCACTGTGGACTTCCTTCTGCAGCAGTATAAGGATACCACCAGATCATCTTGAAATCAAGTCATGAAATGTACTTTTATATTTTTAAAAATCAATTCTTGTCCTTAAATTAACTTTTCTTATTAATTTAGTCATGGTGCTCTTTTACTTCTAAAACATTAAATCTTATTTGATTAGAGACAGACTTCAAAAAATAAAAATAAACTGTGATCAAATAGCAGGAACAAACAGTAGTAACTAAAATTTCTTCAATCTAAACTGGAGATGATTTCTGTATCTCTGTCTTTTACATTTGTCTCCATTAGGGGCAAAAAATATGTACCTCATAATTAACTTGGCTGGAATGAATCAGACTGCATTTGTAAAAGTTTCAGAAGACCAATGAGCTGTGCTAAACAGTACCACTATCCACCTGAGCAGAAATTACTATCCTTAAGTTTCTATACATAACTAACAAAACAAAAATTGAAACAAAAGAAGAACTACTAGAAACAAATTAGAGATTCATGTTTTTAAGTCAGAAATTTGCCTTTAGTCAGTAATTTGCCTCATACATTATGATTTTCCCTGTGGAAACCCAATTATTATCCTGAAAACAAGACCACTTTAGAAAGCAAATGCATTGTGACAAAAGAAAGAAAAGGCAGATTGATACATTATTAAAATAACTCACACGCCATACCCTGAGGAGTAAGGAAGCCATGGCAGAGCAGGCCCCCTTCTCCTCAATGGACAGCACAGCTGTGGGGAAGACAATGCAGCTAGCAGAAGCGTGTCACACTTCCTCAGGGAGGAAGCAAGTTACAGACAACTCTACAGAGGGCACCCATAAACTGACGGCCACGCTCATTACCCAACGTCCAGGCCACCCACAGGCTGACTGCAGCCCAACTTTCCCACCATTCCCACACAGGCCCCAGGAACCGTCAGGCCTCTGAGGCTCTGCCAATGCCCTTCCCTCTACCCAAATATCCTTTCCCTCCTCTCTCCGGACCTCAATCCTGCCCAGCTCTAAATGAACACACCAAGGCCTATTTCCCTAAGAATGCCTCTCTCAAAACCAAAATTACTTCCTCGAGAATGATCTGCCTCTTACTCATGCATCATTATCTTGGATTAAATACTTCATGTAAGATGCCTTATCTGACCAACACAACTATTGTAGAAATAAGAGTCATGTTTTAGACCATCTATGACATGACATGACAACCATTCAGCTCACGAAAACCATTCAATAAATACTCTAATTGAATTGCCCAAAGAGTTGACCTAAAATAACCTACATGCCAAGCATTCCAAGAACCGTCCTGAACCAAATTCACTTCTCATTCGAATGCCAATGTCACAGACAGGGATGCTGGATTGTCCTTAAATGTACTTGCCTTTATCCAAAACTAGAATCTCTGATGAATCTATGGGACACACATGTAAAATATTCTGCAAAGTAAAAAAGCTTTATTTAGTGTACTGTGCTTAATGTTCAGCCAGACCTGCATTATTCTCGAAACCTTATACAATTACTTAGTATGCAAGAAGCATTAGAAGAGAGACTAAGTCTATTGAGAACAATACTGGAAGCGAAGGTCATCAATCATTTTCTACTTTCAATAATCTCTTTCATAAAGAGGTAAATGCTCCTAAATTCCAGAATGAATGGAATTCAATACAGCAAAGTAAAATGCTTTAAATACATAAAATAAATATCTTGGTGGACCTTCCAACATCTGTTTTAGTAACTTAAATTATAAAAAACACCCTAACTTTAAGAAAAGTTATATCAACAGCTAAAGTTGAGATTTTTTTCCATCTATTACTTTGATTTTCCTGACCCATTTTTGAGAATTGTCAGCATTCTGAATCAATAATGCCAAATTATTTGTTGAAGACAGTGAGATTCCTCCCAAGTCATCTAACATGCTCACTAATCAATAAAGATAAGAACAAACAAGAAAGCCATATTTAGGAAGCAAGCAAATTATATTAAAAGACTGACTTTGAGAAAAGGTTGCTGCTTGCCAAGAAAATTTTATTATTATAAAACATTTTCTGTCATTTGTATTACTTCATTTTCCCTTCCAGATTATCTGTGTAGCCTTGTAAACACATCATAATCCAAAGCAGTTGAGATTTACCAATAAAATGTAAATCAACACAATAGAGCCAACTGCATAATTAAAACAAAAGTGTACCGGGCTTCCCTGGTGGAGCAGTGGTTGAGAGCCTGCCTGCCAATGCAGGGGACACGGGTTTGTGACTCGGTCCGGGAAGATCCCACATGCCGCGGAGCGGCTAGGCCCGTGAGCCATGGCCACTGAGCATGCGGGTTGGGAGCCTGTGCTCCGTAACGGGAGACTCCACAACAGGGAGAGGCCCACGTACTGAAAAAAAAAAAATTCCACCATCAACCCAAGCAGATTACAAAATAGCAAGCAGATTTTAAAATAATAGTCTACAAGCCTGCTTTTTTAAATATATAACTAAATGCATTGAATATCTTATATAAAAAGCCAAGAGACACAGCTGAAACCGAATATTAAAAGTAAACATCTCCTTCCCCAAAACCCTAACTCCACTCCAGTCATGAGGAGAACATCACACAAAGCCAAGTTGAAGGACAGTCTATGAAATATGTGAACCAGGACTCTTCAAAATTGTCATTAAGAAAAGGAAAGTCTGGGACTTTCCTGGTGGTGCACTAGTTAAGAATCCGTCTGCCAATGCAGGGGACACGGGTTCCAGCCCTGGTCCGGGAAGATCCCACATGCCGCAGAGCAAGTAAGCCCGTACATCACAACTACTGAGCCTGCGCTCTAGAGCCCGCCAGCCACAACAACTGAGGCCACACGCTGCAACTAATGAAGCCCGCGCACTCTAGGGCCTGTGTGCCGCAAATACTGAGCCCAGGTGCTGCAATTACTGAAGCCCGCACTCTTAGAGCCCACGCTCCGCAACAAGAGAAGCCACCACAATGAGAAGTCCGCGCACCACAACAAAGAGTAGCCCCCACTTGCCACAACTAAGGAAAGCCTGCGCGCAGCAACAGAGACTCAACTCAGCCAAATATAAACAAAAATAAAAAAATAAATAAAGGCATCATCACATAAACACAAATGAGGAAATATGTTTTTAAAAAAAAGAATAAAGGGCGGGGCAGTGGTTAAGAATCCGCCTGCCAGTGCAGGGGACACGGATTTGAGCCCTGGTCCGGGAAGATCCCACATGCTGCAGTGCAACTAAGCCCGTGAGCCACAACTACTGAGCCTGCGCTTCTGGAGCCTGTGCTCCGCAACAAGAGGCGCCACGGCAGTGAGAGGCCCACGCACCACGATGAGGAGTGGCCCCTGCTCGCCGCAACTAGAGAAGGCCCTCGCACAGAAACCAAGACCCAACACAGCCAAAAATAAATAAAATATAAATAAAAATAAATACATTTAAAAGGAAAACCTATACATTTCCCTTTCTGCAAATGTAGGTTTTCGAGGCAAGAGTAGAGCCTCAGAAAGAATGTCTGCAAACAGAACAATCACTAGTTCACTAAGTACAAAATGTAGGATACTTTTGGAGAATCCCATCACAGCTAGATAATTGGTCCAGGACCAAAAGTAAATACTGGAAGAAAAATGAAATCAACAGTGTACCACAGAGGTGGTAGGCACACTGGCCTGGACTAAGACATGTTCAGTCATAGATAATAAGGGTGGTGATTTTTAAGCATCATTCTCGTCCCACTGTGGACTTCCTTCTGCAGCAGTATAAGGATACCACCAGATCATCTTGAAATCAAGTCATGAAATGTACTTTTATATTTTTAAAAATCAATGATTGTCCTTAAATTAACTTTTCTTATTAATTTAGTCATGGTGCTCTTTTACTTCTAAAACATTAAATCTTATTTGATTAGAGACAGACTTCAAAAAATAAAAATAAACTGTGATCAAATAGCAGGAACAAACAGTAGTAACTAAAATTTCTTCAATCTAAACTGGAGATGATTTCTGTATCTCTGTCTTTTACATTTGTCTCCATTAGGGGCAAAAAATATGTACCTCATAATTAACTTGGCTGGAATGAATCAGACTGCATTTGTAAAAGTCTCAGAAGACCAATGAGCTGTGCTAAACAGTACCACTATCCACCTGAGCAGAAATTACTATCCTTAAGTTTCTATACATAACTAACACAACAAAAATTGAAACAAAAGAAGAACTACTAGAAACAAATTAGAGATTCATGTTTTTAAGTCAGTAATTTGCCTTTAGTCAGTAATTTGCCTCATACATTATGATTTTCCCTGTGGAAACCCAATTATTATCCTGAAAACAAGACCACTTTAGAAAGCAAATGCATTGTGACAAAAGAAAGAAAAGGCAGATTGATACATTATTAAAATAACTCACACGCCATACCCTGAGGAGTAAGGAAGCCATGGCAGAGCAGGCCCCCTTCTCCTCAATGGACAGCACAGCTGTGGGGAAGACACTGCAGCTAGCAGAAGCGTGTCACACTTCCTCAGGGAGGAAGCAAGTTACAGAAAACTCTACAGAGGGCACCCATAAACTGACGGCCACGCTCATTACCCAACGTCCAGGCCACCCACAGGCTGACTGCAGCCCAACTTTCCCACCATTCCCACACAGGCCCCAGGAACCGTCAGGCCTCTGAGGCTCTGCCAATGCCCTTCCCTCCACCCAAATATCCTTTCCCTCCTCTCTCTGGACCTCAATCCTGCCCAGCTCTAAATGAGCACTGCAAGGCCTATTTCCCTAAGAATGCCTCTCTCAAAACCAAAATTACTTCCTCGAGAATGATCTGCCTCTTACTCATGCATCATTATCTTGGATTAAATACATCAGGTAAGATGCCTTATCTGACCAACACAACTATTGTAGAAATAAGAGTCATGTTTTAGACCATCTATGACATGACATGACAACCATTCAGCTCACGAAAACCATTCAATAAATACTCTAAGTGAATTGCCCAAAGAGTTGACCTAAAATAACCTAAATGCCAAGCATTCCAAGAACCGTCCTGAACCAAATTCACTTCTCATTCGAATGCCAATGTCAGAGACAGGGATGTTGTATTGTCCTTAAATGTACTTGCCTTTATCCAAAACTAGAATCTCTGATGAATCTATGGGACACACATGTAAAATATTCTGCAAAGTAAAAAAGCTTTATTTAGTGTACTGTGCTTAATGTTCAGCCAGACCTGCATTTTTCTCTAAACCTTATACAATTACTGAGTATACAAGAAGCATTAGAAGAGAGACTAAGTCTATTGAGAAGAATACTGGAAGCGAAGGTCATCAATCATTTTCTACTTTCAATAATCTCTTTCATAAAGAGGTAAATTCTCCTAAATTCCAGAATGAATGGAATTCAATACAGCAAAGTAAAATGCTTTAAAAACATAAAATAAATATCTTGGTGGACCTTCCACCATCTGTTTTAGTAACGTAAATTATAAAACACACCCTAAACTTAAGAAAAGTTGTATCAACAGCTAAAATTGAGATTTTTTTCCATCTATTACTTTGATTTTTCTGACCCATTTTTGAGAATTGTCAGCATTCCGGATCAATAATGCCAAATTATTTCTTGAAGACAGTGAGATTCCTTCCAAGTCATCTAACATGCTCACTAATCAATAAAGATAAGAACAAACAAGAAAGCCATATTTAGGAAGCAAGCAAATTATATTAAAAGACTGACTTTGAGAAAAGGTTGCTGCTTGCCAAGAAAATTTTATTATTATAAAACATTTTCTGTCATTTGTATTACTTAATTTTCCCTTCCAGATTATCTGTGTAGCCTTGTAAACACATCATAATCCAAAGCAGTTGAGATTTACCAATAAAATGTAAATCAACACCATAGTGCCAACTGCATAATTAAAACAAAAGTGTACCGGGCTTCCCTGGTGGAGCAGTGGTTGAGAGCGTGCCTGTCAATGCAGGGGACACGGGTTTGTGACTCGGTCCGGGAAGATCCCACATGCCGCGGAGCGGCTAGGCCCGTGAGCCATGGCCACTGAGCATGCGGGTTGGGAGCCTGTGCTCCGTAACGGGAGACTCCACAACAGGGAGAGGCCCACGTACTGGAAAAAAAAAAATTCCACCATCAACCCAAGCAGATTACAAAATAGCAAGCAGATTTTAAAATAATAGTCTACAAGCCTGCTTTTTTAAATATATAACTAAATGCATTGAATATCTTATATAAAAAGCCAAGAGACACAGTTGAAACCGAATATTAAAAGTAAACATCTCCTTCCCCAAAACCCTAACTCCACTCCAGTCATGAGGAGAACATCACACAAAGCCAAGTTGAAGGACAGTCTATGAAATATGTGAACCAGGACTCTTCAAAATTGTCATTAAGAAAAGGAAAGTCTGGGACTTTCCTGGTGGTGCACTAGTTAAGAATCCGTCTGCCAATGCAGGGGACACGGGTTCCAGCCCTGGTCCGGGAAGATCCCACATGCCGCAGAGCAAGTAAGCCCGTACATCACAACTACTGAGCCTGCGCTCTAGAGCCCGCCAGCCACAACAACTGAGGCCACACGCTGCAACTAATGAAGCCCGCGCACTCTAGGGCCTGTGTGCCGCAAATACTGAGCCCAGGTGCTGCAATTACTGAAGCCCGCACTCTTAGAGCCCACGCTCCGCAACAAGAGAAGCCACCACATTGAGAAGTCCGCGCACCACAACAAAGAGTAGCCCCCACTTGCCACAACTAAGGAAAGCCTGCGCGCAACAACAGAGACTCAACTCAGCCAAATATAAACAATAATAAAAAAATAAATAAAGGCATCATCACATAAACACAAATGAGGAAATATGTTTTTAAAAAAAAGAATAACGGGCGGGGCAGTGGTTAAGAATCCGCCTGCCAGTGCAGGGGACACGGATTTGAGCCCTGGTCCGGGAAGATCCCACATGCTGCAGTGCAACTAAGCCCGTGAGCCACAACTACTGAGCCTGCGCTTCTGGAGCCTGTGCTCCGCAACAAGAGGCGCCACGGCAGTGAGAGGCCCACGCACCACGATGAGGAGTGGCCCCTGCTCGCCGCAACTAGAGAAGGCCCTCGCACAGAAACCAAGACCCAACACAGCCAAAAATAAATAAAATATAAATAAAAATAAATACATTTAAAAGGAAAACCTATACATTTCCCTTTCTGCAAATGTAGGTTTTCGAGGCAAGAGTAGAGCCTCAGAAAGAATGTCTGCAAACAGAACAATCACTAGTTCACTAAGTACAAAATGTAGGATACTTTTGGAGAATCCCATCACAGCTAGATAATTGGTCCAGGACCAAAAGTAAATACTGGAAGAAAAATGAAATCAACAGTGTACCACAGAGGTGGTAGGCACACTGGCCTGGACTAAGACATGTTCAGTCATAGATAATAAGGGTGGTGATTTTTAAGCATCATTCTCGTCCCACTGTGGACTTCCCTCTGCAGCAGTATAAGGATACCACCAGATCATCTTGAAATCAAGTCATGAAATGTACTTTTATATTTTTAAAAATCAATGATTGTCCTTAAATTAACTTTTCTTATTAATTTAGTCATGGTGCTCTTTTACTTCTAAAACATTAAATCTTATTTGATTAGAGACAGACTTCAAAAAATAAAAATAAACTGTGATCAAATAGCAGGAACAAACAGTAGTAACTAAAATTTCTTCAATCTAAACTGGAGATGATTTCTGTATCTCTGTCTTTTACATTTGTCTCCATTAGGGGAAAAAAATATGTACCTCATAATTAACTTGGCTGGAATGAATCAGACTGCATTTGTAAAAGTCTCAGAAGACCAATGAGCTGTGCTAAACAGTACCACTATCCACCTGAGCAGAAATTACTATCCTTAAGTTTCTATACATAACTAACACAACAAAAATTGAAACAAAAGAAGAACTACTAGAAACAAACTAGAGATTCATGTTTTTAAGTCAGTAATTTGCCTTTAGTCAGTAATTTGCCTCATACATTATGATTTTCCCTGTGGAAACCCAATTATTATCCTGAAAACAAGACCACTTTAGAAAGCAAATGCATTGTGACAAAAGAAAGAAAAGGCAGATTGATACATTATTAAAATAACTCACACGCCATACCCTGAGGAGTAAGGAAGCCATGGCAGAGCAGGCCCCCTTCTCCTCAATGGACAGCACAGCTGTGGGGAAGACACTGCAGCTAGCAGAAGCGTGTCACACTTCCTCAGGGAGGAAGCAAGTTACAGAAAACTCTACAGAGGGCACCCATAAACTGACGGCCACGCTCATTACCCAACGTCCAGGCCACCCACAGGCTGACTGCAGCCCAACTTTCCCACCATTCCCACACAGGCCCCAGGAACCGTCAGGCCTCTGAGGCTCTGCCAATGCCCTTCCCTCCACCCAAATATCCTTTCCCTCCTCTCTCTGGACCTCAATCCTGCCCAGCTCTAAATGAGCACTGCAAGGCCTATTTCCCTAAGAATGCCTCTCTCAAAACCAAAATTACTTCCTCGAGAATGATCTGCCTCTTACTCATGCATCATTATCTTGGATTAAATACATCAGGTAAGATGCCTTATCTGACCAACACAACTATTGTAGAAATAAGAGTTATGTTTTAGACCATCTATGACATGACATGACAACCATTCAGCTCACGAAAACCATTCAATAAATACTCTAAGTGAATTGCCCAAAGAGTTGACCTAAAATAACCTAAATGCCAAGCATTCCAAGAACCGTCCTGAACCAAATTCACTTCTCATTCGAATGCCAATGTCAGAGACAGGGATGTTGTATTGTCCTTAAATGTACTTGCCTTTATCCAAAACTAGAATCTCTGATGAATCTATGGGACACACATGTAAAATATTCTGCAAAGTAAAAAAGCTTTATTTAGTGTACTGTGCTTAATGTTCAGCCAGACCTGCATTTTTCTCTAAACCTTATACAATTACTGAGTATACAAGAAGCATTAGAAGAGAGACTAAGTCTATTGAGAAGAATACTGGAAGCGAAGGTCATCAATCATTTTCTACTTTCAATAATCTCTTTCATAAAGAGGTAAATTCTCCTAAATTCCAGAATGAATGGAATTCAATACAGCAAAGTAAAATGCTTTAAAAACATAAAATAAATATCTTGGTGGACCTTCCACCATCTGTTTTAGTAACGTAAATTATAAAACACACCCTAAACTTAAGAAAAGTTGTATCAACAGCTAAAATTGAGATTTTTTTCCATCTATTACTTTGATTTTTCTGACCCATTTTTGAGAATTGTCAGCATTCCGGATCAATAATGCCAAATTATTTCTTGAAGACAGTGAGATTCCTTCCAAGTCATCTAACATGCTCACTAATCAATAAAGATAAGAACAAACAAGAAAGCCATATTTAGGAAGCAAGCAAATTATATTAAAAGACTGACTTTGAGAAAAGGTTGCTGCTTGCCAAGAAAATTTTATTATTATAAAACTTTTTCTGTCATTTGTATTACTTAATTTTCCCTTCCAGATTATCTGTGTAGCCTTGTAAACACATCATAATCCAAAGCAGTTGAGATTTACCAATAAAATGTAAATCAACACCATAGAGCCAACTGCATAATTAAAACAAAAGTGTACCGGGCTTCCCTGGTGGAGCAGTGGTTGAGAGCCTGCCTGTCAATGCAGGGGACACGGGTTTGTGACTCGGTCCGGGAAGATCCCACATGCCGCGGAGCGGCTAGGCCCGTGAGCCATGGCCACTGAGCATGCGGGTTGGGAGCCTGTGCTCCGTAACGGGAGACTCCACAACAGGGAGAGGCCCACGTACTGGAAAAAAAAAAATTCCACCATCAACCCAAGCAGATTACAAAATAGCAAGCAGATTTTAAAATAATAGTCTACAAGCCTGCTTTTTTAAATATATAACTAAATGCATTGAATATCTTATATAAAAAGCCAAGAGACACAGTTGAAACCGAATATTAAAAGTAAACATCTCCTTCCCCAAAACCCTAACTCCACTCCAGTCATGAGGAGAACATCACACAAAGCCAAGTTGAAGGACAGTCTATGAAATATGTGAACCAGGACTCTTCAAAATTGTCATTAAGAAAAGGAAAGTCTGGGACTTTCCTGGTGGTGCACTAGTTAAGAATCCGTCTGCCAATGCAGGGGACATGGGTTCCAGCCCTGGTCCGGGAAGATCCCACATGCCGCAGAGCAAGTAAGCCCGTACATCACAACTACTGAGCCTGCGCTCTAGAGCCCGCCAGCCACAACAACTGAGGCCACACGCTGCAACTAATGAAGCCCGCGCACTCTAGGGCCTGTGTGCCGCAAATACTGAGCCCAGGTGCTGCAATTACTGAAGCCCGCACTCTTAGAGCCCACGCTCCGCAACAAGAGAAGCCACCACAATGAGAAGTCCGCGCACCACAACAAAGAGTAGCCCCCACTTGCCACAACTAAGGAAAGCCTGCGCGCAGCAACAGAGACTCAACTCAGCCAAATATAAACAATAATAAAAAAATAAATAAAGGCATCATCACATAAACACAAATGAGGAAATATGTTTTTAAAAAAAAGAATAACGGGCGGGGCAGTGGTTAAGAATCCGCCTGCCAGTGCAGGGGACACGGATTTGAGCCCTGGTCCGGGAAGATCCCACATGCTGCAGTGCAACTAAGCCCGTGAGCCACAACTACTGAGCCTGCGCTTCTGGAGCCTGTGCTCCGCAACAAGAGGCGCCACGGCAGTGAGAGGCCCACGCACCACGATGAGGAGTGGCCCCTGCTCGCCGCAACTAGAGAAGGCCCTCGCACAGAAACCAAGACCCAACACAGCCAAAAATAAATAAAATATAAATAAAAATAAATACATTTAAAAGGAAAACCTATACATTTCCCTTTCTGCAAATGTAGGTTTTCGAGGCAAGAGTAGAGCCTCAGAAAGAATGTCTGCAAACAGAACAATCACTAGTTCACTAAGTACAAAATGTAGGATACTATTGGAGAATCCCATCACAGCTAGATAATTGGTCCAGGACCAAAAGTAAATACTGGAAGAAAAATGAAATCAACAGTGTACCACAGAGGTGGTAGGCACACTGGCCTGGACTAAGACATGTTCAGTCATAGATAATAAGGGTGGTGATTTTTAAGCATCATTCTCGTCCCACTGTGGACTTCCCTCTGCAGCAGTATAAGGATACCACCAGATCATCTTGAAATCAAGTCATGAAATGTACTTTTATATTTTTAAAAATCAATTCTTGTCCTTAAATTAACTTTTCTTATTAATTTAGTCATGGTGCTCTTTTACTTCTAAAACATTAAATCTTATTTGATTAGAGACAGACTTCAAAAAATAAAAATAAACTGTGATCAAATAGCAGGAACAAACAGTAGTAACTAAAATTTCTTCAATCTAAACTGGAGATGATTTCTGTATCTCTGTCTTTTACATTTGTCTCCATTAGGGGAAAAAAATATGTACCTCATAATTAACTTGGCTGGAATGAATCAGACTGCATTTGTAAAAGTCTCAGAAGACCAATGAGCTGTGCTAAACAGTACCACTATCCACCTGAGCAGAAATTACTATCCTTAAGTTTCTATACATAACTAACAAAACAAAAATTGAAACAAAAGAAGAACTACTAGAAACAAATTAGAGATTCATGTTTTTAAGTCAGAAATTTGCCTTTAGTCAGTAATTTGCCTCATACATTATGATTTTCCCTGTGGAAACCCAATTATTATCCTGAAAACAAGACCACTTTAGAAAGCAAATGCATTGTGACAAAAGAAAGAAAAGGCAGATTGATACATTATTAAAATAACTCACACGCCATACCCTGAGGAGTAAGGAAGCCATGGCAGAGCAGGCCCCCTTCTCCTCAATGGACAGCACAGCTGTGGGGAAGACAATGCAGCTAGCAGAAGCGTGTCACACTTCCTCAGGGAGGAAGCAAGTTACAGACAACTCTACAGAGGGCACCCATAAACTGACGGCCACGCTCATTACCCAACGTCCAGGCCACCCACAGGCTGACTGCAGCCCAACTTTCCCACCATTCCCACACAGGCCCCAGGAACCGTCAGGCCTCTGAGGCTCTGCCAATGCCCTTCCCTCTACCCAAATATCCTTTCCCTCCTCTCTCCGGACCTCAATCCTGCCCAGCTCTAAATGAACACACCAAGGCCTATTTCCCTAAGAATGCCTCTCTCAAAACCAAAATTACTTCCTCGAGAATGATCTGCCTCTTACTCATGCATCATTATCTTGGATTAAATACTTCATGTAAGATGCCTTATCTGACCAACACAACTATTGTAGAAATAAGAGTCATGTTTTAGACCATCTATGACATGACATGACAACCATTCAGCTCACGAAAACCATTCAATAAATACTCTAATTGAATTGCCCAAAGAGTTGACCTAAAATAACCTACATGCCAAGCATTCCAAGAACCGTCCTGAACCAAATTCACTTCTCATTCGAATGCCAATGTCACAGACAGGGATGCTGGATTGTCCTTAAATGTACTTGCCTTTATCCAAAACTAGAATCTCTGATGAATCTATGGGACACACATGTAAAATATTCTGCAAAGTAAAAAAGCTTTATTTAGTGTACTGTGCTTAATGTTCAGCCAGACCTGCATTATTCTCGAAACCTTATACAATTACTTAGTATGCAAGAAGCATTAGAAGAGAGACTAAGTCTATTGAGAAGAATACTGGAAGCGAAGGTCATCAATCATTTTCTACTTTCAATAATCTCTTTCATAAAGAGGTAAATGCTCCTAAATTCCAGAATGAATGGAATTCAATACAGCAAAGTAAAATGCTTTAAATACATAAAATAAATATCTTGGTGGACCTTCCAACATCTGTTTTAGTAACTTAAATTATAAAAAACACCCTAACTTTAAGAAAAGTTATATCAACAGCTAAAGTTGAGATTTTTTTCCATCTATTACTTTGATTTTCCTGACCCATTTTTGAGAATTGTCAGCATTCTGAATCAATAATGCCAAATTATTTGTTGAAGACAGTGAGATTCCTCCCAAGTCATCTAACATGCTCACTAATCAATAAAGATAAGAACAAACAAGAAAGCCATATTTAGGAAGCAAGCAAATTATATTAAAAGACTGACTTTGAGAAAAGGTTGCTGCTTGCCAAGAAAATTTTATTATTATAAAACATTTTCTGTCATTTGTATTACTTCATTTTCCCTTCCAGATTATCTGTGTAGCCTTGTAAACACATCATAATCCAAAGCAGTTGAGATTTACCAATAAAATGTAAATCAACACAATAGAGCCAACTGCATAATTAAAACAAAAGTGTACCGGGCTTCCCTGGTGGAGCAGTGGTTGAGAGCCTGCCTGCCAATGCAGGGGACACGGGTTTGTGACTCGGTCCGGGAAGATCCCACATGCCGCGGAGCGGCTAGGCCCGTGAGCCATGGCCACTGAGCATGCGGGTTGGGAGCCTGTGCTCCGTAACGGGAGACTCCACAACAGGGAGAGGCCCACGTACTGAAAAAAAAAAAATTCCACCATCAACCCAAGCAGATTACAAAATAGCAAGCAGATTTTAAAATAATAGTCTACAAGCCTGCTTTTTTAAATATATAACTAAATGCATTGAATATCTTATATAAAAAGCCAAGAGACACAGCTGAAACCGAATATTAAAAGTAAACATCTCCTTCCCCAAAACCCTAACTCCACTCCAGTCATGAGGAGAACATCACACAAAGCCAAGTTGAAGGACAGTCTATGAAATATGTGAACCAGGACTCTTCAAAATTGTCATTAAGAAAAGGAAAGTCTGGGACTTTCCTGGTGGTGCACTAGTTAAGAATCCGTCTGCCAATGCAGGGGACACGGGTTCCAGCCCTGGTCCGGGAAGATCCCACATGCCGCAGAGCAAGTAAGCCCGTACATCACAACTACTGAGCCTGCGCTCTAGAGCCCGCCAGCCACAACAACTGAGGCCACACGCTGCAACTAATGAAGCCCGCGCACTCTAGGGCCTGTGTGCCGCAAATACTGAGCCCAGGTGCTGCAATTACTGAAGCCCGCACTCTTAGAGCCCACGCTCCGCAACAAGAGAAGCCACCACAATGAGAAGTCCGCGCACCACAACAAAGAGTAGCCCCCACTTGCCACAACTAAGGAAAGCCTGCGCGCAGCAACAGAGACTCAACTCAGCCAAATATAAACAATAATAAAAAAATAAATAAAGGCATCATCACATAAACACAAATGAGGAAATATGTTTTTTAAAAAAAGAATAACGGGCGGGGCAGTGGTTAAGAATCCGCCTGCCAGTGCAGGGGACACGGATTTGAGCCCTGGTCCGGGAAGATCCCACATGCTGCAGTGCAACTAAGCCCGTGAGCCACAACTACTGAGCCTGCGCTTCTGGAGCCTGTGCTCCGCAACAAGAGGCGCCACGGCAGTGAGAGGCCCACGCACCACGATGAGGAGTGGCCCCTGCTCGCCGCAACTAGAGAAGGCCCTCGCACAGAAACCAAGACCCAACACAGCCAAAAATAAATAAAATATAAATAAAAATAAATACATTTAAAAGGAAAACCTATACATTTCCCTTTCTGCAAATGTAGGTTTTCGAGGCAAGAGTAGAGCCTCAGAAAGAATGTCTGCAAACAGAACAATCACTAGTTCACTAAGTACAAAATGTAGGATACTTTTGGAGAATCCCATCACAGCTAGATAATTGGTCCAGGACCAAAAGTAAATACTGGAAGAAAAATGAAATCAACAGTGTACCACAGAGGTGGTAGGCACACTGGCCTGGACTAAGACATGTTCAGTCATAGATAATAAGGGTGGTGATTTTTAAGCATCATTCTCGTCCCACTGTGGACTTCCCTCTGCAGCAGTATAAGGATACCACCAGATCATCTTGAAATCAAGTCATGAAATGTACTTTTATATTTTTAAAAATCAATGATTGTCCTTAAATTAACTTTTCTTATTAATTTAGTCATGGTGCTCTTTTACTTCTAAAACATTAAATCTTATTTGATTAGAGACAGACTTCAAAAAATAAAAATAAACTGTGATCAAATAGCAGGAACAAACAGTAGTAACTAAAATTTCTTCAATCTAAACTGGAGATGATTTCTGTATCTCTGTCTTTTACATTTGTCTCCATTAGGGGAAAAAATATGTACCTCATAATTAACTTGGCTGGAATGAATCAGACTGCATTTGTAAAAGTCTCAGAAGACCAATGAGCTGTGCTAAACAGTACCACTATCCACCTGAGCAGAAATTACTATCCTTAAGTTTCTATACATAACTAACACAACAAAAATTTAAACAAAAGAAGAACTACTAGAAACAAATTAGAGATTCATGTTTTTAAGTCAGTAATTTGTCTTTAGTCAGTAATTTGCCTCATACATTATGATTTTCCCTGTGGAAACCCAATTATTATCCTGAAAACAAGACCACTTTAGAAAGCAAATGCATTGTGACAAAAGAAAGAAAAGGCAGATTGATACATTATTAAAATAACTCACACGCAATACCCTGAAGAGTAAGGAATCCATGGCAGAGCAGGCCCCCTTCTCCTCAATGGACAGCACAGCTGTGGGGAAGACACTGCAGCTAGCAGAAGCGTGTCACACTTCCTCAGGGAGGAAGCAAGTTACAGACAACTCTACAGAGGGCACCCATAAACTGACGGCCACCCTCATTACCCAACGTCCAGACCACCCATAGGCTGACTGCAGCCCAACTTTCCCACCATTCCCACACAGGCCCCAGGAACCGTCAGGCCTCTGAGGCTCTGCCAATGCCCTTCCCTCTACCCAAATATCCTTTCCCTCCTCTCTCCGGACCTCAATCCTGCCCAGCTCTAAATGAGCACTGCAAGGCCTATTTCCCTAAGAATGCCTCTCTCAAAACCAAAATTATTTCCTCTAGAATGATCTGCCTCTTACTCATGCATCATTATCTTGGATTAAATACTTCATGTAAGATGCCTTATCTGACCAACACAACGATTGTAGAAATAAGAGTCATGTTTTAGACCATCTATGACATGACATGACAACCATTCAGCTCACGAAAACCATTCAATAAATACTCTAATTGAATTGCCCAAAGAGTTGACCTAAAATAACCTACATGCCAAGCATTCCAAGAACCGTCCTGAACCAAATTCACTTCTCATTCGAATGCCAATGTCACAGACAGGGATGCTGGATTGTCCTTAAATGTACTTGCCTTTATCCAAAACTAGAATCTCTGATGAATCTATGGGACACACATGTAAAATATTCTGCAAAGTAAAAAAGCTTTATTTAGTGTACTGTGCTTAATGTTCAGCCAGACCTGCATTATTCTCGAAACCTTATACAATTACTTAGTATGCAAGAAGCATTAGAAGAGAGACTAAGTCTATTGAGAAGAATACTGGAAGCGAAGGTCATCAATCATTTTCTACTTTCAATAATCTCTTTCATAAAGAGGTAAATGCTCCTAAATTCCAGAATGAATGGAATTCAATACAGCAAAGTAAAATGCTTTAAATACATAAAATAAATATCTTGGTGGACCTTCCAACATCTGTTTTAGTAACTTAAATTATAAAAAACACCCTAACTTTAAGAAAAGTTATATCAACAGCTAAAGTTGAGATTTTTTTCCATCTATTACTTTGATTTTCCTGACCCATTTTTGAGAATTGTCAGCATTCTGAATCAATAATGCCAAATTATTTGTTGAAGACAGTGAGATTCCTCCCAAGTCATCTAACATGCTCACTAATCAATAAAGATAAGAACAAACAAGAAAGCCATATTTAGGAAGCAAGCAAATTATATTAAAAGACTGACTTTGAGAAAAGGTTGCTGCTTGCCAAGAAAATTTTATTATTATAAAACTTTTTCTGTCATTTGTATTACTTCATTTTCCCTTCCAGATTATCTGTGTAGCCTTGTAAACACATCATAATCCAAAGCAGTTGAGATTTACCAATAAAATGTAAATCAACACAATAGAGCCAACTGCATAATTAAAACAAAAGTGTACCGGGCTTCCCTGGTGGAGCAGTGGTTGAGAGCCTGCCTGCCAATGCAGGGGACACGGGTTTGTGACTCGGTCCGGGAAGATCCCACATGCCGCGGAGCGGCTAGGCCCGTGAGCCATGGCCACTGAGCATGCGGGTTGGGAGCCTGTGCTCCGTAATGGGAGACTCCAAAACAGGGAGAGGCCCACGTACTGAAAAAAAAAAAAAAAACATTCCACCATCAACCCAAGCAGATTACAAAATAGCAAGCAGATTTTAAAATAATAGTCTACAAGCCTGCTTTTTTAAATATATAACTAAATGCATTGAATATCTTATATAAAAAGCCAAGAGACACAGTTGAAACCGAATATTAAAAGTAAACATCTCCTTCCCCAAAACCCTAACTCCACTCCAGTCATGAGGAGAACATCACACAAAGCCAAGTTGAAGGACAGTCTATGAAATATGTGAACCAGGACTCTTCAAAATTGTCATTAAGAAAAGGAAAGTCTGGGACTTTCCTGGTGGTGCACTAGTTAAGAATCCGTCTGCCAATGCAGGGGACACGGGTTCCAGCCCTGGTCCGGGAAGATCCCACATGCCGCAGAGCAAGTAAGCCCGTACATCACAACTACTGAGCCTGCGCTCTAGAGCCCGCCAGCCACAACAACTGAGGCCACACGCTGCAACTAATGAAGCCCGCGCACTCTAGGGCCTGTGTGCCGCAAATACTGAGCCCAGGTGCTGCAATTACTGAAGCCCGCACTCTTAGAGCCCACGCTCCGCAACAAGAGAAGCCACCACAATGAGAAGTCCGCGCACCACAACAAAGAGTAGCCCCCACTTGCCACAACTAAGGAAAGCCTGCGCGCAGCAACAGAGACTCAACTCAGCCAAATATAAACAATAATAAAAAAATAAATAAAGGCATCATCACATAAACACAAATGAGGAAATATGTTTTTAAAAAAAAGAAAAACGGGCGGGGCAGTGGTTAAGAATCCGCCTGCCAGTGCAGGGGACACGGATTTGAGCCCTGGTCCGGGAAGATCCCACATGCTGCAGTGCAACTAAGCCCGTGAGCCACAACTACTGAGCCTGCGCTTCTGGAGCCTGTGCTCCGCAACAAGAGGCGCCACGGCAGTGAGAGGCCCACGCACCACGATGAGGAGTGGCCCCTGCTCGCCGCAACTAGAGAAGGCCCTCGCACAGAAACCAAGACCCAACACAGCCAAAAATAAATAAAATATAAATAAAAATAAATACATTTAAAAGGAAAACCTATACATTTCCCTTTCTGCAAATGTAGGTTTTCGAGGCAAGAGTAGAGCCTCAGAAAGAATGTCTGCAAACAGAACAATCACTAGTTCACTAAGTACAAAATGTAGGATACTTTTGGAGAATCCCATCACAGCTAGATAATTGGTCCAGGACCAAAAGTAAATACTGGAAGAAAAATGAAATCAACAGTGTACCACAGAGGTGGTAGGCACACTGGCCTGGACTAAGACATGTTCAGTCATAGATAATAAGGGTGGTGATTTTTAAGCATCATTCTCGTCCCACTGTGGACTTCCCTCTGCAGCAGTATAAGGATACCACCAGATCATCTTGAAATCAAGTCATGAAATGTACTTTTATATTTTTAAAAATCAATGATTGTCCTTAAATTAACTTTTCTTATTAATTTAGTCATGGTGCTCTTTTCCTTCTAAAACATTAAATCTTATTTGATTAGAGACAGACTTCAAAAAATAAAAATAAACTGTGATCAAATAGCAGGAACAAACAGTAGTAACTAAAATTTCTTCAATCTAAACTGGAGATGATTTCTGTATCTCTGTCTTTTACATTTGTCTCCATTAGGGGAAAAAATATGTACCTCATAATTAACTTGGCTGGAATGAATCAGACTGCATTTGTAAAAGTCTCAGAAGAACAATGAGCTGTGCTAAACAGTACCACTATCCACCTGAGCAGAAATTACTATCCTTAAGTTTCTATACATAACTAACACAACAAAAATTTAAACAAAAGAAGAACTACTAGAAACAAATTAGAGATTCATGTTTTTAAGTCAGTAATTTGCCTTTAGTCAGTAATTTGCCTCATACATTATGATTTTCCCTGTGGAAACCCAATTATTATCCTGAAAACAAGACCACTTTAGAAAGCAAATGCATTGTGACAAAAGAAAGAAAAGGCAGATTGATACATTATTAAAATAACTCACACGCAATACCCTGAAGAGTAAGGAATCCATGGCAGAGCAGGCCCCCTTCTCCTCAATGGACAGCACAGCTGTGGGGAAGACACTGCAGCTAGCAGAAGCGTGTCACACTTCCTCAGGGAGGAAGCAAGTTACAGACAACTCTACAGAGGGCACCCATAAACTGACGGCCACGCTCATTACCCAACGTCCAGGCCACCCATAGGCTGACTGCAGCCCAACTTTCCCACCATTCCCACACAGGCCCCAGGAACCGTCAGGCCTCTGAGGCTCTGCCAATGCCCTTCCCTCTACCCAAATATCCTTTCCCTCCTCTCTCCGGACCTCAATCCTGCCCAGCTGTAAATGAGCACTGCAAGGCCTATTTCCCTAAGAATGCCTCTCTCAAAACCAAAATTACTTCCTCTAGAATGATCTGCCTCTTACTCATGCATCATTATCTTGGATTAAATACTTCATGTAAGATGCCTTATCTGACCAACACAACTATTGTAGAAATAAGAGTCATGTTTTAGACCATCTATGACATGACATGACAACCATTCAGCTCACGAAAACCATTCAATAAATACTCTAATTGAATTGCCCAAAGAGTTGACCTAAAATAACCTAAATGCCAAGCATTCCAAGAACCGTCCTGAACCAAATTCACTTCTCATTCGAATGCCAATGTCACAGACAGGGATGCTGGATTGTCCTTAAATGTACTTGCCTTTATCCAAAACTAGAATCTCTGATGAATCTATGGGACACACATGTAAAATATTCTGCAAAGTAAAAAAGCTTTATTTAGTGTACTGTGCTTAAAGTTCAGCCAGACCTGCATTATTCTCTAAACCTTATACAATTACTTAGTATGCAAGAAGCATTAGAAGAGAGACTAAGTCTATTGAGAAGAATACTGGAAGCGAAGGTCATCAATCATTTTCTACTTTCAATAATCTCTTTCATAAAGAGGTAAATGCTCCTAAATTCCAGAATGAATGGAATTCAATACAGCAAAGTAAAATGCTTTAAATACATAAAATAAATATCTTGGTGGACCTTCCAACATCTGTTTTAGTAACTTAAATTATAAAAAACACCCTAACTTTAAGAAAAGTTATATCAACAGCTAAAGTTGAGATTTTTTTCCATCTATTACTTTGATTTTCCTGACCCATTTTTGAGAATTGTCAGCATTCTGAATCAATAATGCCAAATTATTTGTTGAAGACAGTGAGATTCCTCCCAAGTCATCTAACATGCTCACTAATCAATAAAGATAAGAACAAACAAGAAAGCCATATTTAGGAAGCAAGCAAATTATATTAAAAGACTGACTTTGAGAAAAGGTTGCTGCTTGCCAAGAAAATTTTATTATTATAAAACTTTTTCTGTCATTTGTATTACTTCATTTTCCCTTCCAGATTATCTGTGTAGCCTTGTAAACACATCATAATCCAAAGCAGTTGAGATTTACCAATAAAATGTAAATCAACACAATAGAGCCAACTGCATAATTAAAACAAAAGTGTACCGGGCTTCCCTGGTGGAGCAGTGGTTGAGAGCCTGCCTGCCAATGCAGGGGACACGGGTTTGTGACTCGGTCCGGGAAGATCCCACATGCCGCGGAGCGGCTAGGCCCGTGAGCCATGGCCACTGAGCATGCGGGTTGGGAGCCTGTGCTCCGTAACGGGAGACTCCACAACAGGGAGAGGCCCACGTACTGAAAAAAAAAAAATTCCACCATCAACCCAAGCAGATTACAAAATAGCAAGCAGATTTTAAAATAATAGTCTACAAGCCTGCTTTTTTAAATATATAACTAAATGCATTGAATATCTTATATAAAAAGCCAAGAGACACAGTTGAAACCGAATATTAAAAGTAAACATCTCCTTCCCCAAAACCCTAACTCCACTCCAGTCATGAGGAGAACATCACACAAAGCCAAGTTGAAGGACAGTCTATGAAATATGTGAACCAGGACTCTTCAAAATTGTCATTAAGAAAAGGAAAGTCTGGGACTTTCCTGGTGGTGCACTAGTTAAGAATCCGTCTGCCAATGCAGGGGACACGGGTTCCAGCCCTGGTCCGGGAAGATCCCACATGCCGCAGAGCAAGTAAGCCCATACATCACAACTACTGAGCATGCACTCTAGAGCCCGCCAGCCACAACAACTGAGGCCACACGCTGCAACTAATGAAGCCCGCGCACTCTAGGGCCTGTGTGCCGCAAATACTGAGCCCAGGTGCTGCAATTACTGAAGCCCGCACTCTTAGAGCCCACGCTCCGCAACAAGAGAAGCCACCACAATGAGAAGTCCGCGCACCACAACAAAGAGTAGCCCCCACTTGCCACAACTAAGGAAAGCCTGCGCGCAGCAACAGAGACTCAACTCAGCCAAATATAAACAATAATAAAAAAATAAATAAAGGCATCATCACATAAACACAAATGAGGAAATATGTTTTTAAAAAAAAGAAAAACGGGCGGGGCAGTGGTTAAGAATCCGCCTGCCAGTGCAGGGGACACGGATTTGAGCCCTGGTCCGGGAAGATCCCACATGCTGCAGTGCAACTAAGCCCGTGAGCCACAACTACTGAGCCTGCGCTTCTGGAGCCTGTGCTCCGCAACAAGAGGCGCCACAGCAGTGAGAGGCCCACGCACCACGATGAGGAGTGGCCCCTGCTCGCCGCAACTAGAGAAGGCCCTCGCACAGAAACCAAGACCCAACACAGCCAAAAATAAATAAAATATAAATAAAAATAAATACATTTAAAAGGAAAACCTATACATTTCCCTTTCTGCAAATGTAGGTTTTCGAGGCAAGAGTAGAGCCTCAGAAAGAATGTCTGCAAACAGAACAATCACTAGTTCACTAAGTACAAAATGTAGGATACTTTTGGAGAATCCCATCACAGCTAGATAATTGGTCCAGGACCAAAAGTAAATACTGGAAGAAAAATGAAATCAACAGTGTACCACAGAGGTGGTAGGCACACTGGCCTGGACTAAGACATGTTCAGTCATAGATAATAAGGGTGGTGATTTTTAAGCATCATTCTCGTCCCACTGTGGACTTCCCTCTGCAGCAGTATAAGGATACCACCAGATCATCTTGAAATCAAGTCATGAAATGTACTTTTATATTTTTAAAAATCAATGATTGTCCTTAAATTAACTTTTCTTATTAATTTAGTCATGGTGCTCTTTTACTTCTAAAACATTAAATCTTATTTGATTAGAGACAGACTTCAAAAAATAAAAATAAACTGTGATCAAATAGCAGGAACAAACAGTAGTAACTAAAATTTCTTCAATCTAAACTGGAGATGATTTCTGTATCTCTGTCTTTTACATTTGTCTCCATTAGGGGAAAAAAATATGTACCTCATAATTAACTTGGCTGGAATGAATCAGACTGCATTTGTAAAAGTCTCAGAAGACCAATGAGCTGTGCTAAACAGTACCACTATCCACCTGAGCAGAAATTACTATCCTTAAGTTTCTATACATAACTAACACAACAAAAATTGAAACAAAAGAAGAACTACTAGAAACAAACTAGAGATTCATGTTTTTAAGTCAGTAATTTGCCTTTAGTCAGTAATTTGCCTCATACATTATGATTTTCCCTGTGGAAACCCAATTATTATCCTGAAAACAAGACCACTTTAGAAAGCAAATGCATTGTGACAAAAGAAAGAAAAGGCAGATTGATACATTATTAAAATAACTCACACGCCATACCCTGAGGAGTAAGGAAGCCATGGCAGAGCAGGCCCCCTTCTCCTCAATGGACAGCACAGCTGTGGGGAAGACACTGCAGCTAGCAGAAGCGTGTCACACTTCCTCAGGGAGGAAGCAAGTTACAGAAAACTCTACAGAGGGCACCCATAAACTGACGGCCACGCTCATTACCCAACGTCCAGGCCACCCACAGGCTGACTGCAGCCCAACTTTCCCACCATTCCCACACAGGCCCCAGGAACCGTCAGGCCTCTGAGGCTCTGCCAATGCCCTTCCCTCCACCCAAATATCCTTTCCCTCCTCTCTCTGGACCTCAATCCTGCCCAGCTCTAAATGAGCACTGCAAGGCCTATTTCCCTAAGAATGCCTCTCTCAAAACCAAAATTACTTCCTCGAGAATGATCTGCCTCTTACTCATGCATCATTATCTTGGATTAAATACATCAGGTAAGATGCCTTATCTGACCAACACAACTATTGTAGAAATAAGAGTCATGTTTTAGACCATCTATGACATGACATGACAACCATTCAGCTCACGAAAACTATTCAATAAATACTCTAAGTGAATTGCCCAAAGAGTTGACCTAAAATAACCTAAATGCCAAGCATTCCAAGAACCGTCCTGAACCAAATTCACTTCTCATTCGAATGCCAATGTCAGAGACAGGGATGTTGTATTGTCCTTAAATGTACTTGCCTTTATCCAAAACTAGAATCTCTGATGAATCTATGGGACACACATGTAAAATATTCTGCAAAGTAAAAAAGCTTTATTTAGTGTACTGTGCTTAATGTTCAGCCAGACCTGCATTTTTCTCTAAACCTTATACAATTACTGAGTATACAAGAAGCATTAGAAGAGAGACTAAGTCTATTGAGAAGAATACTGGAAGCGAAGGTCATCAATCATTTTCTACTTTCAATAATCTCTTTCATAAAGAGGTAAATTCTCCTAAATTCCAGAATGAATGGAATTCAATACAGCAAAGTAAAATGCTTTAAAAACATAAAATAAATATCTTGGTGGACCTTCCACCATCTGTTTTAGTAACGTAAATTATAAAACACACCCTAAACTTAAGAAAAGTTGTATCAACAGCTAAAATTGAGATTTTTTTCCATCTATTACTTTGATTTTTCTGACCCATTTTTGAGAATTGTCAGCATTCCGGATCAATAATGCCAAATTATTTCTTGAAGACAGTGAGATTCCTTCCAAGTCATCTAACATGCTCACTAATCAATAAAGATAAGAACAAACAAGAAAGCCATATTTAGGAAGCAAGCAAATTATATTAAAAGACTGACTTTGAGAAAAGGTTGCTGCTTGCCAAGAAAATTTTATTATTATAAAACTTTTTCTGTCATTTGTATTACTTAATTTTCCCTTCCAGATTATCTGTGTAGCCTTGTAAACACATCATAATCCAAAGCAGTTGAGATTTACCAATAAAATGTAAATCAACACCATAGAGCCAACTGCATAATTAAAACAAAAGTGTACCGGGCTTCCCTGGTGGAGCAGTGGTTGAGAGCCTGCCTGTCAATGCAGGGGACACGGGTTTGTGACTCGGTCCGGGAAGATCCCACATGCCGCGGAGCGGCTAGGCCCGTGAGCCATGGCCACTGAGCATGCGGGTTGGGAGCCTGTGCTCCGTAACGGGAGACTCCACAACAGGGAGAGGCCCACGTACTGGAAAAAAAAAAATTCCACCATCAACCCAAGCAGATTACAAAATAGCAAGCAGATTTTAAAATAATAGTCTACAAGCCTGCTTTTTTAAATATATAACTAAATGCATTGAATATCTTATATAAAAAGCCAAGAGACACAGTTGAAACCGAATATTAAAAGTAAACATCTCCTTCCCCAAAACCCTAACTCCACTCCAGTCATGAGGAGAACATCACACAAAGCCAAGTTGAAGGACAGTCTATGAAATATGTGAACCAGGACTCTTCAAAATTGTCATTAAGAAAAGGAAAGTCTGGGACTTTCCTGGTGGTGCACTAGTTAAGAATCCGTCTGCCAATGCAGGGGACATGGGTTCCAGCCCTGGTCCGGGAAGATCCCACATGCCGCAGAGCAAGTAAGCCCGTACATCACAACTACTGAGCCTGCGCTCTAGAGCCCGCCAGCCACAACAACTGAGGCCACACGCTGCAACTAATGAAGCCCGCGCACTCTAGGGCCTGTGTGCCGCAAATACTGAGCCCAGGTGCTGCAATTACTGAAGCCCGCACTCTTAGAGCCCACGCTCCGCAACAAGAGAAGCCACCACAATGAGAAGTCCGCGCACCACAACAAAGAGTAGCCCCCACTTGCCACAACTAAGGAAAGCCTGCGCGCAGCAACAGAGACTCAACTCAGCCAAATATAAACAATAATAAAAAAATAAATAAAGGCATCATCACATAAACACAAATGAGGAAATATGTTTTTAAAAAAAAGAATAACGGGCGGGGCAGTGGTTAAGAATCCGCCTGCCAGTGCAGGGGACACGGATTTGAGCCCTGGTCCGGGAAGATCCCACATGCTGCAGTGCAACTAAGCCCGTGAGCCACAACTACTGAGCCTGCGCTTCTGGAGCCTGTGCTCCGCAACAAGAGGCGCCACGGCAGTGAGAGGCCCACGCACCACGATGAGGAGTGGCCCCTGCTCGCCGCAACTAGAGAAGGCCCTCGCACAGAAACCAAGACCCAACACAGCCAAAAATAAATAAAATATAAATAAAAATAAATACATTTAAAAGGAAAACCTATACATTTCCCTTTCTGCAAATGTAGGTTTTCGAGGCAAGAGTAGAGCCTCAGAAAGAATGTCTGCAAACAGAACAATCACTAGTTCACTAAGTACAAAATGTAGGATACTATTGGAGAATCCCATCACAGCTAGATAATTGGTCCAGGACCAAAAGTAAATACTGGAAGAAAAATGAAATCAACAGTGTACCACAGAGGTGGTAGGCACACTGGCCTGGACTAAGACATGTTCAGTCATAGATAATAAGGGTGGTGATTTTTAAGCATCATTCTCGTCCCACTGTGGACTTCCCTCTGCAGCAGTATAAGGATACCACCAGATCATCTTGAAATCAAGTCATGAAATGTACTTTTATATTTTTAAAAATCAATTCTTGTCCTTAAATTAACTTTTCTTATTAATTTAGTCATGGTGCTCTTTTACTTCTAAAACATTAAATCTTATTTGATTAGAGACAGACTTCAAAAAATAAAAATAAACTGTGATCAAATAGCAGGAACAAACAGTAGTAACTAAAATTTCTTCAATCTAAACTGGAGATGATTTCTGTATCTCTGTCTTTTACATTTGTCTCCATTAGGGGAAAAAAATATGTACCTCATAATTAACTTGGCTGGAATGAATCAGACTGCATTTGTAAAAGTCTCAGAAGACCAATGAGCTGTGCTAAACAGTACCACTATCCACCTGAGCAGAAATTACTATCCTTAAGTTTCTATACATAACTAACAAAACAAAAATTGAAACAAAAGAAGAACTACTAGAAACAAATTAGAGATTCATGTTTTTAAGTCAGAAATTTGCCTTTAGTCAGTAATTTGCCTCATACATTATGATTTTCCCTGTGGAAACCCAATTATTATCCTGAAAACAAGACCACTTTAGAAAGCAAATGCATTGTGACAAAAGAAAGAAAAGGCAGATTGATACATTATTAAAATAACTCACACGCCATACCCTGAGGAGTAAGGAAGCCATGGCAGAGCAGGCCCCCTTCTCCTCAATGGACAGCACAGCTGTGGGGAAGACAATGCAGCTAGCAGAAGCGTGTCACACTTCCTCAGGGAGGAAGCAAGTTACAGACAACTCTACAGAGGGCACCCATAAACTGACGGCCACGCTCATTACCCAACGTCCAGGCCACCCACAGGCTGACTGCAGCCCAACTTTCCCACCATTCCCACACAGGCCCCAGGAACCGTCAGGCCTCTGAGGCTCTGCCAATGCCCTTCCCTCTACCCAAATATCCTTTCCCTCCTCTCTCCGGACCTCAATCCTGCCCAGCTCTAAATGAACACACCAAGGCCTATTTCCCTAAGAATGCCTCTCTCAAAACCAAAATTACTTCCTCGAGAATGATCTGCCTCTTACTCATGCATCATTATCTTGGATTAAATACTTCATGTAAGATGCCTTATCTGACCAACACAACTATTGTAGAAATAAGAGTCATGTTTTAGACCATCTATGACATGACATGACAACCATTCAGCTCACGAAAACCATTCAATAAATACTCTAATTGAATTGCCCAAAGAGTTGACCTAAAATAACCTACATGCCAAGCATTCCAAGAACCGTCCTGAACCAAATTCACTTCTCATTCGAATGCCAATGTCACAGACAGGGATGCTGGATTGTCCTTAAATGTACTTGCCTTTATCCAAAACTAGAATCTCTGATGAATCTATGGGACACACATGTAAAATATTCTGCAAAGTAAAAAAGCTTTATTTAGTGTACTGTGCTTAATGTTCAGCCAGACCTGCATTATTCTCGAAACCTTATACAATTACTTAGTATGCAAGAAGCATTAGAAGAGAGACTAAGTCTATTGAGAAGAATACTGGAAGCGAAGGTCATCAATCATTTTCTACTTTCAATAATCTCTTTCATAAAGAGGTAAATGCTCCTAAATTCCAGAATGAATGGAATTCAATACAGCAAAGTAAAATGCTTTAAATACATAAAATAAATATCTTGGTGGACCTTCCAACATCTGTTTTAGTAACTTAAATTATAAAAAACACCCTAACTTTAAGAAAAGTTATATCAACAGCTAAAGTTGAGATTTTTTTCCATCTATTACTTTGATTTTCCTGACCCATTTTTGAGAATTGTCAGCATTCTGAATCAATAATGCCAAATTATTTGTTGAAGACAGTGAGATTCCTCCCAAGTCATCTAACATGCTCACTAATCAATAAAGATAAGAACAAACAAGAAAGCCATATTTAGGAAGCAAGCAAATTATATTAAAAGACTGACTTTGAGAAAAGGTTGCTGCTTGCCAAGAAAATTTTATTATTATAAAACATTTTCTGTCATTTGTATTACTTCATTTTCCCTTCCAGATTATCTGTGTAGCCTTGTAAACACATCATAATCCAAAGCAGTTGAGATTTACCAATAAAATGTAAATCAACACAATAGAGCCAACTGCATAATTAAAACAAAAGTGTACCGGGCTTCCCTGGTGGAGCAGTGGTTGAGAGCCTGCCTGCCAATGCAGGGGACACGGGTTTGTGACTCGGTCCGGGAAGATCCCACATGCCGCGGAGCGGCTAGGCCCGTGAGCCATGGCCACTGAGCATGCGGGTTGGGAGCCTGTGCTCCGTAACGGGAGACTCCACAACAGGGAGAGGCCCACGTACTGAAAAAAAAAAAATTCCACCATCAACCCAAGCAGATTACAAAATAGCAAGCAGATTTTAAAATAATAGTCTACAAGCCTGCTTTTTTAAATATATAACTAAATGCATTGAATATCTTATATAAAAAGCCAAGAGACACAGCTGAAACCGAATATTAAAAGTAAACATCTCCTTCCCCAAAACCCTAACTCCACTCCAGTCATGAGGAGAACATCACACAAAGCCAAGTTGAAGGACAGTCTATGAAATATGTGAACCAGGACTCTTCAAAATTGTCATTAAGAAAAGGAAAGTCTGGGACTTTCCTGGTGGTGCACTAGTTAAGAATCCGTCTGCCAATGCAGGGGACACGGGTTCCAGCCCTGGTCCGGGAAGATCCCACATGCCGCAGAGCAAGTAAGCCCGTACATCACAACTACTGAGCCTGCGCTCTAGAGCCCGCCAGCCACAACAACTGAGGCCACACGCTGCAACTAATGAAGCCCGCGCACTCTAGGGCCTGTGTGCCGCAAATACTGAGCCCAGGTGCTGCAATTACTGAAGCCCGCACTCTTAGAGCCCACGCTCCGCAACAAGAGAAGCCACCACAATGAGAAGTCCGCGCACCACAACAAAGAGTAGCCCCCACTTGCCACAACTAAGGAAAGCCTGCGCGCAGCAACAGAGACTCAACTCAGCCAAATATAAACAATAATAAAAAAATAAATAAAGGCATCATCACATAAACACAAATGAGGAAATATGTTTTTTAAAAAAAGAATAACGGGCGGGGCAGTGGTTAAGAATCCGCCTGCCAGTGCAGGGGACACGGATTTGAGCCCTGGTCCGGGAAGATCCCACATGCTGCAGTGCAACTAAGCCCGTGAGCCACAACTACTGAGCCTGCGCTTCTGGAGCCTGTGCTCCGCAACAAGAGGCGCCACGGCAGTGAGAGGCCCACGCACCACGATGAGGAGTGGCCCCTGCTCGCCGCAACTAGAGAAGGCCCTCGCACAGAAACCAAGACCCAACACAGCCAAAAATAAATAAAATATAAATAAAAATAAATACATTTAAAAGGAAAACCTATACATTTCCCTTTCTGCAAATGTAGGTTTTCGAGGCAAGAGTAGAGCCTCAGAAAGAATGTCTGCAAACAGAACAATCACTAGTTCACTAAGTACAAAATGTAGGATACTTTTGGAGAATC
The DNA here is from genome assembly GCF_964165515.1 of Mesoplodon bidens. NCBI lineage: Eukaryota > Metazoa > Chordata > Mammalia > Artiodactyla > Ziphiidae > Mesoplodon > Mesoplodon bidens. Next base: position 163,293 of record NW_027672474.1, on the reverse strand, counting down.
CCATCACAGCTAGATAATTGGTCCAGGACCAAAAGTAAATACTGGAAGAAAAATGAAATCAACAGTGTACCACAGAGGTGGTAGGCACACTGGCCTGGACTAAGACATGTTCAGTCATAGATAATAAGGGTGGTGATTTTTAAGCATCATTCTCGTCCCACTGTGGACTTCCCTCTGCAGCAGTATAAGGATACCACCAGATCATCTTGAAATCAAGTCATGAAATGTACTTTTATATTTTTAAAAATCAATGATTGTCCTTAAATTAACTTTTCTTATTAATTTAGTCATGGTGCTCTTTTACTTCTAAAACATTAAATCTTATTTGATTAGAGACAGACTTCAAAAAATAAAAATAAACTGTGATCAAATAGCAGGAACAAACAGTAGTAACTAAAATTTCTTCAATCTAAACTGGAGATGATTTCTGTATCTCTGTCTTTTACATTTGTCTCCATTAGGGGCAAAAAATATGTACCTCATAATTAACTTGGCTGGAATGAATCAGACTGCATTTGTAAAAGTCTCAGAAGACCAATGAGCTGTGCTAAACAGTACCACTATCCACCTGAGCAGAAATTACTATCCTTAAGTTTCTATACATAACTAACACAACAAAAATTTAAACAAAAGAAGAACTACTAGAAACAAATTAGAGATTCATGTTTTTAAGTCAGTAATTTGCCTTTAGTCAGTAATTTGCCTCATACATTATGATTTTCCCTGTGGAAACCCAATTATTATCCTGAAAACAAGACCACTTTAGAAAGCAAATGCATTGTGACAAAAGAAAGAAAAGGCAGATTGATACATTATTAAAATAACTCACACGCCATACCCTGAGGAGTAAGGAATCCATGGCAGAGCAGGCCCCCTTCTCCTCAATGGACAGCACAGCTGTGGGGAAGACACTGCAGCTAGCAGAAGCGTGTCACACTTCCTCAGGGAGGAAGCAAGTTACAGATAACTCTACAGAGGGCACCCATAAACTGACGGCCACGCTCATTACCCAACGTCCAGGCCACCCACAGGCTGACTGCAGCCCAACTTTCCCACCATTCCCACACAGGCCCCAGGAACCGTCAGGCCTCTGAGGCTCTGCCAATGCCCTTCCCTCCACCCAAATATCCTTTCCCTCCTCTCTCTGGACCTCAATCCTGCCCAGCTCTAAATGAGCACTGCAAGGCCTATTTCCCTAAGAATGCCTCTCTCAAAACCAAAATTACTTCCTCGAGAATGATCTGCCTCTTACTCATGCATCATTATCTTGCATTAAATACATCAGGTAAGATGCCTTATCTGACCAACACAACTATTGTAGAAATAAGAGTCATGTTTTAGACCATCTATGACATGACATGACAACCATTCAGCTCACGAAAACCATTCAATAAATACTCTAATTGAATTGCCCAAAGAGTTGACCTAAAATAACCTAAATGCCAAGCATTCCAAGAACCGTCCTGAACCAAATTCACTTCTCATTCGAATGCCAATGTCAGAGACAGGGATGTTGTATTGTCCTTAAATGTACTTGCCTTTATCCAAAACTAGAATCTCTGATGAATCTATGGGACACACATGTAAAATATTCTGCAAAGTAAAAAAGCTTTATTTAGTGTACTGTGCTTAATGTTCAGCCAGACCTGCATTTTTCTCTAAACCTTATACAATTACTGAGTATACAAGAAGCATTAGAAGAGAGACTAAGTCTATTGAGAAGAATACTGGAAGCGAAGGTCATCAATCATTTTCTACTTTCAATAATCTCTTTCATAAAGAGGTAAATTCTCCTAAATTCCAGAATGAATGGAATTCAATACAGCAAAGTAAAATGCTTTAAAAACATAAAATAAATATCTTGGTGGACCTTCCACCATCTGTTTTAGTAACGTAAATTATAAAACACACCCTAAACTTAAGAAAAGTTGTATCAACAGCTAAAATTGAGATTTTTTTCCATCTATTACTTTGATTTTCCTGACCCATTTTTGAGAATTGTCAGCATTCCGGATCAATAATGCCAAATTATTTCTTGAAGACAGTGAGATTCCTTCCAAGTCATCTAACATGCTCACTAATCAATAAAGATAAGAACAAACAAGAAAGCCATATTTAGGAAGCAAGCAAATTATATTAAAAGACTGACTTTGAGAAAAGGTTGCTGCTTGCCAAGAAAATTTTATTATTATAAAACTTTTTCTGTCATTTGTATTACTTCATTTTCCCTTCCAGATTATCTGTGTAGCCTTGTAAACACATCATAATCCAAAGCAGTTGAGATTTACCAATAAAATGTAAATCAACACAATAGAGCCAACTGCATAATTAAAACAAAAGTGTACCGGGCTTCCCTGGTGGAGCAGTGGTTGAGAGCCTGCCTGCCAATGCAGGGGACACGGGTTTGTGACTCGGTCCGGGAAGATCCCACATGCCGCGGAGCGGCTAGGCCCGTGAGCCATGGCCACTGAGCATGCGGGTTGGGAGCCTGTGCTCCGTAACGGGAGACTCCACAACAGGGAGAGGCCCACGTACTGAAAAAAAAAAAATTCCACCATCAACCCAAGCAGATTACAAAATAGCAAGCAGATTTTAAAATAATAGTCTACAAGCCTGCTTTTTTAAATATATAACTAAATGCATTGAATATCTTATATAAAAAGCCAAGAGACACAGTTGAAACCGAATATTAAAAGTAAACATCTCCTTCCCCAAAACCCTAACTCCACTCCAGTCATGAGGAGAACATCACACAAAGCCAAGTTGAAGGACAGTCTATGAAATATGTGAACCAGGACTCTTCAAAATTGTCATTAAGAAAAGGAAAGTCTGGGACTTTCCTGGTGGTGCACTAGTTAAGAATCCGTCTGCCAATGCAGGGGACACGGGTTCCAGCCCTGGTCCGGGAAGATCCCACATGCCACAGAACAAGTAAGCCCGTACATCACAACTACTGAGCCTGCGCTCTAGAGCCCGCCAGCCACAACAACTGAGGCCACACGCTGCAACTAATGAAGCCCGCGCACTCTAGGGCCTGTGTGCCGCAAATACTGAGCCCAGGTGCTGCAATTACTGAAGCCCGCACTCTTAGAGCCCACGCTCCGCAACAAGAGAAGCCACCACAATGAGAAGTCCGCGCACCACAACAAAGAGTAGCCCCCACTTGCCACAACTAAGGAAAGCCTGCGCGCAGCAACAGAGACTCAACTCAGCCAAATATAAACAATAATAAAAAAATAAATAAAGGCATCATCACATAAACACAAATGAGGAAATATGTTTTTAAAAAAAAGAATAACGGGCGGGGCAGTGGTTAAGAATCCGCCTGCCAGTGCAGGGGACACGGATTTGAGCCCTGGTCCGGGAAGATCCCGCATGCTGCAGTGCAACTAAGCCTGTGAGCCACAACTACTGAGCCTGCGCTTCTGGAGCCTGTGCTCCGCAACAAGAGGCGCCACGGCAGTGAGAGGCCCACGCACCACGATGAGGAGTGGCCCCTGCTCGCCGCAACTAGAGAAGGCCCTCGCACAGAAACCAAGACCCAACACAGCCAAAAATAAATAAAATATAAATAAAAATAAATACATTTAAAAGGAAAACCTATACATTTCCCTTTCTGCAAATGTAGGTTTTCGAGGCAAGAGTAGAGCCTCAGAAAGAATGTCTGCAAACAGAACAATCACTAGTTCACTAAGTACAAAATGTAGGATACTTTTGGAGAATCCCATCACAGCTAGATAATTGGTCCAGGACCAAAAGTAAATACTGGAAGAAAAATGAAATCAACAGTGTACCACAGAGGTGGTAGGCACACTGGCCTGGACTAAGACATGTTCAGTCATAGATAATAAGGGTGGTGATTTTTAAGCATCATTCTCGTCCCACTGTGGACTTCCCTCTGCAGCAGTATAAGGATACCACCAGATCATCTTGAAATCAAGTCATGAAATGTACTTTTATATTTTTAAAAATCAATTCTTGTCCTTAAATTAACTTTTCTTATTAATTTAGTCATGGTGCTCTTTTACTTCTAAAACATTAAATCTTATTTGATTAGAGACAGACTTCAAAAAATAAAAATAAACTGTGATCAAATAGCAGGAACAAACAGTAGTAACTAAAATTTCTTCAATCTAAACTGGAGATGATTTCTGTATCTCTGTCTTTTACATTTGTCTCCATTAGGGGAAAAAAATATGTACCTCATAATTAACTTGGCTGGAATGAATCAGACTGCATTTGTAAAAGTCTCAGAAGACCAATGAGCTGTGCTAAACAGTACCACTATCCACCTGAGCAGAAATTACTATCCTTAAGTTTCTATACATAACTAACACAACAAAAATTTAAACAAAAGAAGAACTACTAGAAACAAATTAGAGATTCATGTTTTTAAGTCAGTAATTTGCCTTTAGTCAGTAATTTGCCTCATACATTATGATTTTCCCTGTGGAAACCCAATTATTATCCTGAAAACAAGACCACTTTAGAAAGCAAATGCATTGTGACAAAAGAAAGAAAAGGCAGATTGATACATTATTAAAATAACTCACACGCCATACCCTGAGGAGTAAGGAAGCCATGGCAGAGCAGGCCCCCTTCTCCTCAATGGACAGCACAGCTGTGGGGAAGACACTGCAGCTAGCAGAAGCGTGTCACACTTCCTCAGGGAGGAAGCAAGTTACAGACAACTCTACAGAGGGCACCCATAAACTGACGGCCACGCTCATTACCCAACGTCCAGGCCACCCACAGGCTGACAGCAGCCCAACTTTCCCACCATTCCCACACAGGCCCCAGGAACCGTCAGGCCTCTGAGGCTCTGCCAATGCCCTTTCCTCTACCCAAATATCCTTTCCCTCTTCTCTCCGGACCTCAATACTGCCCAGCTCTAAATGAGCACTGCAAGGCCTATTTCCCTAAGAATGCCTCTCTCAAAACCAAAATTACTTCCTCGAGAATGATCTGCCTCTTACTCATGCATCATTATCTTGGATTAAATACTTCATGTAAGATGCCTTATCTGACCAACACAACGATTGTAGAAATAAGAGTCATGTTTTAGACCATCTATGACATGACATGACAACCATTCAGCTCACGAAAACCATTCAATAAATACTCTAATTGAATTGCCCAAAGAGTTGACCTAAAATAACCTACATGCCAAGCATTCCAAGAACCGTCCTGAACCAAATTCACTTCTCATTCGAATGCCAATGTCACAGACAGGGATGCTGGATTGTCCTTAAATGTACTTGCCTTTATCCAAAACTAGAATCTCTGATGAATCTATGGGACACACATGTAAAATATTCTGCAAAGTAAAAAAGCTTTATTTAGTGTACTGTGCTTAATGTTCAGCCAGACCTGCATTATTCTCTAAACCTTATACAATTACTTAGTATGCAAGAAGCATTAGAAGAGAGACTAAGTCTATTGAGAAGAATACTGGAAGCGAAGGTCATCAATCATTTTCTACTTTCAATAATCTCTTTCATAAAGAGGTAAATGCTCCTAAATTCCAGAATGAATGGAATTCAATACAGCAAAGTAAAATGCTTTAAATACATAAAATAAATATCTTGGTGGACCTTCCAACATCTGTTTTAGTAACTTAAATTATAAAAAACACCCTAACTTTAAGAAAAGTTATATCAACAGCTAAAGTTGAGATTTTTTTCCATCTATTACTTTGATTTTCCTGACCCATTTTTGAGAATTGTCAGCATTCTGAATCAATAATGCCAAATTATTTGTTGAAGACAGTGAGATTCCTCCCAAGTCATCTAACATGCTCACTAATCAATAAAGATAAGAACAAACAAGAAAGCCATATTTAGGAAGCAAGCAAATTATATTAAAAGACTGACTTTGAGAAAAGGTTGCTGCTTGCCAAGAAAATTTTATTATTATAAAACATTTTCTGTCATTTGTATTACTTCATTTTCCCTTCCAGATTATCTGTGTAGCCTTGTAAACACATCATAATCCAAAGCAGTTGAGATTTACCAATAAAATGTAAATCAACACAATAGAGCCAACTGCATAATTAAAACAAAAGTGTACCGGGCTTCCCTGGTGGAGCAGTGGTTGAGAGCCTGCCTGCCAATGCAGGGGACACGGGTTTGTGACTCGGTCCGGGAAGATCCCACATGCCGCGGAGCGGCTAGGCCCGTGAGCCATGGCCACTGAGCATGCGGGTTGGGAGCCTGTGCTCCGTAACGGGAGACTCCACAACAGGGAGAGGCCCACGTACTGAAAAAAAAAAAATTCCACCATCAACCCAAGCAGATTACAAAATAGCAAGCAGATTTTAAAATAATAGTCTACAAGCCTGCTTTTTTAAATATATAACTAAATGCATTGAATATCTTATATAAAAAGCCAAGAGACACAGCTGAAACCGAATATTAAAAGTAAACATCTCCTTCCCCAAAACCCTAACTCCACTCCAGTCATGAGGAGAACATCACACAAAGCCAAGTTGAAGGACAGTCTATGAAATATGTGAACCAGGACTCTTCAAAATTGTCATTAAGAAAAGGAAAGTCTGGGACTTTCCTGGTGGTGCACTAGTTAAGAATCCGTCTGCCAATGCAGGGGACACGGGTTCCAGCCCTGGTCCGGGAAGATCCCACATGCCGCAGAGCAAGTAAGCCCGTACATCACAACTACTGAGCCTGCGCTCTAGAGCCCGCCAGCCACAACAACTGAGGCCACACGCTGCAACTAATGAAGCCCGCGCACTCTAGGGCCTGTGTGCCGCAAATACTGAGCCCAGGTGCTGCAATTACTGAAGCCCGCACTCTTAGAGCCCACGCTCCGCAACAAGAGAAGCCACCACAATGAGAAGTCCGCGCACCACAACAAAGAGTAGCCCCCACTTGCCACAACTAAGGAAAGCCTGCGCGCAGCAACAGAGACTCAACTCAGCCAAATATAAACAATAATAAAAAAATAAATAAAGGCATCATCACATAAACACAAATGAGGAAATATGTTTTTAAAAAAAAGAATAACGGGCGGGGCAGTGGTTAAGAATCCGCCTGCCAGTGCAGGGGACACGGATTTGAGCCCTGGTCCGGGAAGATCCCACATGCTGCAGTGCAACTAAGCCCGTGAGCCACAACTACTGAGCCTGCGCTTCTGGAGCCTGTGCTCCGCAACAAGAGGCGCCACGGCAGTGAGAGGCCCACGCACCACGATGAGGAGTGGCCCCTGCTCGCCGCAACTAGAGAAGGCCCTCGCACAGAAACCAAGACCCAACACAGCCAAAAATAAATAAAATATAAATAAAAATAAATACATTTAAAAGGAAAACCTATACATTTCCCTTTCTGCAAATGTAGGTTTTCGAGGCAAGAGTAGAGCCTCAGAAAGAATGTCTGCAAACAGAACAATCACTAGTTCACTAAGTACAAAATGTAGGATACTATTGGAGAATCCCATCACAGCTAGATAATTGGTCCAGGACCAAAAGTAAATACTGGAAGAAAAATGAAATCAACAGTGTACCACAGAGGTGGTAGGCACACTGGCCTGGACTAAGACATGTTCAGTCATAGATAATAAGGGTGGTGATTTTTAAGCATCATTCTCGTCCCACTGTGGACTTCCCTCTGCAGCAGTATAAGGATACCACCAGATCATCTTGAAATCAAGTCATGAAATGTACTTTTATATTTTTAAAAATCAATTCTTGTCCTTAAATTAACTTTTCTTATTAATTTAGTCATGGTGCTCTTTTACTTCTAAAACATTAAATCTTATTTGATTAGAGACAGACTTCAAAAAATAAAAATAAACTGTGATCAAATAGCAGGAACAAACAGTAGTAACTAAAATTTCTTCAATCTAAACTGGAGATGATTTCTGTATCTCTGTCTTTTACATTTGTCTCCATTAGGGGAAAAAAATATGTACCTCATAATTAACTTGGCTGGAATGAATCAGACTGCATTTGTAAAAGTCTCAGAAGACCAATGAGCTGTGCTAAACAGTACCACTATCCACCTGAGCAGAAATTACTATCCTTAAGTTTCTATACATAACTAACAAAACAAAAATTGAAACAAAAGAAGAACTACTAGAAACAAATTAGAGATTCATGTTTTTAAGTCAGAAATTTGCCTTTAGTCAGTAATTTGCCTCATACATTATGATTTTCCCTGTGGAAACCCAATTATTATCCTGAAAACAAGACCACTTTAGAAAGCAAATGCATTGTGACAAAAGAAAGAAAAGGCAGATTGATACATTATTAAAATAACTCACACGCCATACCCTGAGGAGTAAGGAAGCCATGGCAGAGCAGGCCCCCTTCTCCTCAATGGACAGCACAGCTGTGGGGAAGACAATGCAGCTAGCAGAAGCGTGTCACACTTCCTCAGGGAGGAAGCAAGTTACAGACAACTCTACAGAGGGCACCCATAAACTGACGGCCACGCTCATTACCCAACGTCCAGGCCACCCACAGGCTGACTGCAGCCCAACTTTCCCACCATTCCCACACAGGCCCCAGGAACCGTCAGGCCTCTGAGGCTCTGCCAATGCCCTTCCCTCTACCCAAATATCCTTTCCCTCCTCTCTCCGGACCTCAATCCTGCCCAGCTCTAAATGAACACACCAAGGCCTATTTCCCTAAGAATGCCTCTCTCAAAACCAAAATTACTTCCTCGAGAATGATCTGCCTCTTACTCATGCATCATTATCTTGGATTAAATACTTCATGTAAGATGCCTTATCTGACCAACACAACTATTGTAGAAATAAGAGTCATGTTTTAGACCATCTATGACATGACATGACAACCATTCAGCTCACGAAAACCATTCAATAAATACTCTAATTGAATTGCCCAAAGAGTTGACCTAAAATAACCTACATGCCAAGCATTCCAAGAACCGTCCTGAACCAAATTCACTTCTCATTCGAATGCCAATGTCACAGACAGGGATGCTGGATTGTCCTTAAATGTACTTGCCTTTATCCAAAACTAGAATCTCTGATGAATCTATGGGACACACATGTAAAATATTCTGCAAAGTAAAAAAGCTTTATTTAGTGTACTGTGCTTAATGTTCAGCCAGACCTGCATTATTCTCGAAACCTTATACAATTACTTAGTATGCAAGAAGCATTAGAAGAGAGACTAAGTCTATTGAGAAGAATACTGGAAGCGAAGGTCATCAATCATTTTCTACTTTCAATAATCTCTTTCATAAAGAGGTAAATGCTCCTAAATTCCAGAATGAATGGAATTCAATACAGCAAAGTAAAATGCTTTAAATACATAAAATAAATATCTTGGTGGACCTTCCAACATCTGTTTTAGTAACTTAAATTATAAAAAACACCCTAACTTTAAGAAAAGTTATATCAACAGCTAAAGTTGAGATTTTTTTCCATCTATTACTTTGATTTTCCTGACCCATTTTTGAGAATTGTCAGCATTCTGAATCAATAATGCCAAATTATTTGTTGAAGACAGTGAGATTCCTCCCAAGTCATCTAACATGCTCACTAATCAATAAAGATAAGAACAAACAAGAAAGCCATATTTAGGAAGCAAGCAAATTATATTAAAAGACTGACTTTGAGAAAAGGTTGCTGCTTGCCAAGAAAATTTTATTATTATAAAACATTTTCTGTCATTTGTATTACTTCATTTTCCCTTCCAGATTATCTGTGTAGCCTTGTAAACACATCATAATCCAAAGCAGTTGAGATTTACCAATAAAATGTAAATCAACACAATAGAGCCAACTGCATAATTAAAACAAAAGTGTACCGGGCTTCCCTGGTGGAGCAGTGGTTGAGAGCCTGCCTGCCAATGCAGGGGACACGGGTTTGTGACTCGGTCCGGGAAGATCCCACATGCCGCGGAGCGGCTAGGCCCGTGAGCCATGGCCACTGAGCATGCGGGTTGGGAGCCTGTGCTCCGTAACGGGAGACTCCACAACAGGGAGAGGCCCACGTACTGAAAAAAAAAAAATTCCACCATCAACCCAAGCAGATTACAAAATAGCAAGCAGATTTTAAAATAATAGTCTACAAGCCTGCTTTTTTAAATATATAACTAAATGCATTGAATATCTTATATAAAAAGCCAAGAGACACAGCTGAAACCGAATATTAAAAGTAAACATCTCCTTCCCCAAAACCCTAACTCCACTCCAGTCATGAGGAGAACATCACACAAAGCCAAGTTGAAGGACAGTCTATGAAATATGTGAACCAGGACTCTTCAAAATTGTCATTAAGAAAAGGAAAGTCTGGGACTTTCCTGGTGGTGCACTAGTTAAGAATCCGTCTGCCAATGCAGGGGACACGGGTTCCAGCCCTGGTCCGGGAAGATCCCACATGCCGCAGAGCAAGTAAGCCCGTACATCACAACTACTGAGCCTGCGCTCTAGAGCCCGCCAGCCACAACAACTGAGGCCACACGCTGCAACTAATGAAGCCCGCGCACTCTAGGGCCTGTGTGCCGCAAATACTGAGCCCAGGTGCTGCAATTACTGAAGCCCGCACTCTTAGAGCCCACGCTCCGCAACAAGAGAAGCCACCACAATGAGAAGTCCGCGCACCACAACAAAGAGTAGCCCCCACTTGCCACAACTAAGGAAAGCCTGCGCGCAGCAACAGAGACTCAACTCAGCCAAATATAAACAATAATAAAAAAATAAATAAAGGCATCATCACATAAACACAAATGAGGAAATATGTTTTTTAAAAAAAGAATAACGGGCGGGGCAGTGGTTAAGAATCCGCCTGCCAGTGCAGGGGACACGGATTTGAGCCCTGGTCCGGGAAGATCCCACATGCTGCAGTGCAACTAAGCCCGTGAGCCACAACTACTGAGCCTGCGCTTCTGGAGCCTGTGCTCCGCAACAAGAGGCGCCACGGCAGTGAGAGGCCCACGCACCACGATGAGGAGTGGCCCCTGCTCGCCGCAACTAGAGAAGGCCCTCGCACAGAAACCAAGACCCAACACAGCCAAAAATAAATAAAATATAAATAAAAATAAATACATTTAAAAGGAAAACCTATACATTTCCCTTTCTGCAAATGTAGGTTTTCGAGGCAAGAGTAGAGCCTCAGAAAGAATGTCTGCAAACAGAACAATCACTAGTTCACTAAGTACAAAATGTAGGATACTTTTGGAGAATCCCATCACAGCTAGATAATTGGTCCAGGACCAAAAGTAAATACTGGAAGAAAAATGAAATCAACAGTGTACCACAGAGGTGGTAGGCACACTGGCCTGGACTAAGACATGTTCAGTCATAGATAATAAGGGTGGTGATTTTTAAGCATCATTCTCGTCCCACTGTGGACTTCCCTCTGCAGCAGTATAAGGATACCACCAGATCATCTTGAAATCAAGTCATGAAATGTACTTTTATATTTTTAAAAATCAATGATTGTCCTTAAATTAACTTTTCTTATTAATTTAGTCATGGTGCTCTTTTACTTCTAAAACATTAAATCTTATTTGATTAGAGACAGACTTCAAAAAATAAAAATAAACTGTGATCAAATAGCAGGAACAAACAGTAGTAACTAAAATTTCTTCAATCTAAACTGGAGATGATTTCTGTATCTCTGTCTTTTACATTTGTCTCCATTAGGGGCAAAAAATATGTACCTCATAATTAACTTGGCTGGAATGAATCAGACTGCATTTGTAAAAGTCTCAGAAGACCAATGAGCTGTGCTAAACAGTACCACTATCCACCTGAGCAGAAATTACTATCCTTAAGTTTCTATACATAACTAACACAACAAAAATTTAAACAAAAGAAGAACTACTAGAAACAAATTAGAGATTCATGTTTTTAAGTCAGTAATTTGCCTTTAGTCAGTAATTTGCCTCATACATTATGATTTTCCCTGTGGAAACCCAATTATTATCCTGAAAACAAGACCACTTTAGAAAGCAAATGCATTGTGACAAAAGAAAGAAAAGGCAGATTGATACATTATTAAAATAACTCACACGCCATACCCTGAGGAGTAAGGAATCCATGGCAGAGCAGGCCCCCTTCTCCTCAATGGACAGCACAGCTGTGGGGAAGACACTGCAGCTAGCAGAAGCGTGTCACACTTCCTCAGGGAGGAAGCAAGTTACAGATAACTCTACAGAGGGCACCCATAAACTGACGGCCACGCTCATTACCCAACGTCCAGGCCACCCACAGGCTGACTGCAGCCCAACTTTCCCACCATTCCCACACAGGCCCCAGGAACCGTCAGGCCTCTGAGGCTCTGCCAATGCCCTTCCCTCCACCCAAATATCCTTTCCCTCCTCTCTCTGGACCTCAATCCTGCCCAGCTCTAAATGAGCACTGCAAGGCCTATTTCCCTAAGAATGCCTCTCTCAAAACCAAAATTACTTCCTCGAGAATGATCTGCCTCTTACTCATGCATCATTATCTTGCATTAAATACATCAGGTAAGATGCCTTATCTGACCAACACAACTATTGTAGAAATAAGAGTCATGTTTTAGACCATCTATGACATGACATGACAACCATTCAGCTCACGAAAACCATTCAATAAATACTCTAAGTGAATTGCCCAAAGAGTTGACCTAAAATAACCTAAATGCCAAGCATTCCAAGAACCGTCCTGAACCAAATTCACTTCTCATTCGAATGCCAATGTCAGAGACAGGGATGTTGTATTGTCCTTAAATGTACTTGCCTTTATCCAAAACTAGAATCTCTGATGAATCTATGGGACACACATGTAAAATATTCTGCAAAGTAAAAAAGCTTTATTTAGTGTACTGTGCTTAATGTTCAGCCAGACCTGCATTTTTCTCTAAACCTTATACAATTACTGAGTATACAAGAAGCATTAGAAGAGAGACTAAGTCTATTGAGAAGAATACTGGAAGCGAAGGTCATCAATCATTTTCTACTTTCAATAATCTCTTTCATAAAGAGGTAAATTCTCCTAAATTCCAGAATGAATGGAATTCAATACAGCAAAGTAAAATGCTTTAAAAACATAAAATAAATATCTTGGTGGACCTTCCACCATCTGTTTTAGTAACGTAAATTATAAAACACACCCTAAACTTAAGAAAAGTTGTATCAACAGCTAAAATTGAGATTTTTTTCCATCTATTACTTTGATTTTCCTGACCCATTTTTGAGAATTGTCAGCATTCCGGATCAATAATGCCAAATTATTTCTTGAAGACAGTGAGATTCCTTCCAAGTCATCTAACATGCTCACTAATCAATAAAGATAAGAACAAACAAGAAAGCCATATTTAGGAAGCAAGCAAATTATATTAAAAGACTGACTTTGAGAAAAGGTTGCTGCTTGCCAAGAAAATTTTATTATTATAAAACTTTTTCTGTCATTTGTATTACTTCATTTTCCCTTCCAGATTATCTGTGTAGCCTTGTAAACACATCATAATCCAAAGCAGTTGAGATTTACCAATAAAATGTAAATCAACACAATAGAGCCAACTGCATAATTAAAACAAAAGTGTACCGGGCTTCCCTGGTGGAGCAGTGGTTGAGAGCCTGCCTGCCAATGCAGGGGACACGGGTTTGTGACTCGGTCCGGGAAGATCCCACATGCCGCGGAGCGGCTAGGCCCGTGAGCCATGGCCACTGAGCATGCGGGTTGGGAGCCTGTGCTCCGTAACGGGAGACTCCACAACAGGGAGAGGCCCACGTACTGAAAAAAAAAAAATTCCACCATCAACCCAAGCAGATTACAAAATAGCAAGCAGATTTTAAAATAATAGTCTACAAGCCTGCTTTTTTAAATATATAACTAAATGCATTGAATATCTTATATAAAAAGCCAAGAGACACAGTTGAAACCGAATATTAAAAGTAAACATCTCCTTCCCCAAAACCCTAACTCCACTCCAGTCATGAGGAGAACATCACACAAAGCCAAGTTGAAGGACAGTCTATGAAATATGTGAACCAGGACTCTTCAAAATTGTCATTAAGAAAAGGAAAGTCTGGGACTTTCCTGGTGGTGCACTAGTTAAGAATCCGTCTGCCAATGCAGGGGACACGGGTTCCAGCCCTGGTCCGGGAAGATCCCACATGCCACAGAACAAGTAAGCCCGTACATCACAACTACTGAGCCTGCGCTCTAGAGCCCGCCAGCCACAACAACTGAGGCCACACGCTGCAACTAATGAAGCCCGCGCACTCTAGGGCCTGTGTGCCGCAAATACTGAGCCCAGGTGCTGCAATTACTGAAGCCCGCACTCTTAGAGCCCACGCTCCGCAACAAGAGAAGCCACCACAATGAGAAGTCCGCGCACCACAACAAAGAGTAGCCCCCACTTGCCACAACTAAGGAAAGCCTGCGCGCAGCAACAGAGACTCAACTCAGCCAAATATAAACAATAATAAAAAAATAAATAAAGGCATCATCACATAAACACAAATGAGGAAATATGTTTTTAAAAAAAAGAATAACGGGCGGGGCAGTGGTTAAGAATCCGCCTGCCAGTGCAGGGGACACGGATTTGAGCCCTGGTCCGGGAAGATCCCGCATGCTGCAGTGCAACTAAGCCTGTGAGCCACAACTACTGAGCCTGCGCTTCTGGAGCCTGTGCTCCGCAACAAGAGGCGCCACGGCAGTGAGAGGCCCACGCACCACGATGAGGAGTGGCCCCTGCTCGCCGCAACTAGAGAAGGCCCTCGCACAGAAACCAAGACCCAACACAGCCAAAAATAAATAAAATATAAATAAAAATAAATACATTTAAAAGGAAAACCTATACATTTCCCTTTCTGCAAATGTAGGTTTTCGAGGCAAGAGTAGAGCCTCAGAAAGAATGTCTGCAAACAGAACAATCACTAGTTCACTAAGTACAAAATGTAGGATACTTTTGGAGAATCCCATCACAGCTAGATAATTGGTCCAGGACCAAAAGTAAATACTGGAAGAAAAATGAAATCAACAGTGTACCACAGAGGTGGTAGGCACACTGGCCTGGACTAAGACATGTTCAGTCATAGATAATAAGGGTGGTGATTTTTAAGCATCATTCTCGTCCCACTGTGGACTTCCCTCTGCAGCAGTATAAGGATACCACCAGATCATCTTGAAATCAAGTCATGAAATGTACTTTTATATTTTTAAAAATCAATTCTTGTCCTTAAATTAACTTTTCTTATTAATTTAGTCATGGTGCTCTTTTACTTCTAAAACATTAAATCTTATTTGATTAGAGACAGACTTCAAAAAATAAAAATAAACTGTGATCAAATAGCAGGAACAAACAGTAGTAACTAAAATTTCTTCAATCTAAACTGGAGATGATTTCTGTATCTCTGTCTTTTACATTTGTCTCCATTAGGGGAAAAAAATATGTACCTCATAATTAACTTGGCTGGAATGAATCAGACTGCATTTGTAAAAGTCTCAGAAGACCAATGAGCTGTGCTAAACAGTACCACTATCCACCTGAGCAGAAATTACTATCCTTAAGTTTCTATACATAACTAACACAACAAAAATTTAAACAAAAGAAGAACTACTAGAAACAAATTAGAGATTCATGTTTTTAAGTCAGTAATTTGCCTTTAGTCAGTAATTTGCCTCATACATTATGATTTTCCCTGTGGAAACCCAATTATTATCCTGAAAACAAGACCACTTTAGAAAGCAAATGCATTGTGACAAAAGAAAGAAAAGGCAGATTGATACATTATTAAAATAACTCACACGCCATACCCTGAGGAGTAAGGAAGCCATGGCAGAGCAGGCCCCCTTCTCCTCAATGGACAGCACAGCTGTGGGGAAGACACTGCAGCTAGCAGAAGCGTGTCACACTTCCTCAGGGAGGAAGCAAGTTACAGACAACTCTACAGAGGGCACCCATAAACTGACGGCCACGCTCATTACCCAACGTCCAGGCCACCCACAGGCTGACAGCAGCCCAACTTTCCCACCATTCCCACACAGGCCCCAGGAACCGTCAGGCCTCTGAGGCTCTGCCAATGCCCTTTCCTCTACCCAAATATCCTTTCCCTCTTCTCTCCGGACCTCAATACTGCCCAGCTCTAAATGAGCACTGCAAGGCCTATTTCCCTAAGAATGCCTCTCTCAAAACCAAAATTACTTCCTCGAGAATGATCTGCCTCTTACTCATGCATCATTATCTTGGATTAAATACTTCATGTAAGATGCCTTATCTGACCAACACAACGATTGTAGAAATAAGAGTCATGTTTTAGACCATCTATGACATGACATGACAACCATTCAGCTCACGAAAACCATTCAATAAATACTCTAATTGAATTGCCCAAAGAGTTGACCTAAAATAACCTACATGCCAAGCATTCCAAGAACCGTCCTGAACCAAATTCACTTCTCATTCGAATGCCAATGTCACAGACAGGGATGCTGGATTGTCCTTAAATGTACTTGCCTTTATCCAAAACTAGAATCTCTGATGAATCTATGGGACACACATGTAAAATATTCTGCAAAGTAAAAAAGCTTTATTTAGTGTACTGTGCTTAATGTTCAGCCAGACCTGCATTATTCTCTAAACCTTATACAATTACTTAGTATGCAAGAAGCATTAGAAGAGAGACTAAGTCTATTGAGAAGAATACTGGAAGCGAAGGTCATCAATCATTTTCTACTTTCAATAATCTCTTTCATAAAGAGGTAAATGCTCCTAAATTCCAGAATGAATGGAATTCAATACAGCAAAGTAAAATGCTTTAAATACATAAAATAAATATCTTGGTGGACCTTCCAACATCTGTTTTAGTAACTTAAATTATAAAAAACACCCTAACTTTAAGAAAAGTTATATCAACAGCTAAAGTTGAGATTTTTTTCCATCTATTACTTTGATTTTCCTGACCCATTTTTGAGAATTGTCAGCATTCTGAATCAATAATGCCAAATTATTTGTTGAAGACAGTGAGATTCCTCCCAAGTCATCTAACATGCTCACTAATCAATAAAGATAAGAACAAACAAGAAAGCCATATTTAGGAAGCAAGCAAATTATATTAAAAGACTGACTTTGAGAAAAGGTTGCTGCTTGCCAAGAAAATTTTATTATTATAAAACATTTTCTGTCATTTGTATTACTTCATTTTCCCTTCCAGATTATCTGTGTAGCCTTGTAAACACATCATAATCCAAAGCAGTTGAGATTTACCAATAAAATGTAAATCAACACAATAGAGCCAACTGCATAATTAAAACAAAAGTGTACCGGGCTTCCCTGGTGGAGCAGTGGTTGAGAGCCTGCCTGCCAATGCAGGGGACACGGGTTTGTGACTCGGTCCGGGAAGATCCCACATGCCGCGGAGCGGCTAGGCCCGTGAGCCATGGCCACTGAGCATGCGGGTTGGGAGCCTGTGCTCCGTAACGGGAGACTCCACAACAGGGAGAGGCCCACGTACTGAAAAAAAAAAAATTCCACCATCAACCCAAGCAGATTACAAAATAGCAAGCAGATTTTAAAATAATAGTCTACAAGCCTGCTTTTTTAAATATATAACTAAATGCATTGAATATCTTATATAAAAAGCCAAGAGACACAGCTGAAACCGAATATTAAAAGTAAACATCTCCTTCCCCAAAACCCTAACTCCACTCCAGTCATGAGGAGAACATCACACAAAGCCAAGTTGAAGGACAGTCTATGAAATATGTGAACCAGGACTCTTCAAAATTGTCATTAAGAAAAGGAAAGTCTGGGACTTTCCTGGTGGTGCACTAGTTAAGAATCCGTCTGCCAATGCAGGGGACACGGGTTCCAGCCCTGGTCCGGGAAGATCCCACATGCCGCAGAGCAAGTAAGCCCGTACATCACAACTACTGAGCCTGCGCTCTAGAGCCCGCCAGCCACAACAACTGAGGCCACACGCTGCAACTAATGAAGCCCGCGCACTCTAGGGCCTGTGTGCCGCAAATACTGAGCCCAGGTGCTGCAATTACTGAAGCCCGCACTCTTAGAGCCCACGCTCCGCAACAAGAGAAGCCACCACAATGAGAAGTCCGCGCACCACAACAAAGAGTAGCCCCCACTTGCCACAACTAAGGAAAGCCTGCGCGCAGCAACAGAGACTCAACTCAGCCAAATATAAACAATAATAAAAAAATAAATAAAGGCATCATCACATAAACACAAATGAGGAAATATGTTTTTAAAAAAAAGAATAACGGGCGGGGCAGTGGTTAAGAATCCGCCTGCCAGTGCAGGGGACACGGATTTGAGCCCTGGTCCGGGAAGATCCCACATGCTGCAGTGCAACTAAGCCCGTGAGCCACAACTACTGAGCCTGCGCTTCTGGAGCCTGTGCTCCGCAACAAGAGGCGCCACGGCAGTGAGAGGCCCACGCACCACGATGAGGAGTGGCCCCTGCTCGCCGCAACTAGAGAAGGCCCTCGCACAGAAACCAAGACCCAACACAGCCAAAAATAAATAAAATATAAATAAAAATAAATACATTTAAAAGGAAAACCTATACATTTCCCTTTCTGCAAATGTAGGTTTTCGAGGCAAGAGTAGAGCCTCAGAAAGAATGTCTGCAAACAGAACAATCACTAGTTCACTAAGTACAAAATGTAGGATACTTTTGGAGAATCCCATCACAGCTAGATAATTGGTCCAGGACCAAAAGTAAATACTGGAAGAAAAATGAAATCAACAGTGTACCACAGAGGTGGTAGGCACACTGGCCTGGACTAAGACATGTTCAGTCATAGATAATAAGGGTGGTGATTTTTAAGCATCATTCTCGTCCCACTGTGGACTTCCCTCTGCAGCAGTATAAGGATACCACCAGATCATCTTGAAATCAAGTCATGAAATGTACTTTTATATTTTTAAAAATCAATGATTGTCCTTAAATTAACTTTTCTTATTAATTTAGTCATGGTGCTCTTTTACTTCTAAAACATTAAATCTTATTTGATTAGAGACAGACTTCAAAAAATAAAAATAAACTGTGATCAAATAGCAGGAACAAACAGTAGTAACTAAAATTTCTTCAATCTAAACTGGAGATGATTTCTGTATCTCTGTCTTTTACATTTGTCTCCATTAGGGGAAAAAATATGTACCTCATAATTAACTTGGCTGGAATGAATCAGACTGCATTTGTAAAAGTCTCAGAAGACCAATGAGCTGTGCTAAACAGTACCACTATCCACCTGAGCAGAAATTACTATCCTTAAGTTTCTATACATAACTAACACAACAAAAATTTAAACAAAAGAAGAACTACTAGAAACAAATTAGAGATTCATGTTTTTAAGTCAGTAATTTGTCTTTAGTCAGTAATTTGCCTCATACATTATGATTTTCCCTGTGGAAACCCAATTATTATCCTGAAAACAAGACCACTTTAGAAAGCAAATGCATTGTGACAAAAGAAAGAAAAGGCAGATTGATACATTATTAAAATAACTCACACGCAATACCCTGAAGAGTAAGGAATCCATGGCAGAGCAGGCCCCCTTCTCCTCAATGGACAGCACAGCTGTGGGGAAGACACTGCAGCTAGCAGAAGCGTGTCACACTTCCTCAGGGAGGAAGCAAGTTACAGACAACTCTACAGAGGGCACCCATAAACTGACGGCCACCCTCATTACCCAACGTCCAGACCACCCATAGGCTGACTGCAGCCCAACTTTCCCACCATTCCCACACAGGCCCCAGGAACCGTCAGGCCTCTGAGGCTCTGCCAATGCCCTTCCCTCTACCCAAATATCCTTTCCCTCCTCTCTCCGGACCTCAATCCTGCCCAGCTCTAAATGAGCACTGCAAGGCCTATTTCCCTAAGAATGCCTCTCTCAAAACCAAAATTATTTCCTCTAGAATGATCTGCCTCTTACTCATGCATCATTATCTTGGATTAAATACTTCATGTAAGATGCCTTATCTGACCAACACAACGATTGTAGAAATAAGAGTCATGTTTTAGACCATCTATGACATGACATGACAACCATTCAGCTCACGAAAACCATTCAATAAATACTCTAATTGAATTGCCCAAAGAGTTGACCTAAAATAACCTACATGCCAAGCATTCCAAGAACCGTCCTGAACCAAATTCACTTCTCATTCGAATGCCAATGTCACAGACAGGGATGCTGGATTGTCCTTAAATGTACTTGCCTTTATCCAAAACTAGAATCTCTGATGAATCTATGGGACACACATGTAAAATATTCTGCAAAGTAAAAAAGCTTTATTTAGTGTACTGTGCTTAATGTTCAGCCAGACCTGCATTATTCTCGAAACCTTATACAATTACTTAGTATGCAAGAAGCATTAGAAGAGAGACTAAGTCTATTGAGAAGAATACTGGAAGCGAAGGTCATCAATCATTTTCTACTTTCAATAATCTCTTTCATAAAGAGGTAAATGCTCCTAAATTCCAGAATGAATGGAATTCAATACAGCAAAGTAAAATGCTTTAAATACATAAAATAAATATCTTGGTGGACCTTCCAACATCTGTTTTAGTAACTTAAATTATAAAAAACACCCTAACTTTAAGAAAAGTTATATCAACAGCTAAAGTTGAGATTTTTTTCCATCTATTACTTTGATTTTCCTGACCCATTTTTGAGAATTGTCAGCATTCTGAATCAATAATGCCAAATTATTTGTTGAAGACAGTGAGATTCCTCCCAAGTCATCTAACATGCTCACTAATCAATAAAGATAAGAACAAACAAGAAAGCCATATTTAGGAAGCAAGCAAATTATATTAAAAGACTGACTTTGAGAAAAGGTTGCTGCTTGCCAAGAAAATTTTATTATTATAAAACTTTTTCTGTCATTTGTATTACTTCATTTTCCCTTCCAGATTATCTGTGTAGCCTTGTAAACACATCATAATCCAAAGCAGTTGAGATTTACCAATAAAATGTAAATCAACACAATAGAGCCAACTGCATAATTAAAACAAAAGTGTACCGGGCTTCCCTGGTGGAGCAGTGGTTGAGAGCCTGCCTGCCAATGCAGGGGACACGGGTTTGTGACTCGGTCCGGGAAGATCCCACATGCCGCGGAGCGGCTAGGCCCGTGAGCCATGGCCACTGAGCATGCGGGTTGGGAGCCTGTGCTCCGTAATGGGAGACTCCAAAACAGGGAGAGGCCCACGTACTGAAAAAAAAAAAAAAAACATTCCACCATCAACCCAAGCAGATTACAAAATAGCAAGCAGATTTTAAAATAATAGTCTACAAGCCTGCTTTTTTAAATATATAACTAAATGCATTGAATATCTTATATAAAAAGCCAAGAGACACAGTTGAAACCGAATATTAAAAGTAAACATCTCCTTCCCCAAAACCCTAACTCCACTCCAGTCATGAGGAGAACATCACACAAAGCCAAGTTGAAGGACAGTCTATGAAATATGTGAACCAGGACTCTTCAAAATTGTCATTAAGAAAAGGAAAGTCTGGGACTTTCCTGGTGGTGCACTAGTTAAGAATCCGTCTGCCAATGCAGGGGACACGGGTTCCAGCCCTGGTCCGGGAAGATCCCACATGCCGCAGAGCAAGTAAGCCCGTACATCACAACTACTGAGCCTGCGCTCTAGAGCCCGCCAGCCACAACAACTGAGGCCACACGCTGCAACTAATGAAGCCCGCGCACTCTAGGGCCTGTGTGCCGCAAATACTGAGCCCAGGTGCTGCAATTACTGAAGCCCGCACTCTTAGAGCCCACGCTCCGCAACAAGAGAAGCCACCACAATGAGAAGTCCGCGCACCACAACAAAGAGTAGCCCCCACTTGCCACAACTAAGGAAAGCCTGCGCGCAGCAACAGAGACTCAACTCAGCCAAATATAAACAATAATAAAAAAATAAATAAAGGCATCATCACATAAACACAAATGAGGAAATATGTTTTTAAAAAAAAGAAAAACGGGCGGGGCAGTGGTTAAGAATCCGCCTGCCAGTGCAGGGGACACGGATTTGAGCCCTGGTCCGGGAAGATCCCACATGCTGCAGTGCAACTAAGCCCGTGAGCCACAACTACTGAGCCTGCGCTTCTGGAGCCTGTGCTCCGCAACAAGAGGCGCCACGGCAGTGAGAGGCCCACGCACCACGATGAGGAGTGGCCCCTGCTCGCCGCAACTAGAGAAGGCCCTCGCACAGAAACCAAGACCCAACACAGCCAAAAATAAATAAAATATAAATAAAAATAAATACATTTAAAAGGAAAACCTATACATTTCCCTTTCTGCAAATGTAGGTTTTCGAGGCAAGAGTAGAGCCTCAGAAAGAATGTCTGCAAACAGAACAATCACTAGTTCACTAAGTACAAAATGTAGGATACTTTTGGAGAATCCCATCACAGCTAGATAATTGGTCCAGGACCAAAAGTAAATACTGGAAGAAAAATGAAATCAACAGTGTACCACAGAGGTGGTAGGCACACTGGCCTGGACTAAGACATGTTCAGTCATAGATAATAAGGGTGGTGATTTTTAAGCATCATTCTCGTCCCACTGTGGACTTCCCTCTGCAGCAGTATAAGGATACCACCAGATCATCTTGAAATCAAGTCATGAAATGTACTTTTATATTTTTAAAAATCAATGATTGTCCTTAAATTAACTTTTCTTATTAATTTAGTCATGGTGCTCTTTTCCTTCTAAAACATTAAATCTTATTTGATTAGAGACAGACTTCAAAAAATAAAAATAAACTGTGATCAAATAGCAGGAACAAACAGTAGTAACTAAAATTTCTTCAATCTAAACTGGAGATGATTTCTGTATCTCTGTCTTTTACATTTGTCTCCATTAGGGGAAAAAATATGTACCTCATAATTAACTTGGCTGGAATGAATCAGACTGCATTTGTAAAAGTCTCAGAAGAACAATGAGCTGTGCTAAACAGTACCACTATCCACCTGAGCAGAAATTACTATCCTTAAGTTTCTATACATAACTAACACAACAAAAATTTAAACAAAAGAAGAACTACTAGAAACAAATTAGAGATTCATGTTTTTAAGTCAGTAATTTGCCTTTAGTCAGTAATTTGCCTCATACATTATGATTTTCCCTGTGGAAACCCAATTATTATCCTGAAAACAAGACCACTTTAGAAAGCAAATGCATTGTGACAAAAGAAAGAAAAGGCAGATTGATACATTATTAAAATAACTCACACGCAATACCCTGAAGAGTAAGGAATCCATGGCAGAGCAGGCCCCCTTCTCCTCAATGGACAGCACAGCTGTGGGGAAGACACTGCAGCTAGCAGAAGCGTGTCACACTTCCTCAGGGAGGAAGCAAGTTACAGACAACTCTACAGAGGGCACCCATAAACTGACGGCCACGCTCATTACCCAACGTCCAGGCCACCCATAGGCTGACTGCAGCCCAACTTTCCCACCATTCCCACACAGGCCCCAGGAACCGTCAGGCCTCTGAGGCTCTGCCAATGCCCTTCCCTCTACCCAAATATCCTTTCCCTCCTCTCTCCGGACCTCAATCCTGCCCAGCTCTAAATGAGCACTGCAAGGCCTATTTCCCTAAGAATGCCTCTCTCAAAACCAAAATTACTTCCTCTAGAATGATCTGCCTCTTACTCATGCATCATTATCTTGGATTAAATACTTCATGTAAGATGCCTTATCTGACCAACACAACTATTGTAGAAATAAGAGTCATGTTTTAGACCATCTATGACATGACATGACAACCATTCAGCTCACGAAAACCATTCAATAAATACTCTAATTGAATTGCCCAAAGAGTTGACCTAAAATAACCTAAATGCCAAGCATTCCAAGAACCGTCCTGAACCAAATTCACTTCTCATTCGAATGCCAATGTCACAGACAGGGATGCTGGATTGTCCTTAAATGTACTTGCCTTTATCCAAAACTAGAATCTCTGATGAATCTATGGGACACACATGTAAAATATTCTGCAAAGTAAAAAAGCTTTATTTAGTGTACTGTGCTTAAAGTTCAGCCAGACCTGCATTATTCTCTAAACCTTATACAATTACTTAGTATGCAAGAAGCATTAGAAGAGAGACTAAGTCTATTGAGAAGAATACTGGAAGCGAAGGTCATCAATCATTTTCTACTTTCAATAATCTCTTTCATAAAGAGGTAAATGCTCCTAAATTCCAGAATGAATGGAATTCAATACAGCAAAGTAAAATGCTTTAAATACATAAAATAAATATCTTGGTGGACCTTCCAACATCTGTTTTAGTAACTTAAATTATAAAAAACACCCTAACTTTAAGAAAAGTTATATCAACAGCTAAAGTTGAGATTTTTTTCCATCTATTACTTTGATTTTCCTGACCCATTTTTGAGAATTGTCAGCATTCTGAATCAATAATGCCAAATTATTTGTTGAAGACAGTGAGATTCCTCCCAAGTCATCTAACATGCTCACTAATCAATAAAGATAAGAACAAACAAGAAAGCCATATTTAGGAAGCAAGCAAATTATATTAAAAGACTGACTTTGAGAAAAGGTTGCTGCTTGCCAAGAAAATTTTATTATTATAAAACATTTTCTGTCATTTGTATTACTTCATTTTCCCTTCCAGATTATCTGTGTAGCCTTGTAAACACATCATAATCCAAAGCAGTTGAGATTTACCAATAAAATGTAAATCAACACAATAGAGCCAACTGCATAATTAAAACAAAAGTGTACCGGGCTTCCCTGGTGGAGCAGTGGTTGAGAGCCTGCCTGCCAATGCAGGGTACATGGGTTTGTGACTCGGTCCGGGAAGATCCCACATGCCGCGGAGCGGCTAGGCCCGTGAGCCATGGCCACTGAGCATGCGGGTTGGGAGCCTGTGCTCCGTAACGGGAGACTCCAAAACAGGGAGAGGCCCACGTACTGAAAAAAAAAAAAAAAAACATTCCACCATCAACCCAAGCAGATTACAAAATAGCAAGCAGATTTTAAAATAATAGTCTACAAGCCTGCTTTTTTAAATATATAACTAAATGCATTGAATATCTTATATAAAAAGCCAAGAGACACAGTTGAAACCGAATATTAAAAGTAAACATCTCCTTCCCCAAAACCCTAACTCCACTCCAGTCATGAGGAGAACATCACACAAAGCCAAGTTGAAGGACAGTCTATGAAATATGTGAACCAGGACTCTTCAAAATTGTCATTAAGAAAAGGAAAGTCTGGGACTTTCCTGGTGGTGCACTAGTTAAGAATCCGTCTGCCAATGCAGGGGACACGGGTTCCAGCCCTGGTCCGGGAAGATCCCACATGCCACAGAACAAGTAAGCCCGTACATCACAACTACTGAGCCTGCGCTCTAGAGCCCGCCAGCCACAACAACTGAGGCCACACGCTGCAACTAATGAAGCCCGCGCACTCTAGGGCCTGTGTGCCGCAAATACTGAGCCCAGGTGCTGCAATTACTGAAGCCCGCACTCTTAGAGCCCACGCTCCGCAACAAGAGAAGCCACCACAATGAGAAGTCCGCGCACCACAACAAAGAGTAGCCCCCACTTGCCACAACTAAGGAAAGCCTGCGCGCAGCAACAGAGACTCAACTCAGCCAAATATAAACAATAATAAAAAAATAAATAAAGGCATCATCACATAAACACAAATGAGGAAATATGTTTTTAAAAAAAAGAATAACGGGCGGGGCAGTGGTTAAGAATTCGCCTGCCAGTGCAGGGGACACGGATTTGAGCCCTGGTCCGGGAAGATCCCACATGCTGCAGTGCAACTAAGCCCGTGAGCCACAACTACTGAGCCTGCGCTTCTGGAGCCTGTGCTCCGCAACAAGAGGCGCCACGGCAGTGAGAGGCCCACGCACCACGATGAGGAGTGGCCCCTGCTCGCCGCAACTAGAGAAGGCCCTCGCACAGAAACCAAGACCCAACACAGCCAAAAATAAATAAAATATAAATAAAAATAAATACATTTAAAAGGAAAACCTATACATTTCCCTTTCTGCAAATGTAGGTTTTCGAGGCAAGAGTAGAGCCTCAGAAAGAATGTCTGCAAACAGAACAATCACTAGTTCACTAAGTACAAAATGTAGGATACTTTTGGAGAATCCCATCACAGCTAGATAATTGGTCCAGGACCAAAAGTAAATACTGGAAGAAAAATGAAATCAACAGTGTACCACAGAGGTGGTAGGCACACTGGCCTGGACTAAGACATGTTCAGTCATAGATAATAAGGGTGGTGATTTTTAAGCATCATTCTCGTCCCACTGTGGACTTCCCTCTGCAGCAGTATAAGGATACCACCAGATCATCTTGAAATCAAGTCATGAAATGTACTTTTATATTTTTAAAAATCAATGATTGTCCTTAAATTAACTTTTCTTATTAATTTAGTCATGGTGCTCTTTTACTTCTAAAACATTAAATCTTATTTGATTAGAGACAGACTTCAAAAAATAAAAATAAACTGTGATCAAATAGCAGGAACAAACAGTAGTAACTAAAATTTCTTCAATCTAAACTGGAGATGATTTCTGTATCTCTGTCTTTTACATTTGTCTCCATTAGGGGAAAAAAATATGTACCTCATATTTAACTTGGCTGGAATGAAACAGACTGCATTTGTAAAAGTCTCAGAAGACCAATGAGCTGTGCTAAACAGTACCACTATCCACCTGAGCAGAAATTACTATCCTTAAGTTTCTATACATAACTAACACAACAAAAATTTAAACAAAAGAAGAACTACTAGAAACAAATTAGAGATTCATGTTTTTAAGTCAGTAATTTGCCTTTAGTCAGTAATTTGCCTCATACATTATGATTTTCCCTGTGGAAACCCAATTATTATCCTGAAAACAAGACCACTTTAGAAAGCAAATGCATTGTGACAAAAGAAAGAAAAGGCAGATTGATACATTATTAAAATAACTCACACGCCATACCCTGAGGAGTAAGGAAGCCATGGCAGAGCAGGCCCCCTTCTCCTCAATGGACAGCACAGCTGTGGGGAAGACACTGCAGCTAGCAGAAGCGTGTCACACTTCCTCAGGGAGGAAGCAAGTTACAGACAACTCTACAGAGGGCACCCATAAACTGACGGCCACGCTCATTACCCAACGTCCAGGCCACCCACAGGCTGACTGCAGCCCAACTTTCCCACCATTCCCAAACAGGCCCCAGGAACCGTCAGGCCTCTGAGGCTCTGCCAATGCCCTTCCCTCTACCCAAATATCCTTTCCCTCTTCACTCCGGACCTCAATCCTGCCCAGCTCTAAATGAGCACTGCAAGGCCTATTTCCCTAAGAATGCCTCTCTCAAAACCAAAATTACTTCCTCGAGAATGATCTGCCTCTTACTCATGCATCATTATCTTGGATTAAATACTTCATGTAAGATGCCTTATCTGACCAACACAACTATTGTAGAAATAAGAGTCATGTTTTAGACCATCTATGACATGACATGACAACCATTCAGCTCACTAAAACCATTCAATAAATACTCTAATTGAATTGCCCAAAGAGTTGACCTAAAATAACCTACATGCCAAGCATTCCAAGAACCGTCCTGAACCAAATTCACTTCTCATTCGAATGCCAATGTCACAGACAGGGATGTTGGATTGTCCTTAAATGTACTTGCCTTTATCCAAAACTAGAATCTCTGATGAATCTATGGGACACACATGTAAAATATTCTGCAAAGTAAAAAAGCTTTATTTAGTGTACTGTGCTTAATGTTCAGCCAGACCTGCATTATTCTCTAAACCTTATACAATTACTTAGTATGCAAGAAGCATTAGAAGAGAGACTAAGTCTATTGAGAAGAATACTGGAAGCGAAGGTCATCAATCATTTTCTACTTTCAATAATCTCTTTCATAAAGAGGTAAATGCTCCTAAATTCCAGAATGAATGGAATTCAATACAGCAAAGTAAAATGCTTTAAATACATAAAATAAATATCTTGGTGGACCTTCCAACATCTGTTTTAGTAACTTAAATTATAAAAAACAACCTAACTTTAAGAAAAGTTATATCAACAGCTAAAGTTGAGATTTTTTTCCATCTATTACATTGATTTTCCTGACCCATTTTTGAGAATTGTCAGCATTCTGAATCAATAATGCCAAATTATTTGTTGAAGACAGTGAGATTCCTCCCAAGTCATCTAACATGCTCACTAATCAATAAAGATAAGAACAAACAAGAAAGCCATATTTAGGAAGCAAGCAAATTATATTAAAAGACTGACTTTGAGAAAAGGTTGCTGCTTGCCAAGAAAATTTTATTATTATAAAACTTTTTCTGTCATTTGTATTACTTAATTTTCCCTTCCAGATTATCTGTGTAGCCTTGTAAACACATCATAATCCAAAGCAGTTGAGATTTACCAATAAAATGTAAATCAACACAATAGAGCCAACTGCATAATTAAAACAAAAGTGTACCGGGCTTCCCTGGTGGAGCAGTGGTTGAGAGCCTGCCTGCCAATGCAGGGGACACGGGTTTGTGACTCGGTCCGGGAAGATCCCACATGCCGCGGAGCGGCTAGGCCCGTGAGCCATGGCCACTGAGCATGCGGGTTGGGAGCCTGTGCTCCGTAACGGGAGACTCCACAACAGGGAGAGGCCCACGTACTGAAAAAAAAAAAATTCCACCATCAACCCAAGCAGATTACAAAATAGCAAGCAGATTTTAAAATAATAGTCTACAAGCCTGCTTTTTTAAATATATAACTAAATGCATTGAATATCTTATATAAAAAGCCAAGAGACACAGTTGAAACCGAATATTAAAAGTAAACATCTCCTTCCCCAAAACCCTAACTCCACTCCAGTCATGAGGAGAACATCACACAAAGCCAAGTTGAAGGACAGTCTATGAAATATGTGAACCAGGACTCTTCAAAATTGTCATTAAGAAAAGGAAAGTCTGGGACTTTCCTGGTGGTGCACTAGTTAAGAATCCGTCTGCCAATGCAGGGGACACGGGTTCCAGCCCTGGTCCGGGAAGATCCCACATGCCACAGAACAAGTAAGCCCGTACATCACAACTACTGAGCCTGCGCTCTAGAGCCCGCCAGCCACAACAACTGAGGCCACACGCTGCAACTAATGAAGCCCGCGCACTCTAGGGCCTGTGTGCCGCAAATACTGAGCCCAGGTGCTGCAATTACTGAAGCCCGCACTCTTAGAGCCCACGCTCCGCAACAAGAGAAGCCACCACAATGAGAAGTCCGCGCACCACAACAAAGAGTAGCCCCCACTTGCCACAACTAAGGAAAGCCTGCGCGCAGCAACAGAGACTCAACTCAGCCAAATATAAACA
The DNA here is from genome assembly GCF_964165515.1 of Mesoplodon bidens. Lineage (NCBI taxonomy): Eukaryota > Metazoa > Chordata > Mammalia > Artiodactyla > Ziphiidae > Mesoplodon > Mesoplodon bidens. The sequence continues at coordinate 133,989 of NW_027672474.1, read as the reverse complement.
ATAATAAAAAAATAAATAAAGGCATCATCACATAAACACAAATGAGGAAATATGTTTTTAAAAAAAAGAATAACGGGCGGGGCAGTGGTTAAGAATCCGCCTGCCAGTGCAGGGGACACGGATTTGAGCCCTGGTCCGGGAAGATCCCGCATGCTGCAGTGCAACTAAGCCTGTGAGCCACAACTACTGAGCCTGCGCTTCTGGAGCCTGTGCTCCGCAACAAGAGGCGCCACGGCAGTGAGAGGCCCACGCACCACGATGAGGAGTGGCCCCTGCTCGCCGCAACTAGAGAAGGCCCTCGCACAGAAACCAAGACCCAACACAGCCAAAAATAAATAAAATATAAATAAAAATAAATACATTTAAAAGGAAAACCTATACATTTCCCTTTCTGCAAATGTAGGTTTTCGAGGCAAGAGTAGAGCCTCAGAAAGAATGTCTGCAAACAGAACAATCACTAGTTCACTAAGTACAAAATGTAGGATACTTTTGGAGAATCCCATCACAGCTAGATAATTGGTCCAGGACCAAAAGTAAATACTGGAAGAAAAATGAAATCAACAGTGTACCACAGAGGTGGTAGGCACACTGGCCTGGACTAAGACATGTTCAGTCATAGATAATAAGGGTGGTGATTTTTAAGCATCATTCTCGTCCCACTGTGGACTTCCCTCTGCAGCAGTATAAGGATACCACCAGATCATCTTGAAATCAAGTCATGAAATGTACTTTTATATTTTTAAAAATCAATGATTGTCCTTAAATTAACTTTTCTTATTAATTTAGTCATGGTGCTCTTTTACTTCTAAAACATTAAATCTTATTTGATTAGAGACAGACTTCAAAAAATAAAAATAAACTGTGATCAAATAGCAGGAACAAACAGTAGTAACTAAAATTTCTTCAATCTAAACTGGAGATGATTTCTGTATCTCTGTCTTTTACATTTGTCTCCATTAGGGGCAAAAAATATGTACCTCATAATTAACTTGGCTGGAATGAATCAGACTGCATTTGTAAAAGTCTCAGAAGACCAATGAGCTGTGCTAAACAGTACCACTATCCACCTGAGCAGAAATTACTATCCTTAAGTTTCTATACATAACTAACACAACAAAAATTGAAACAAAAGAAGAACTACTAGAAACAAATTAGAGATTCATGTTTTTAAGTCAGTAATTTGCCTTTAGTCAGTAATTTGCCTCATACATTATGATTTTCCCTGTGGAAACCCAATTATTATCCTGAAAACAAGACCACTTTAGAAAGCAAATGCATTGTGACAAAAGAAAGAAAAGGCAGATTGATACATTATTAAAATAACTCACACGCCATACCCTGAGGAGTAAGGAAGCCATGGCAGAGCAGGCCCCCTTCTCCTCAATGGACAGCACAGCTGTGGGGAAGACACTGCAGCTAGCAGAAGCGTGTCACACTTCCTCAGGGAGGAAGCAAGTTACAGACAACTCTACAGAGGGCACCCATAAACTGACGGCCACGCTCATTACCCAACGTCCAGGCCACCCACAGGCTGACTGCAGCCCAACTTTCCCACCATTCCCACACAGGCCCCAGGAACCGTCAGGCCTCTGAGGCTCTGCCAATGCCCTTCCCTCCACCCAAATATCCTTTCCCTCCTCTCTCTGGACCTCAATCCTGCCCAGCTCTAAATGAGCACTGCAAGGCCTATTTCCCTAAGAATGCCTCTCTCAAAACCAAAATTACTTCCTCGAGAATGATCTGCCTCTTACTCATGCATCATTATCTTGGATTAAATACATCAGGTAAGATGCCTTATCTGACCAACACAACTATTGTAGAAATAAGAGTCATGTTTTAGACCATCTATGACATGACATGACAACCATTCAGCTCACGAAAACCATTCAATAAATACTCTAAGTGAATTGCCCAAAGAGTTGACCTAAAATAACCTAAATGCCAAGCATTCCAAGAACCGTCCTGAACCAAATTCACTTCTCATTCGAATGCCAATGTCAGAGACAGGGATGTTGTATTGTCCTTAAATGTACTTGCCTTTATCCAAAACTAGAATCTCTGATGAATCTATGGGACACACATGTAAAATATTCTGCAAAGTAAAAAAGCTTTATTTAGTGTACTGTGCTTAATGTTCAGCCAGACCTGCATTTTTCTCTAAACCTTATACAATTACTGAGTATACAAGAAGCATTAGAAGAGAGACTAAGTCTATTGAGAAGAATACTGGAAGCGAAGGTCATCAATCATTTTCTACTTTCAATAATCTCTTTCATAAAGAGGTAAATGCTCCTAAATTCCAGAATGAATGGAATTCAATACAGCAAAGTAAAATGCTTTAAATACATAAAATAAATATCTTGGTGGACCTTCCAACATCTGTTTTAGTAACTTAAATTATAAAAAACACCCTAACTTTAAGAAAAGTTATATCAACAGCTAAAATTGAGATTTTTTTCCATCTATTACTTTGATTTTCCTGACCCATTTTTGAGAATTGTCAGCATTCTGAATCAATAATGCCAAATTATTTGTTGAAGACAGTGAGATTCCTCCCAAGTCATCTAACATGCTCACTAATCAATAAAGATAAGAACAAACAAGAAAGCCATATTTAGGAAGCAAGCAAATTATATTAAAAGACTGACTTTGAGAAAAGGTTGCTGCTTGCCAAGAAAATTTTATTATTATAAAACATTTTCTGTCATTTGTATTACTTCATTTTCCCTTCCAGATTATCTGTGTAGCCTTGTAAACACATCATAATCCAAAGCAGTTGAGATTTACCAATAAAATGTAAATCAACACAATAGAGCCAACTGCATAATTAAAACAAAAGTGTACCGGGCTTCCCTGGTGGAGCAGTGGTTGAGAGCCTGCCTGCCAATGCAGGGGACACGGGTTTGTGACTCGGTCCGGGAAGATCCCACATGCCGCGGAGCGGCTAGGCCCGTGAGCCATGGCCACTGAGCATGCGGGTTGGGAGCCTGTGCTCCGTAATGGGAGACTCCAAAACAGGGAGAGGCCCACGTACTGAAAAAAAAAAAAACATTCCACCATCAACCCAAGCAGATTACAAAATAGCAAGCAGATTTTAAAATAATAGTCTACAAGCCTGCTTTTTTAAATATATAACTAAATGCATTGAATATCTTATATAAAAAGCCAAGAGACACAGTTGAAACCGAATATTAAAAGTAAACATCTCCTTCCCCAAAACCCTAACTCCACTCCAGTCATGAGGAGAACATCACACAAAGCCAAGTTGAAGGACAGTCTATGAAATATGTGAACCAGGACTCTTCAAAATTGTCATTAAGAAAAGGAAAGTCTGGGACTTTCCTGGTGGTGCACTAGTTAAGAATCCGTCTGCCAATGCAGGGGACACGGGTTCCAGCCCTGGTCCGGGAAGATCCCACATGCCACAGAACAAGTAAGCCCGTACATCACAACTACTGAGCCTGCGCTCTAGAGCCCGCCAGCCACAACAACTGAGGCAACACGCTGCAACTAATGAAGCCCGCGCACTCTAGGGCCTGTGTGCCGCAAATACTGAGCCCAGGTGCTGCAATTACTGAAGCCCGCACTCTTAGAGCCCACGCTCCGCAACAAGAGAAGCCACCACAATGAGAAGTCCGCGCACCACAACAAAGAGTAGCCCCCACTTGCCACAACTATGGAAAGCCTGCGCGCAGCAACAGAGACTCAACTCAGCCAAATATAAACAATAATAAAAAAATAAATAAAGGCATCATCACATAAACACAAATGAGGAAATATGTTTTTAAAAAAAAGAATAACGGGCAGGGCAGTGGTTAAGAATCCGCCTGCCAGTGCAGGGGACACGGATTTGAGCCCTGGTCCGGGAAGATCCCACATGCTGCAGTGCAACTAAGCCCGTGAGCCACAACTACTGAGCCTGCGCTTCTGGAGCCTGTGCTCCGCAACAAGAGGCGCCACGGCAGTGAGAGGCCCACGCACCACGATGAGGAGTGGCCCCTGCTCGCCGCAACTAGAGAAGGCCCTCGCACAGAAACCAAGACCCAACACAGCCAAAAATAAATAAAATATAAATAAAAATAAATACATTTAAAAGGAAAACCTATACATTTCCCTTTCTGCAAATGTAGGTTTTCGAGGCAAGAGTAGAGCCTCAGAAAGAATGTCTGCAAACAGAACAATCACTAGTTCACTAAGTACAAAATGTAGGATACTTTTGGAGAATCCCATCACAGCTAGATAATTGGTCCAGGACCAAACGTAAATACTGGAAGAAAAATGAAATCAACAGTGTACCACAGAGGTGGTAGGCACACTGGCCTGGACTAAGACATGTTCAGTCATAGATAATAAGGGTGGTGATTTTTAAGCATCATTCTCGTCCCACTGTGGACTTCCCTCTGCAGCAGTATAAGGATACCACCAGATCATCTTGAAATCAAGTCATGAAATGTACTTTTATATTTTTAAAAATCAATGATTGTCCTTAAATTAACTTTTCTTATTAATTTAGTCATGGTGCTCTTTTACTTCTAAAACATTAAATCTTATTTGATTAGAGACAGACTTCAAAAAATAAAAATAAACTGTGATCAAATAGCAGGAACAAACAGTAGTAACTAAAATTTCTTCAATCTAAACTGGAGATGATTTCTGTATCTCTGTCTTTTACATTTGTCTCCATTAGGGGCAAAAAATATGTACCTCATAATTAACTTGGCTGGAATGAATCAGACTGCATTTGTAAAAGTCTCAGAAGACCAATGAGCTGTGCTAAACAGTACCACTATCCACCTGAGCAGAAATTACTATCCTTAAGTTTCTATACATAACTAACACAACAAAAATTTAAACAAAAGAAGAACTACTAGAAACAAATTAGAGATTCATGTTTTTAAGTCAGTAATTTGCCTTTAGTCAGTAATTTGCCTCATACATTATGATTTTCCCTGTGGAAACCCAATTATTATCCTGAAAACAAGACCACTTTAGAAAGCAAATGCATTGTGACAAAAGAAAGAAAAGGCAGATTGATACATTATTAAAATAACTCACACGCCATACCCTGAGGAGTAAGGAAGCCATGGCAGAGCAGGCCCCCTTCTCCTCAATGGACAGCACAGCTGTGGGGAAGACACTGCAGCTAGCAGAAGCGTGTCACACTTCCTCAGGGAGGAAGCAAGTTACAGACAACTCTACAGAGGGCACCCATAAACTGACGGCCACGCTCATTACCCAACGTCCAGGCCACCCACAGGCTGACTGCAGCCCAACTTTCCCACCATTCCCACACAGGCCCCAGGAACCGTCAGGCCTCTGAGGCTCTGCCAATGCCCTTCCCTCCACCCAAATATCCTTTCCCTCCTCTCTCTGGACCTCAATCCTGCCCAGCTCTAAATGAGCACTGCAAGGCCTATTTCCCTAAGAATGCCTCTCTCAAAACCAAAATTACTTCCTCGAGAATGATCTGCCTCTTACTCATGCATCATTATCTTGGATTAAATACATCAGGTAAGATGCCTTATCTGACCAACACAACTATTGTAGAAATAAGAGTCATGTTTTAGACCATCTATGACATGACATGACAACCATTCAGCTCACGAAAACCATTCAATAAATACTCTAAGTGAATTGCCCAAAGAGTTGACCTAAAATAACCTAAATGCCAAGCATTCCAAGAACCGTCCTGAACCAAATTCACTTCTCATTCGAATGCCAATGTCAGAGACAGGGATGTTGTATTGTCCTTAAATGTACTTGCCTTTATCCAAAACTAGAATCTCTGATGAATCTATGGGACACACATGTAAAATATTCTGCAAAGTAAAAAAGCTTTATTTAGTGTACTGTGCTTAATGTTCAGCCAGACCTGCATTTTTCTCTAAACCTTATACAATTACTGAGTATACAAGAAGCATTAGAAGAGAGACTAAGTCTATTGAGAAGAATACTGGAAGCGAAGGTCATCAATCATTTTCTACTTTCAATAATCTCTTTCATAAAGAGGTAAATTCTCCTAAATTCCAGAATGAATGGAATTCAATACAGCAAAGTAAAATGCTTTAAAAACATAAAATAAATATCTTGGTGGACCTTCCACCATCTGTTTTAGTAACGTAAATTATAAAACACACCCTAAACTTAAGAAAAGTTGTATCAACAGCTAAAATTGAGATTTTTTTCCATCTATTACTTTGATTTTCCTGACCCATTTTTGAGAATTGTCAGCATTCCGGATCAATAATGCCAAATTATTTCTTGAAGACAGTGAGATTCCTTCCAAGTCATCTAACATGCTCACTAATCAATAAAGATAAGAACAAACAAGAAAGCCATATTTAGGAAGCAAGCAAATTATATTAAAAGACTGACTTTGAGAAAAGGTTGCTGCTTGCCAAGAAAATTTTATTATTATAAAACTTTTTCTGTCATTTGTATTACTTCATTTTCCCTTCCAGATTATCTGTGTAGCCTTGTAAACACATCATAATCCAAAGCAGTTGAGATTTACCAATAAAATATAAATCAACACAATAGAGCCAACTGCATAATTAAAACAAAAGTGTACCGGGCTTCCCTGGTGGAGCAGTGGTTGAGAGCCTGCCTGCCAATGCAGGGGACACGGGTTTGTGACTCGGTCCGGGAAGATCCCACATGCCGCGGAGCGGCTAGGCCCGTGAGCCATGGCCACTGAGCATGCGGGTTGGGAGCCTGTGCTCCGTAATGGGAGACTCCACAACAGGGAGAGGCCCACGTACTGAAAAAAAAAAAACATTCCACCATCAACCCAAGCAGATTACAAAATAGCAAGCAGATTTTAAAATAATAGTCTACAAGCCTGCTTTTTTAAATATATAACTAAATGCATTGAATATCTTATATAAAAAGCCAAGAGACACAGCTGAAACCGAATATTAAAAGTAAACATCTCCTTCCCCAAAACCCTAACTCCACTCCAGTCATGAGGAGAACATCACACAAAGCCAAGTTGAAGGACAGTCTATGAAATATGTGAACCAGGACTCTTCAAAATTGTCATTAAGAAAAGGAAAGTCTGGGACTTTCCTGGTGGTGCACTAGTTAAGAATCCGTCTGCCAATGCAGGGGACACGGGTTCCAGCCCTGGTCCGGGAAGATCCCACATGCCGCAGAGCAAGTAAGCCCGTACATCACAACTACTGAGCCTGCGCTCTAGAGCCCGCCAGCCACAACAACTGAGGCCACACGCTGCAACTAATGAAGCCCGCGCACTCTAGGGCCTGTGTGCCGCAAATACTGAGCCCAGGTGCTGCAATTACTGAAGCCCGCACTCTTAGAGCCCACGCTCCGCAACAAGAGAAGCCACCACAATGAGAAGTCCGCGCACCACAACAAAGAGTAGCCCCCACTTGCCACAACTAAGGAAAGCCTGCGCGCAGCAACAGAGACTCAACTCAGCCAAATATAAACAATAATAAAAAAATAAATAAAGGCATCATCACATAAACACAAATGAGGAAATATGTTTTTAAAAAAAAGAATAACGGGCGGGGCAGTGGTTAAGAATCCGCCTGCCAGTGCAGGGGACACGGATTTGAGCCCTGGTCCGGGAAGATCCCACATGCTGCAGTGCAACTAAGCCCGTGAGCCACAACTACTGAGCCTGCGCTTCTGGAGCCTGTGCTCCGCAACAAGAGGCGCCACGGCAGTGAGAGGCCCACGCACCACGATGAGGAGTGGCCCCTGCTCGCCGCAACTAGAGAAGGCCCTCGCACAGAAACCAAGACCCAACACAGCCAAAAATAAATAAAATATAAATAAAAATAAATACATTTAAAAGGAAAACCTATACATTTCCCTTTCTGCAAATGTAGGTTTTCGAGGCAAGAGTAGAGCCTCAGAAAGAATGTCTGCAAACAGAACAATCACTAGTTCACTAAGTACAAAATGTAGGATACTATTGGAGAATCCCATCACAGCTAGATAATTGGTCCAGGACCAAAAGTAAATACTGGAAGAAAAATGAAATCAACAGTGTACCACAGAGGTGGTAGGCACACTGGCCTGGACTAAGACATGTTCAGTCATAGATAATAAGGGTGGTGATTTTTAAGCATCATTCTCGTCCCACTGTGGACTTCCTTCTGCAGCAGTATAAGGATACCACCAGATCATCTTGAAATCAAGTCATGAAATGTACTTTTATATTTTTAAAAATCAATTCTTGTCCTTAAATTAACTTTTCTTATTAATTTAGTCATGGTGCTCTTTTACTTCTAAAACATTAAATCTTATTTGATTAGAGACAGACTTCAAAAAATAAAAATAAACTGTGATCAAATAGCAGGAACAAACAGTAGTAACTAAAATTTCTTCAATCTAAACTGGAGATGATTTCTGTATCTCTGTCTTTTACATTTGTCTCCATTAGGGGCAAAAAATATGTACCTCATAATTAACTTGGCTGGAATGAATCAGACTGCATTTGTAAAAGTTTCAGAAGACCAATGAGCTGTGCTAAACAGTACCACTATCCACCTGAGCAGAAATTACTATCCTTAAGTTTCTATACATAACTAACAAAACAAAAATTGAAACAAAAGAAGAACTACTAGAAACAAATTAGAGATTCATGTTTTTAAGTCAGAAATTTGCCTTTAGTCAGTAATTTGCCTCATACATTATGATTTTCCCTGTGGAAACCCAATTATTATCCTGAAAACAAGACCACTTTAGAAAGCAAATGCATTGTGACAAAAGAAAGAAAAGGCAGATTGATACATTATTAAAATAACTCACACGCCATACCCTGAGGAGTAAGGAAGCCATGGCAGAGCAGGCCCCCTTCTCCTCAATGGACAGCACAGCTGTGGGGAAGACAATGCAGCTAGCAGAAGCGTGTCACACTTCCTCAGGGAGGAAGCAAGTTACAGACAACTCTACAGAGGGCACCCATAAACTGACGGCCACGCTCATTACCCAACGTCCAGGCCACCCACAGGCTGACTGCAGCCCAACTTTCCCACCATTCCCACACAGGCCCCAGGAACCGTCAGGCCTCTGAGGCTCTGCCAATGCCCTTCCCTCTACCCAAATATCCTTTCCCTCCTCTCTCCGGACCTCAATCCTGCCCAGCTCTAAATGAACACACCAAGGCCTATTTCCCTAAGAATGCCTCTCTCAAAACCAAAATTACTTCCTCGAGAATGATCTGCCTCTTACTCATGCATCATTATCTTGGATTAAATACTTCATGTAAGATGCCTTATCTGACCAACACAACTATTGTAGAAATAAGAGTCATGTTTTAGACCATCTATGACATGACATGACAACCATTCAGCTCACGAAAACCATTCAATAAATACTCTAATTGAATTGCCCAAAGAGTTGACCTAAAATAACCTACATGCCAAGCATTCCAAGAACCGTCCTGAACCAAATTCACTTCTCATTCGAATGCCAATGTCACAGACAGGGATGCTGGATTGTCCTTAAATGTACTTGCCTTTATCCAAAACTAGAATCTCTGATGAATCTATGGGACACACATGTAAAATATTCTGCAAAGTAAAAAAGCTTTATTTAGTGTACTGTGCTTAATGTTCAGCCAGACCTGCATTATTCTCGAAACCTTATACAATTACTTAGTATGCAAGAAGCATTAGAAGAGAGACTAAGTCTATTGAGAAGAATACTGGAAGCGAAGGTCATCAATCATTTTCTACTTTCAATAATCTCTTTCATAAAGAGGTAAATGCTCCTAAATTCCAGAATGAATGGAATTCAATACAGCAAAGTAAAATGCTTTAAATACATAAAATAAATATCTTGGTGGACCTTCCAACATCTGTTTTAGTAACTTAAATTATAAAAAACACCCTAACTTTAAGAAAAGTTATATCAACAGCTAAAGTTGAGATTTTTTTCCATCTATTACTTTGATTTTCCTGACCCATTTTTGAGAATTGTCAGCATTCTGAATCAATAATGCCAAATTATTTGTTGAAGACAGTGAGATTCCTCCCAAGTCATCTAACATGCTCACTAATCAATAAAGATAAGAACAAACAAGAAAGCCATATTTAGGAAGCAAGCAAATTATATTAAAAGACTGACTTTGAGAAAAGGTTGCTGCTTGCCAAGAAAATTTTATTATTATAAAACTTTTTCTGTCATTTGTATTACTTCATTTTCCCTTCCAGATTATCTGTGTAGCCTTGTAAACACATCATAATCCAAAGCAGTTGAGATTTACCAATAAAATGTAAATCAACACAATAGAGCCAACTGCATAATTAAAACAAAAGTGTACCGGGCTTCCCTGGTGGAGCAGTGGTTGAGAGCCTGCCTGCCAATGCAGGGGACACGGGTTTGTGACTCGGTCCGGGAAGATCCCACATGCCGCGGAGCGGCTAGGCCCGTGAGCCATGGCCACTGAGCATGCGGGTTGGGAGCCTGTGCTCCGTAACGGGAGACTCCACAACAGGGAGAGGCCCACGTACTGAAAAAAAAAAAATTCCACCATCAACCCAAGCAGATTACAAAATAGCAAGCAGATTTTAAAATAATAGTCTACAAGCCTGCTTTTTTAAATATATAACTAAATGCATTGAATATCTTATATAAAAAGCCAAGAGACACAGCTGAAACCGAATATTAAAAGTAAACATCTCCTTCCCCAAAACCCTAACTCCACTCCAGTCATGAGGAGAACATCACACAAAGCCAAGTTGAAGGACAGTCTATGAAATATGTGAACCAGGACTCTTCAAAATTGTCATTAAGAAAAGGAAAGTCTGGGACTTTCCTGGTGGTGCACTAGTTAAGAATCCGTCTGCCAATGCAGGGGACACGGGTTCCAGCCCTGGTCCGGGAAGATCCCACATGCCGCAGAGCAAGTAAGCCCGTACATCACAACTACTGAGCCTGCGCTCTAGAGCCCGCCAGCCACAACAACTGAGGCCACACGCTGCAACTAATGAAGCCCGCGCACTCTAGGGCCTGTGTGCCGCAAATACTGAGCCCAGGTGCTGCAATTACTGAAGCCCGCACTCTTAGAGCCCACGCTCCGCAACAAGAGAAGCCACCACAATGAGAAGTCCGCGCACCACAACAAAGAGTAGCCCCCACTTGCCACAACTAAGGAAAGCCTGCGCGCAGCAACAGAGACTCAACTCAGCCAAATATAAACAATAATAAAAAAATAAATAAAGGCATCATCACATAAACACAAATGAGGAAATATGTTTTTAAAAAAAAGAATAAAGGGCGGGGCAGTGGTTAAGAATCCGCCTGCCAGTGCAGGGGACACGGATTTGAGCCCTGGTCCGGGAAGATCCCACATGCTGCAGTGCAACTAAGCCCGTGAGCCACAACTACTGAGCCTGCGCTTCTGGAGCCTGTGCTCCGCAACAAGAGGCGCCACGGCAGTGAGAGGCCCACGCACCACGATGAGGAGTGGCCCCTGCTCGCCGCAACTAGAGAAGGCCCTCGCACAGAAACCAAGACCCAACACAGCCAAAAATAAATAAAATATAAATAAAAATAAATACATTTAAAAGGAAAACCTATACATTTCCCTTTCTGCAAATGTAGGTTTTCGAGGCAAGAGTAGAGCCTCAGAAAGAATGTCTGCAAACAGAACAATCACTAGTTCACTAAGTACAAAATGTAGGATACTTTTGGAGAATCCCATCACAGCTAGATAATTGGTCCAGGACCAAAAGTAAATACTGGAAGAAAAATGAAATCAACAGTGTACCACAGAGGTGGTAGGCACACTGGCCTGGACTAAGACATGTTCAGTCATAGATAATAAGGGTGGTGATTTTTAAGCATCATTCTCGTCCCACTGTGGACTTCCTTCTGCAGCAGTATAAGGATACCACCAGATCATCTTGAAATCAAGTCATGAAATGTACTTTTATATTTTTAAAAATCAATGATTGTCCTTAAATTAACTTTTCTTATTAATTTAGTCATGGTGCTCTTTTACTTCTAAAACATTAAATCTTATTTGATTAGAGACAGACTTCAAAAAATAAAAATAAACTGTGATCAAATAGCAGGAACAAACAGTAGTAACTAAAATTTCTTCAATCTAAACTGGAGATGATTTCTGTATCTCTGTCTTTTACATTTGTCTCCATTAGGGGAAAAAAATATGTACCTCATAATTAACTTGGCTGGAATGAATCAGACTGCATTTGTAAAAGTCTCAGAAGACCAATGAGCTGTGCTAAACAGTACCACTATCCACCTGAGCAGAAATTACTATCCTTAAGTTTCTATACATAACTAACACAACAAAAATTGAAACAAAAGAAGAACTACTAGAAACAAATTAGAGATTCATGTTTTTAAGTCAGTAATTTGCCTTTAGTCAGTAATTTGCCTCATACATTATGATTTTCCCTGTGGAAACCCAATTATTATCCTGAAAACAAGACCACTTTAGAAAGCAAATGCATTGTGACAAAAGAAAGAAAAGGCAGATTGATACATTATTAAAATAACTCACACGCCATACCCTGAGGAGTAAGGAAGCCATGGCAGAGCAGGCCCCCTTCTCCTCAATGGACAGCACAGCTGTGGGGAAGACACTGCAGCTAGCAGAAGCGTGTCACACTTCCTCAGGGAGGAAGCAAGTTACAGAAAACTCTACAGAGGGCACCCATAAACTGACGGCCACGCTCATTACCCAACGTCCAGGCCACCCACAGGCTGACTGCAGCCCAACTTTCCCACCATTCCCACACAGGCCCCAGGAACCGTCAGGCCTCTGAGGCTCTGCCAATGCCCTTCCCTCCACCCAAATATCCTTTCCCTCCTCTCTCTGGACCTCAATCCTGCCCAGCTCTAAATGAGCACTGCAAGGCCTATTTCCCTAAGAATGCCTCTCTCAAAACCAAAATTACTTCCTCGAGAATGATCTGCCTCTTACTCATGCATCATTATCTTGGATTAAATACATCAGGTAAGATGCCTTATCTGACCAACACAACTATTGTAGAAATAAGAGTCATGTTTTAGACCATCTATGACATGACATGACAACCATTCAGCTCACGAAAACCATTCAATAAATACTCTAAGTGAATTGCCCAAAGAGTTGACCTAAAATAACCTAAATGCCAAGCATTCCAAGAACCGTCCTGAACCAAATTCACTTCTCATTCGAATGCCAATGTCAGAGACAGGGATGTTGTATTGTCCTTAAATGTACTTGCCTTTATCCAAAACTAGAATCTCTGATGAATCTATGGGACACACATGTAAAATATTCTGCAAAGTAAAAAAGCTTTATTTAGTGTACTGTGCTTAATGTTCAGCCAGACCTGCATTTTTCTCTAAACCTTATACAATTACTGAGTATACAAGAAGCATTAGAAGAGAGACTAAGTCTATTGAGAAGAATACTGGAAGCGAAGGTCATCAATCATTTTCTACTTTCAATAATCTCTTTCATAAAGAGGTAAATTCTCCTAAATTCCAGAATGAATGGAATTCAATACAGCAAAGTAAAATGCTTTAAAAACATAAAATAAATATCTTGGTGGACCTTCCACCATCTGTTTTAGTAACGTAAATTATAAAACACACCCTAAACTTAAGAAAAGTTGTATCAACAGCTAAAATTGAGATTTTTTTCCATCTATTACTTTGATTTTTCTGACCCATTTTTGAGAATTGTCAGCATTCCGGATCAATAATGCCAAATTATTTCTTGAAGACAGTGAGATTCCTTCCAAGTCATCTAACATGCTCACTAATCAATAAAGATAAGAACAAACAAGAAAGCCATATTTAGGAAGCAAGCAAATTATATTAAAAGACTGACTTTGAGAAAAGGTTGCTGCTTGCCAAGAAAATTTTATTATTATAAAACATTTTCTGTCATTTGTATTACTTAATTTTCCCTTCCAGATTATCTGTGTAGCCTTGTAAACACATCATAATCCAAAGCAGTTGAGATTTACCAATAAAATGTAAATCAACACCATAGTGCCAACTGCATAATTAAAACAAAAGTGTACCGGGCTTCCCTGGTGGAGCAGTGGTTGAGAGCCTGCCTGTCAATGCAGGGGACACGGGTTTGTGACTCGGTCCGGGAAGATCCCACATGCCGCGGAGCGGCTAGGCCCGTGAGCCATGGCCACTGAGCATGCGGGTTGGGAGCCTGTGCTCCGTAACGGGAGACTCCACAACAGGGAGAGGCCCACGTACTGGAAAAAAAAAAAATTCCACCATCAACCCAAGCAGATTACAAAATAGCAAGCAGATTTTAAAATAATAGTCTACAAGCCTGCTTTTTTAAATATATAACTAAATGCATTGAATATCTTATATAAAAAGCCAAGAGACACAGTTGAAACCGAATATTAAAAGTAAACATCTCCTTCCCCAAAACCCTAACTCCACTCCAGTCATGAGGAGAACATCACACAAAGCCAAGTTGAAGGACAGTCTATGAAATATGTGAACCAGGACTCTTCAAAATTGTCATTAAGAAAAGGAAAGTCTGGGACTTTCCTGGTGGTGCACTAGTTAAGAATCCGTCTGCCAATGCAGGGGACACGGGTTCCAGCCCTGGTCCGGGAAGATCCCACATGCCGCAGAGCAAGTAAGCCCGTACATCACAACTACTGAGCCTGCGCTCTAGAGCCCGCCAGCCACAACAACTGAGGCCACACGCTGCAACTAATGAAGCCCGCGCACTCTAGGGCCTGTGTGCCACAAATACTGAGCCCAGGTGCTGCAATTACTGAAGCCCGCACTCTTAGAGCCCACGCTCCGCAACAAGAGAAGCCACCACAATGAGAAGTCCGCGCACCACAACAAAGAGTAGCCCCCACTTGCCACAACTAAGGAAAGCCTGCGCGCAACAACAGAGACTCAACTCATACAAATATAAACAATAATAAAAAAATAAATAAAGGCATCATCACATAAACACAAATGAGGAAATATGTTTTTAAAAAAAAGAATAACGGGCGGGGCAGTGGTTAAGAATCCGCCTGCCAGTGCAGGGGACACGGATTTGAGCCCTGGTCCGGGAAGATCCCACATGCTGCAGTGCAACTAAGCCCGTGAGCCACAACTACTGAGCCTGCGCTTCTGGAGCCTGTGCTCCGCAACAAGAGGCGCCACGGCAGTGAGAGGCCCACGCACCACGATGAGGAGTGGCCCCTGCTCGCCGCAACTAGAGAAGGCCCTCGCACAGAAACCAAGACCCAACACAGCCAAAAATAAATAAAATATAAATAAAAATAAATACATTTAAAAGGAAAACCTATACATTTCCCTTTCTGCAAATGTAGGTTTTCGAGGCAAGAGTAGAGCCTCAGAAAGAATGTCTGCAAACAGAACAATCACTAGTTCACTAAGTACAAAATGTAGGATACTTTTGGAGAATCCCATCACAGCTAGATAATTGGTCCAGGACCAAAAGTAAATACTGGAAGAAAAATGAAATCAACAGTGTACCACAGAGGTGGTAGGCACACTGGCCTGGACTAAGACATGTTCAGTCATAGATAATAAGGGTGGTGATTTTTAAGCATCATTCTCGTCCCACTGTGGACTTCCCTCTGCAGCAGTATAAGGATACCACCAGATCATCTTGAAATCAAGTCATGAAATGTACTTTTATATTTTTAAAAATCAATGATTGTCCTTAAATTAACTTTTCTTATTAATTTAGTCATGGTGCTCTTTTACTTCTAAAACATTAAATCTTATTTGATTAGAGACAGACTTCAAAAAATAAAAATAAACTGTGATCAAATAGCAGGAACAAACAGTAGTAACTAAAATTTCTTCAATCTAAACTGGAGATGATTTCTGTATCTCTGTCTTTTACATTTGTCTCCATTAGGGGAAAAAAATATGTACCTCATAATTAACTTGGCTGGAATGAATCAGACTGCATTTGTAAAAGTCTCAGAAGACCAATGAGCTGTGCTAAACAGTACCACTATCCACCTGAGCAGAAATTACTATCCTTAAGTTTCTATACATAACTAACACAACAAAAATTGAAACAAAAGAAGAACTACTAGAAACAAACTAGAGATTCATGTTTTTAAGTCAGTAATTTGCCTTTAGTCAGTAATTTGCCTCATACATTATGATTTTCCCTGTGGAAACCCAATTATTATCCTGAAAACAAGACCACTTTAGAAAGCAAATGCATTGTGACAAAAGAAAGAAAAGGCAGATTGATACATTATTAAAATAACTCACACGCCATACCCTGAGGAGTAAGGAAGCCATGGCAGAGCAGGCCCCCTTCTCCTCAATGGACAGCACAGCTGTGGGGAAGACACTGCAGCTAGCAGAAGCGTGTCACACTTCCTCAGGGAGGAAGCAAGTTACAGAAAACTCTACAGAGGGCACCCATAAACTGACGGCCACGCTCATTACCCAACGTCCAGGCCACCCACAGGCTGACTGCAGCCCAACTTTCCCACCATTCCCACACAGGCCCCAGGAACCGTCAGGCCTCTGAGGCTCTGCCAATGCCCTTCCCTCCACCCAAATATCCTTTCCCTCCTCTCTCTGGACCTCAATCCTGCCCAGCTCTAAATGAGCACTGCAAGGCCTATTTCCCTAAGAATGCCTCTCTCAAAACCAAAATTACTTCCTCGAGAATGATCTGCCTCTTACTCATGCATCATTATCTTGGATTAAATACATCAGGTAAGATGCCTTATCTGACCAACACAACTATTGTAGAAATAAGAGTCATGTTTTAGACCATCTATGACATGACATGACAACCATTCAGCTCACGAAAACCATTCAATAAATACTCTAAGTGAATTGCCCAAAGAGTTGACCTAAAATAACCTAAATGCCAAGCATTCCAAGAACCGTCCTGAACCAAATTCACTTCTCATTCGAATGCCAATGTCAGAGACAGGGATGTTGTATTGTCCTTAAATGTACTTGCCTTTATCCAAAACTAGAATCTCTGATGAATCTATGGGACACACATGTAAAATATTCTGCAAAGTAAAAAAGCTTTATTTAGTGTACTGTGCTTAATGTTCAGCCAGACCTGCATTTTTCTCTAAACCTTATACAATTACTGAGTATACAAGAAGCATTAGAAGAGAGACTAAGTCTATTGAGAAGAATACTGGAAGCGAAGGTCATCAATCATTTTCTACTTTCAATAATCTCTTTCATAAAGAGGTAAATTCTCCTAAATTCCAGAATGAATGGAATTCAATACAGCAAAGTAAAATGCTTTAAAAACATAAAATAAATATCTTGGTGGACCTTCCACCATCTGTTTTAGTAACGTAAATTATAAAACACACCCTAAACTTAAGAAAAGTTGTATCAACAGCTAAAATTGAGATTTTTTTCCATCTATTACTTTGATTTTCCTGACCCATTTTTGAGAATTGTCAGCATTCCGGATCAATAATGCCAAATTATTTCTTGAAGACAGTGAGATTCCTTCCAAGTCATCTAACATGCTCACTAATCAATAAAGATAAGAACAAACAAGAAAGCCATATTTAGGAAGCAAGCAAATTATATTAAAAGACTGACTTTGAGAAAAGGTTGCTGCTTGCCAAGAAAATTTTATTATTATAAAACTTTTTCTGTCATTTGTATTACTTCATTTTCCCTTCCAGATTATCTGTGTAGCCTTGTAAACACATCATAATCCAAAGCAGTTGAGATTTACCAATAAAATGTAAATCAACACAATAGAGCCAACTGCATAATTAAAACAAAAGTGTACCGGGCTTCCCTGGTGGAGCAGTGGTTGAGAGCCTGCCTGCCAATGCAGGGGACACGGGTTTGTTACTCGGTCCGGGAAGATCCCACATGCCGCGGAGCGGCTAGGCCCGTGAGCCATGGCCACTGAGCATGCGGGTTGGGAGCCTGTGCTCCGTAATGGGAGACTCCACAACAGGGAGAGGCCCACGTACTGAAAAAAAAAAAAAACATTCCACCATCAACCCAAGCAGATTACAAAATAGCAAGCAGATTTTAAAATAATAGTCTACAAGCCTGCTTTTTTAAATATATAACTAAATGCATTGAATATCTTATATAAAAAGCCAAGAGACACAGCTGAAACCGAATATTAAAAGTAAACATCTCCTTCCCCAAAACCCTAACTCCACTCCAGTCATGAGGAGAACATCACACAAAGCCAAGTTGAAGGACAGTCTATGAAATATGTGAACCAGGACTCTTCAAAATTGTCATTAAGAAAAGGAAAGTCTGGGACTTTCCTGGTGGTGCACTAGTTAAGAATCCGTCTGCCAATGCAGGGGACACGGGTTCCAGCCCTGGTCCGGGAAGATCCCACATGCCGCAGAGCAAGTAAGCCCGTACATCACAACTACTGAGCCTGCGCTCTAGAGCCCGCCAGCCACAACAACTGAGGCCACACGCTGCAACTAATGAAGCCCGCGCACTCTAGGGCCTGTGTGCCGCAAATACTGAGCCCAGGTGCTGCAATTACTGAAGCCCGCACTCTTAGAGCCCACGCTCCGCAACAAGAGAAGCCACCACAATGAGAAGTCCGCGCACCACAACAAAGAGTAGCCCCCACTTGCCACAACTAAGGAAAGCCTGCGCGCAGCAACAGAGACTCAACTCAGCCAAATATAAACAATAATAAAAAAATAAATAAAGGCATCATCACATAAACACAAATGAGGAAATATGTTTTTAAAAAAAAGAATAACGGGCGGGGCAGTGGTTAAGAATCCGCCTGCCAGTGCAGGGGACACGGATTTGAGCCCTGGTCCGGGAAGATCCCACATGCTGCAGTGCAACTAAGCCCGTGAGCCACAACTACTGAGCCTGCGCTTCTGGAGCCTGTGCTCCGCAACAAGAGGCGCCACGGCAGTGAGAGGCCCACGCACCACGATGAGGAGTGGCCCCTGCTCGCCGCAACTAGAGAAGGCCCTCGCACAGAAACCAAGACCCAACACAGCCAAAAATAAATAAAATATAAATAAAAATAAATACATTTAAAAGGAAAACCTATACATTTCCCTTTCTGCAAATGTAGGTTTTCGAGGCAAGAGTAGAGCCTCAGAAAGAATGTCTGCAAACAGAACAATCACTAGTTCACTAAGTACAAAATGTAGGATACTATTGGAGAATCCCATCACAGCTAGATAATTGGTCCAGGACCAAAAGTAAATACTGGAAGAAAAATGAAATCAACAGTGTACCACAGAGGTGGTAGGCACACTGGCCTGGACTAAGACATGTTCAGTCATAGATAATAAGGGTGGTGATTTTTAAGCATCATTCTCGTCCCACTGTGGACTTCCTTCTGCAGCAGTATAAGGATACCACCAGATCATCTTGAAATCAAGTCATGAAATGTACTTTTATATTTTTAAAAATCAATTCTTGTCCTTAAATTAACTTTTCTTATTAATTTAGTCATGGTGCTCTTTTACTTCTAAAACATTAAATCTTATTTGATTAGAGACAGACTTCAAAAAATAAAAATAAACTGTGATCAAATAGCAGGAACAAACAGTAGTAACTAAAATTTCTTCAATCTAAACTGGAGATGATTTCTGTATCTCTGTCTTTTACATTTGTCTCCATTAGGGGCAAAAAATATGTACCTCATAATTAACTTGGCTGGAATGAATCAGACTGCATTTGTAAAAGTTTCAGAAGACCAATGAGCTGTGCTAAACAGTACCACTATCCACCTGAGCAGAAATTACTATCCTTAAGTTTCTATACATAACTAACAAAACAAAAATTGAAACAAAAGAAGAACTACTAGAAACAAATTAGAGATTCATGTTTTTAAGTCAGAAATTTGCCTTTAGTCAGTAATTTGCCTCATACATTATGATTTTCCCTGTGGAAACCCAATTATTATCCTGAAAACAAGACCACTTTAGAAAGCAAATGCATTGTGACAAAAGAAAGAAAAGGCAGATTGATACATTATTAAAATAACTCACACGCCATACCCTGAGGAGTAAGGAAGCCATGGCAGAGCAGGCCCCCTTCTCCTCAATGGACAGCACAGCTGTGGGGAAGACAATGCAGCTAGCAGAAGCGTGTCACACTTCCTCAGGGAGGAAGCAAGTTACAGACAACTCTACAGAGGGCACCCATAAACTGACGGCCACGCTCATTACCCAACGTCCAGGCCACCCACAGGCTGACTGCAGCCCAACTTTCCCACCATTCCCACACAGGCCCCAGGAACCGTCAGGCCTCTGAGGCTCTGCCAATGCCCTTCCCTCTACCCAAATATCCTTTCCCTCCTCTCTCCGGACCTCAATCCTGCCCAGCTCTAAATGAACACACCAAGGCCTATTTCCCTAAGAATGCCTCTCTCAAAACCAAAATTACTTCCTCGAGAATGATCTGCCTCTTACTCATGCATCATTATCTTGGATTAAATACTTCATGTAAGATGCCTTATCTGACCAACACAACTATTGTAGAAATAAGAGTCATGTTTTAGACCATCTATGACATGACATGACAACCATTCAGCTCACGAAAACCATTCAATAAATACTCTAATTGAATTGCCCAAAGAGTTGACCTAAAATAACCTACATGCCAAGCATTCCAAGAACCGTCCTGAACCAAATTCACTTCTCATTCGAATGCCAATGTCACAGACAGGGATGCTGGATTGTCCTTAAATGTACTTGCCTTTATCCAAAACTAGAATCTCTGATGAATCTATGGGACACACATGTAAAATATTCTGCAAAGTAAAAAAGCTTTATTTAGTGTACTGTGCTTAATGTTCAGCCAGACCTGCATTATTCTCGAAACCTTATACAATTACTTAGTATGCAAGAAGCATTAGAAGAGAGACTAAGTCTATTGAGAAGAATACTGGAAGCGAAGGTCATCAATCATTTTCTACTTTCAATAATCTCTTTCATAAAGAGGTAAATGCTCCTAAATTCCAGAATGAATGGAATTCAATACAGCAAAGTAAAATGCTTTAAATACATAAAATAAATATCTTGGTGGACCTTCCAACATCTGTTTTAGTAACTTAAATTATAAAAAACACCCTAACTTTAAGAAAAGTTATATCAACAGCTAAAGTTGAGATTTTTTTCCATCTATTACTTTGATTTTCCTGACCCATTTTTGAGAATTGTCAGCATTCTGAATCAATAATGCCAAATTATTTGTTGAAGACAGTGAGATTCCTCCCAAGTCATCTAACATGCTCACTAATCAATAAAGATAAGAACAAACAAGAAAGCCATATTTAGGAAGCAAGCAAATTATATTAAAAGACTGACTTTGAGAAAAGGTTGCTGCTTGCCAAGAAAATTTTATTATTATAAAACATTTTCTGTCATTTGTATTACTTCATTTTCCCTTCCAGATTATCTGTGTAGCCTTGTAAACACATCATAATCCAAAGCAGTTGAGATTTACCAATAAAATGTAAATCAACACAATAGAGCCAACTGCATAATTAAAACAAAAGTGTACCGGGCTTCCCTGGTGGAGCAGTGGTTGAGAGCCTGCCTGCCAATGCAGGGGACACGGGTTTGTGACTCGGTCCGGGAAGATCCCACATGCCGCGGAGCGGCTAGGCCCGTGAGCCATGGCCACTGAGCATGCGGGTTGGGAGCCTGTGCTCCGTAACGGGAGACTCCACAACAGGGAGAGGCCCACGTACTGAAAAAAAAAAAATTCCACCATCAACCCAAGCAGATTACAAAATAGCAAGCAGATTTTAAAATAATAGTCTACAAGCCTGCTTTTTTAAATATATAACTAAATGCATTGAATATCTTATATAAAAAGCCAAGAGACACAGCTGAAACCGAATATTAAAAGTAAACATCTCCTTCCCCAAAACCCTAACTCCACTCCAGTCATGAGGAGAACATCACACAAAGCCAAGTTGAAGGACAGTCTATGAAATATGTGAACCAGGACTCTTCAAAATTGTCATTAAGAAAAGGAAAGTCTGGGACTTTCCTGGTGGTGCACTAGTTAAGAATCCGTCTGCCAATGCAGGGGACACGGGTTCCAGCCCTGGTCCGGGAAGATCCCACATGCCGCAGAGCAAGTAAGCCCGTACATCACAACTACTGAGCCTGCGCTCTAGAGCCCGCCAGCCACAACAACTGAGGCCACACGCTGCAACTAATGAAGCCCGCGCACTCTAGGGCCTGTGTGCCGCAAATACTGAGCCCAGGTGCTGCAATTACTGAAGCCCGCACTCTTAGAGCCCACGCTCCGCAACAAGAGAAGCCACCACAATGAGAAGTCCGCGCACCACAACAAAGAGTAGCCCCCACTTGCCACAACTAAGGAAAGCCTGCGCGCAGCAACAGAGACTCAACTCAGCCAAATATAAACAATAATAAAAAAATAAATAAAGGCATCATCACATAAACACAAATGAGGAAATATGTTTTTAAAAAAAAGAATAAAGGGCGGGGCAGTGGTTAAGAATCCGCCTGCCAGTGCAGGGGACACGGATTTGAGCCCTGGTCCGGGAAGATCCCACATGCTGCAGTGCAACTAAGCCCGTGAGCCACAACTACTGAGCCTGCGCTTCTGGAGCCTGTGCTCCGCAACAAGAGGCGCCACGGCAGTGAGAGGCCCACGCACCACGATGAGGAGTGGCCCCTGCTCGCCGCAACTAGAGAAGGCCCTCGCACAGAAACCAAGACCCAACACAGCCAAAAATAAATAAAATATAAATAAAAATAAATACATTTAAAAGGAAAACCTATACATTTCCCTTTCTGCAAATGTAGGTTTTCGAGGCAAGAGTAGAGCCTCAGAAAGAATGTCTGCAAACAGAACAATCACTAGTTCACTAAGTACAAAATGTAGGATACTTTTGGAGAATCCCATCACAGCTAGATAATTGGTCCAGGACCAAAAGTAAATACTGGAAGAAAAATGAAATCAACAGTGTACCACAGAGGTGGTAGGCACACTGGCCTGGACTAAGACATGTTCAGTCATAGATAATAAGGGTGGTGATTTTTAAGCATCATTCTCGTCCCACTGTGGACTTCCTTCTGCAGCAGTATAAGGATACCACCAGATCATCTTGAAATCAAGTCATGAAATGTACTTTTATATTTTTAAAAATCAATGATTGTCCTTA
This sequence comes from Mesoplodon bidens, assembly GCF_964165515.1. Taxonomy (NCBI): domain Eukaryota; kingdom Metazoa; phylum Chordata; class Mammalia; order Artiodactyla; family Ziphiidae; genus Mesoplodon; species Mesoplodon bidens. Next base: position 110,873 of record NW_027672474.1, on the reverse strand, counting down.
AATTAACTTTTCTTATTAATTTAGTCATGGTGCTCTTTTACTTCTAAAACATTAAATCTTATTTGATTAGAGACAGACTTCAAAAAATAAAAATAAACTGTGATCAAATAGCAGGAACAAACAGTAGTAACTAAAATTTCTTCAATCTAAACTGGAGATGATTTCTGTATCTCTGTCTTTTACATTTGTCTCCATTAGGGGAAAAAAATATGTACCTCATAATTAACTTGGCTGGAATGAATCAGACTGCATTTGTAAAAGTCTCAGAAGACCAATGAGCTGTGCTAAACAGTACCACTATCCACCTGAGCAGAAATTACTATCCTTAAGTTTCTATACATAACTAACACAACAAAAATTGAAACAAAAGAAGAACTACTAGAAACAAATTAGAGATTCATGTTTTTAAGTCAGTAATTTGCCTTTAGTCAGTAATTTGCCTCATACATTATGATTTTCCCTGTGGAAACCCAATTATTATCCTGAAAACAAGACCACTTTAGAAAGCAAATGCATTGTGACAAAAGAAAGAAAAGGCAGATTGATACATTATTAAAATAACTCACACGCCATACCCTGAGGAGTAAGGAAGCCATGGCAGAGCAGGCCCCCTTCTCCTCAATGGACAGCACAGCTGTGGGGAAGACACTGCAGCTAGCAGAAGCGTGTCACACTTCCTCAGGGAGGAAGCAAGTTACAGAAAACTCTACAGAGGGCACCCATAAACTGACGGCCACGCTCATTACCCAACGTCCAGGCCACCCACAGGCTGACTGCAGCCCAACTTTCCCACCATTCCCACACAGGCCCCAGGAACCGTCAGGCCTCTGAGGCTCTGCAAATGCCCTTCCCTCCACCCAAATATCCTTTCCCTCCTCTCTCTGGACCTCAATCCTGCCCAGCTCTAAATGAGCACTGCAAGGCCTATTTCCCTAAGAATGCCTCTCTCAAAACCAAAATTACTTCCTCGAGAATGATCTGCCTCTTACTCATGCATCATTATCTTGGATTAAATACATCAGGTAAGATGCCTTATCTGACCAACACAACTATTGTAGAAATAAGAGTCATGTTTTAGACCATCTATGACATGACATGACAACCATTCAGCTCACGAAAACCATTCAATAAATACTCTAAGTGAATTGCCCAAAGAGTTGACCTAAAATAACCTAAATGCCAAGCATTCCAAGAACCGTCCTGAACCAAATTCACTTCTCATTCGAATGCCAATGTCAGAGACAGGGATGTTGTATTGTCCTTAAATGTACTTGCCTTTATCCAAAACTAGAATCTCTGATGAATCTATGGGACACACATGTAAAATATTCTGCAAAGTAAAAAAGCTTTATTTAGTGTACTGTGCTTAATGTTCAGCCAGACCTGCATTTTTCTCTAAACCTTATACAATTACTGAGTATACAAGAAGCATTAGAAGAGAGACTAAGTCTATTGAGAAGAATACTGGAAGCGAAGGTCATCAATCATTTTCTACTTTCAATAATCTCTTTCATAAAGAGGTAAATTCTCCTAAATTCCAGAATGAATGGAATTCAATACAGCAAAGTAAAATGCTTTAAAAACATAAAATAAATATCTTGGTGGACCTTCCACCATCTGTTTTAGTAACGTAAATTATAAAACACACCCTAAACTTAAGAAAAGTTGTATCAACAGCTAAAATTGAGATTTTTTTCCATCTATTACTTTGATTTTTCTGACCCATTTTTGAGAATTGTCAGCATTCCGGATCAATAATGCCAAATTATTTCTTGAAGACAGTGAGATTCCTTCCAAGTCATCTAACATGCTCACTAATCAATAAAGATAAGAACAAACAAGAAAGCCATATTTAGGAAGCAAGCAAATTATATTAAAAGACTGACTTTGAGAAAAGGTTGCTGCTTGCCAAGAAAATTTTATTATTATAAAACATTTTCTGTCATTTGTATTACTTAATTTTCCCTTCCAGATTATCTGTGTAGCCTTGTAAACACATCATAATCCAAAGCAGTTGAGATTTACCAATAAAATGTAAATCAACACCATAGTGCCAACTGCATAATTAAAACAAAAGTGTACCGGGCTTCCCTGGTGGAGCAGTGGTTGAGAGCGTGCCTGTCAATGCAGGGGACACGGGTTTGTGACTCGGTCCGGGAAGATCCCACATGCCGCGGAGCGGCTAGGCCCGTGAGCCATGGCCACTGAGCATGCGGGTTGGGAGCCTGTGCTCCGTAACGGGAGACTCCACAACAGGGAGAGGCCCACGTACTGGAAAAAAAAAAAATTCCACCATCAACCCAAGCAGATTACAAAATAGCAAGCAGATTTTAAAATAATAGTCTACAAGCCTGCTTTTTTAAATATATAACTAAATGCATTGAATATCTTATATAAAAAGCCAAGAGACACAGTTGAAACCGAATATTAAAAGTAAACATCTCCTTCCCCAAAACCCTAACTCCACTCCAGTCATGAGGAGAACATCACACAAAGCCAAGTTGAAGGACAGTCTATGAAATATGTGAACCAGGACTCTTCAAAATTGTCATTAAGAAAAGGAAAGTCTGGGACTTTCCTGGTGGTGCACTAGTTAAGAATCCGTCTGCCAATGCAGGGGACACGGGTTCCAGCCCTGGTCCGGGAAGATCCCACATGCCGCAGAGCAAGTAAGCCCGTACATCACAACTACTGAGCCTGCGCTCTAGAGCCCGCCAGCCACAACAACTGAGGCCACACGCTGCAACTAATGAAGCCCGCGCACTCTAGGGCCTGTGTGCCGCAAATACTGAGCCCAGGTGCTGCAATTACTGAAGCCCGCACTCTTAGAGCCCACGCTCCGCAACAAGAGAAGCCACCACAATGAGAAGTCCGCGCACCACAACAAAGAGTAGCCCCCACTTGCCACAACTAAGGAAAGCCTGCGCGCAACAACAGAGACTCAACTCAGCCAAATATAAACAATAATAAAAAAATAAATAAAGGCATCATCACATAAACACAAATGAGGAAATATGTTTTTAAAAAAAAGAATAACGGGCGGGGCAGTGGTTAAGAATCCGCCTGCCAGTGCAGGGGACACGGATTTGAGCCCTGGTCCGGGAAGATCCCACATGCTGCAGTGCAACTAAGCCCGTGAGCCACAACTACTGAGCCTGCGCTTCTGGAGCCTGTGCTCCGCAACAAGAGGCGCCACGGCAGTGAGAGGCCCACGCACCACGATGAGGAGTGGCCCCTGCTCGCCGCAACTAGAGAAGGCCCTCGCACAGAAACCAAGACCCAACACAGCCAAAAATAAATAAAATATAAATAAAAATAAATACATTTAAAAGGAAAACCTATACATTTCCCTTTCTGCAAATGTAGGTTTTCGAGGCAAGAGTAGAGCCTCAGAAAGAATGTCTGCAAACAGAACAATCACTAGTTCACTAAGTACAAAATGTAGGATACTTTTGGAGAATCCCATCACAGCTAGATAATTGGTCCAGGACCAAAAGTAAATACTGGAAGAAAAATGAAATCAACAGTGTACCACAGAGGTGGTAGGCACACTGGCCTGGACTAAGACATGTTCAGTCATAGATAATAAGGGTGGTGATTTTTAAGCATCATTCTCGTCCCACTGTGGACTTCCCTCTGCAGCAGTATAAGGATACCACCAGATCATCTTGAAATCAAGTCATGAAATGTACTTTTATATTTTTAAAAATCAATGATTGTCCTTAAATTAACTTTTCTTATTAATTTAGTCATGGTGCTCTTTTACTTCTAAAACATTAAATCTTATTTGATTAGAGACAGACTTCAAAAAATAAAAATAAACTGTGATCAAATAGCAGGAACAAACAGTAGTAACTAAAATTTCTTCAATCTAAACTGGAGATGATTTCTGTATCTCTGTCTTTTACATTTGTCTCCATTAGGGGAAAAAAATATGTACCTCATAATTAACTTGGCTGGAATGAATCAGACTGCATTTGTAAAAGTCTCAGAAGACCAATGAGCTGTGCTAAACAGTACCACTATCCACCTGAGCAGAAATTACTATCCTTAAGTTTCTATACATAACTAACACAACAAAAATTGAAACAAAAGAAGAACTACTAGAAACAAACTAGAGATTCATGTTTTTAAGTCAGTAATTTGCCTTTAGTCAGTAATTTGCCTCATACATTATGATTTTCCCTGTGGAAACCCAATTATTATCCTGAAAACAAGACCACTTTAGAAAGCAAATGCATTGTGACAAAAGAAAGAAAAGGCAGATTGATACATTATTAAAATAACTCACACGCCATACCCTGAGGAGTAAGGAAGCCATGGCAGAGCAGGCCCCCTTCTCCTCAATGGACAGCACAGCTGTGGGGAAGACACTGCAGCTAGCAGAAGCGTGTCACACTTCCTCAGGGAGGAAGCAAGTTACAGAAAACTCTACAGAGGGCACCCATAAACTGACGGCCACGCTCATTACCCAACGTCCAGGCCACCCACAGGCTGACTGCAGCCCAACTTTCCCACCATTCCCACACAGGCCCCAGGAACCATCAGGCCTCTGAGGCTCTGCCAATGCCCTTCCCTCCACCCAAATATCCTTTCCCTCCTCTCTCTGGACCTCAATCCTGCCCAGCTCTAAATGAGCACTGCAAGGCCTATTTCCCTAAGAATGCCTCTCTCAAAACCAAAATTACTTCCTCGAGAATGATCTGCCTCTTACTCATGCATTATTATCTTGGATTAAATACATCAGGTAAGATGCCTTATCTGACCAACACAACTATTGTAGAAATAAGAGTCATGTTTTAGACCATCTATGACATGACATGACAACCATTCAGCTCACGAAAACCATTCAATAAATACTCTAAGTGAATTGCCCAAAGAGTTGACCTAAAATAACCTAAATGCCAAGCATTCCAAGAACCGTCCTGAACCAAATTCACTTCTCATTCGAATGCCAATGTCAGAGACAGGGATGTTGTATTGTCCTTAAATGTACTTGCCTTTATCCAAAACTAGAATCTCTGATGAATCTATGGGACACACATGTAAAATATTCTGCAAAGTAAAAAAGCTTTATTTAGTGTACTGTGCTTAATGTTCAGCCAGACCTGCATTTTTCTCTAAACCTTATACAATTACTGAGTATACAAGAAGCATTAGAAGAGAGACTAAGTCTATTGAGAAGAATACTGGAAGCGAAGGTCATCAATCATTTTCTACTTTCAATAATCTCTTTCATAAAGAGGTAAATTCTCCTAAATTCCAGAATGAATGGAATTCAATACAGCAAAGTAAAATGCTTTAAAAACATAAAATAAATATCTTGGTGGACCTTCCACCATCTGTTTTAGTAACGTAAATTATAAAACACACCCTAAACTTAAGAAAAGTTGTATCAACAGCTAAAATTGAGATTTTTTTCCATCTATTACTTTGATTTTTCTGACCCATTTTTGAGAATTGTCAGCATTCCGGATCAATAATGCCAAATTATTTCTTGAAGACAGTGAGATTCCTTCCAAGTCATCTAACATGCTCACTAATCAATAAAGATAAGAACAAACAAGAAAGCCATATTTAGGAAGCAAGCAAATTATATTAAAAGACTGACTTTGAGAAAAGGTTGCTGCTTGCCAAGAAAATTTTATTATTATAAAACTTTTTCTGTCATTTGTATTACTTAATTTTCCCTTCCAGATTATCTGTGTAGCCTTGTAAACACATCATAATCCAAAGCAGTTGAGATTTACCAATAAAATGTAAATCAACACCATAGAGCCAACTGCATAATTAAAACAAAAGTGTACCGGGCTTCCCTGGTGGAGCAGTGGTTGAGAGCCTGCCTGTCAATGCAGGGGACACGGGTTTGTGACTCGGTCCGGGAAGATCCCACATGCCGCGGAGCGGCTAGGCCCGTGAGCCATGGCCACTGAGCATGCGGGTTGGGAGCCTGTGCTCCGTAACGGGAGACTCCACAACAGGGAGAGGCCCACGTACTGGAAAAAAAAAAAATTCCACCATCAACCCAAGCAGATTACAAAATAGCAAGCAGATTTTAAAATAATAGTCTACAAGCCTGCTTTTTTAAATATATAACTAAATGCATTGAATATCTTATATAAAAAGCCAAGAGACACAGTTGAAACCGAATATTAAAAGTAAACATCTCCTTCCCCAAAACCCTAACTCCACTCCAGTCATGAGGAGAACATCACACAAAGCCAAGTTGAAGGACAGTCTATGAAATATGTGAACCAGGACTCTTCAAAATTGTCATTAAGAAAAGGAAAGTCTGGGACTTTCCTGGTGGTGCACTAGTTAAGAATCCGTCTGCCAATGCAGGGGACACGGGTTCCAGCCCTGGTCCGGGAAGATCCCACATGCCGCAGAGCAAGTAAGCCCGTACATCACAACTACTGAGCCTGCGCTCTAGAGCCCGCCAGCCACAACAACTGAGGCCACACGCTGCAACTAATGAAGCCCGCGCACTCTAGGGCCTGTGTGCCGCAAATACTGAGCCCAGGTGCTGCAATTACTGAAGCCCGCACTCTTAGAGCCCACGCTCCGCAACAAGAGAAGCCACCACAATGAGAAGTCCGCGCACCACAACAAAGAGTAGCCCCCACTTGCCACAACTAAGGAAAGCCTGCGCGCAGCAACAGAGACTCAACTCAGCCAAATATAAACAATAATAAAAAAATAAATAAAGGCATCATCACATAAACACAAATGAGGAAATATGTTTTTAAAAAAAAGAATAACGGGCGGGGCAGTGGTTAAGAATCCGCCTGCCAGTGCAGGGGACACGGATTTGAGCCCTGGTCCGGGAAGATCCCACATGCTGCAGTGCAACTAAGCCCGTGAGCCACAACTACTGAGCCTGCGCTTCTGGAGCCTGTGCTCCGCAACAAGAGGCGCCACGGCAGTGAGAGGCCCACGCACCACGATGAGGAGTGGCCCCTGCTCGCCGCAACTAGAGAAGGCCCTCGCACAGAAACCAAGACCCAACACAGCCAAAAATAAATAAAATATAAATAAAAATAAATACATTTAAAAGGAAAACCTATACATTTCCCTTTCTGCAAATGTAGGTTTTCGAGGCAAGAGTAGAGCCTCAGAAAGAATGTCTGCAAACAGAACAATCACTAGTTCACTAAGTACAAAATGTAGGATACTATTGGAGAATCCCATCACAGCTAGATAATTGGTCCAGGACCAAAAGTAAATACTGGAAGAAAAATGAAATCAACAGTGTACCACAGAGGTGGTAGGCACACTGGCCTGGACTAAGACATGTTCAGTCATAGATAATAAGGGTGGTGATTTTTAAGCATCATTCTCGTCCCACTGTGGACTTCCCTCTGCAGCAGTATAAGGATACCACCAGATCATCTTGAAATCAAGTCATGAAATGTACTTTTATATTTTTAAAAATCAATTCTTGTCCTTAAATTAACTTTTCTTATTAATTTAGTCATGGTGCTCTTTTACTTCTAAAACATTAAATCTTATTTGATTAGAGACAGACTTCAAAAAATAAAAATAAACTGTGATCAAATAGCAGGAACAAACAGTAGTAACTAAAATTTCTTCAATCTAAACTGGAGATGATTTCTGTATCTCTGTCTTTTACATTTGTCTCCATTAGGGGAAAAAAATATGTACCTCATAATTAACTTGGCTGGAATGAATCAGACTGCATTTGTAAAAGTCTCAGAAGACCAATGAGCTGTGCTAAACAGTACCACTATCCACCTGAGCAGAAATTACTATCCTTAAGTTTCTATACATAACTAACAAAACAAAAATTGAAACAAAAGAAGAACTACTAGAAACAAATTAGAGATTCATGTTTTTAAGTCAGAAATTTGCCTTTAGTCAGTAATTTGCCTCATACATTATGATTTTCCCTGTGGAAACCCAATTATTATCCTGAAAACAAGACCACTTTAGAAAGCAAATGCATTGTGACAAAAGAAAGAAAAGGCAGATTGATACATTATTAAAATAACTCACACGCCATACCCTGAGGAGTAAGGAAGCCATGGCAGAGCAGGCCCCCTTCTCCTCAATGGACAGCACAGCTGTGGGGAAGACAATGCAGCTAGCAGAAGCGTGTCACACTTCCTCAGGGAGGAAGCAAGTTACAGACAACTCTACAGAGGGCACCCATAAACTGACGGCCACGCTCATTACCCAACGTCCAGGCCACCCACAGGCTGACTGCAGCCCAACTTTCCCACCATTCCCACACAGGCCCCAGGAACCGTCAGGCCTCTGAGGCTCTGCCAATGCCCTTCCCTCTACCCAAATATCCTTTCCCTCCTCTCTCCGGACCTCAATCCTGCCCAGCTCTAAATGAACACACCAAGGCCTATTTCCCTAAGAATGCCTCTCTCAAAACCAAAATTACTTCCTCGAGAATGATCTGCCTCTTACTCATGCATCATTATCTTGGATTAAATACTTCATGTAAGATGCCTTATCTGACCAACACAACTATTGTAGAAATAAGAGTCATGTTTTAGACCATCTATGACATGACATGACAACCATTCAGCTCACGAAAACCATTCAATAAATACTCTAATTGAATTGCCCAAAGAGTTGACCTAAAATAACCTACATGCCAAGCATTCCAAGAACCGTCCTGAACCAAATTCACTTCTCATTCGAATGCCAATGTCACAGACAGGGATGCTGGATTGTCCTTAAATGTACTTGCCTTTATCCAAAACTAGAATCTCTGATGAATCTATGGGACACACATGTAAAATATTCTGCAAAGTAAAAAAGCTTTATTTAGTGTACTGTGCTTAATGTTCAGCCAGACCTGCATTATTCTCTAAACCTTATACAATTACTTAGTATGCAAGAAGCATTAGAAGAGAGACTAAGTCTATTGAGAAGAATACTGGAAGCGAAGGTCATCAATCATTTTCTACTTTCAATAATCTCTTTCATAAAGAGGTAAATGCTCCTAAATTCCAGAATGAATGGAATTCAATACAGCAAAGTAAAATGCTTTAAATACATAAAATAAATATCTTGGTGGACCTTCCAACATCTGTTTTAGTAACTTAAATTATAAAAAACACCCTAACTTTAAGAAAAGTTATATCAACAGCTAAAGTTGAGATTTTTTTCCATCTATTACTTTGATTTTCCTGACCCATTTTTGAGAATTGTCAGCATTCTGAATCAATAATGCCAAATTATTTGTTGAAGACAGTGAGATTCCTCCCAAGTCATCTAACATGCTCACTAATCAATAAAGATAAGAACAAACAAGAAAGCCATATTTAGGAAGCAAGCAAATTATATTAAAAGACTGACTTTGAGAAAAGGTTGCTGCTTGCCAAGAAAATTTTATTATTATAAAACATTTTCTGTCATTTGTATTACTTCATTTTCCCTTCCAGATTATCTGTGTAGCCTTGTAAACACATCATAATCCAAAGCAGTTGAGATTTACCAATAAAATGTAAATCAACACAATAGAGCCAACTGCATAATTAAAACAAAAGTGTACCGGGCTTCCCTGGTGGAGCAGTGGTTGAGAGCCTGCCTGCCAATGCAGGGGACACGGGTTTGTGACTCGGTCCGGGAAGATCCCACATGCCGCGGAGCGGCTAGGCCCGTGAGCCATGGCCACTGAGCATGCGGGTTGGGAGCCTGTGCTCCGTAACGGGAGACTCCACAACAGGGAGAGGCCCACGTACTGAAAAAAAAAAAATTCCACCATCAACCCAAGCAGATTACAAAATAGCAAGCAGATTTTAAAATAATAGTCTACAAGCCTGCTTTTTTAAATATATAACTAAATGCATTGAATATCTTATATAAAAAGCCAAGAGACACAGCTGAAACCGAATATTAAAAGTAAACATCTCCTTCCCCAAAACCCTAACTCCACTCCAGTCATGAGGAGAACATCACACAAAGCCAAGTTGAAGGACAGTCTATGAAATATGTGAACCAGGACTCTTCAAAATTGTCATTAAGAAAAGGAAAGTCTGGGACTTTCCTGGTGGTGCACTAGTTAAGAATCCGTCTGCCAATGCAGGGGACACGGGTTCCAGCCCTGGTCCGGGAAGATCCCACATGCCGCAGAGCAAGTAAGCCCGTACATCACAACTACTGAGCCTGCGCTCTAGAGCCCGCCAGCCACAACAACTGAGGCCACACGCTGCAACTAATGAAGCCCGCGCACTCTAGGGCCTGTGTGCCGCAAATACTGAGCCCAGGTGCTGCAATTACTGAAGCCCGCACTCTTAGAGCCCACGCTCCGCAACAAGAGAAGCCACCACAATGAGAAGTCCGCGCACCACAACAAAGAGTAGCCCCCACTTGCCACAACTAAGGAAAGCCTGCGCGCAGCAACAGAGACTCAACTCAGCCAAATATAAACAATAATAAAAAAATAAATAAAGGCATCATCACATAAACACAAATGAGGAAATATGTTTTTAAAAAAAAGAATAACGGGCGGGGCAGTGGTTAAGAATCCGCCTGCCAGTGCAGGGGACACGGATTTGAGCCCTGGTCCGGGAAGATCCCACATGCTGCAGTGCAACTAAGCCCGTGAGCCACAACTACTGAGCCTGCGCTTCTGGAGCCTGTGCTCCGCAACAAGAGGCGCCACGGCAGTGAGAGGCCCACGCACCACGATGAGGAGTGGCCCCTGCTCGCCGCAACTAGAGAAGGCCCTCGCACAGAAACCAAGACCCAACACAGCCAAAAATAAATAAAATATAAATAAAAATAAATACATTTAAAAGGAAAACCTATACATTTCCCTTTCTGCAAATGTAGGTTTTCGAGGCAAGAGTAGAGCCTCAGAAAGAATGTCTGCAAACAGAACAATCACTAGTTCACTAAGTACAAAATGTAGGATACTTTTGGAGAATCCCATCACAGCTAGATAATTGGTCCAGGACCAAAAGTAAATACTGGAAGAAAAATGAAATCAACAGTGTACCACAGAGGTGGTAGGCACACTGGCCTGGACTAAGACATGTTCAGTCATAGATAATAAGGGTGGTGATTTTTAAGCATCATTCTCGTCCCACTGTGGACTTCCCTCTGCAGCAGTATAAGGATACCACCAGATCATCTTGAAATCAAGTCATGAAATGTACTTTTATATTTTTAAAAATCAATTCTTGTCCTTAAATTAACTTTTCTTATTAATTTAGTCATGGTGCTCTTTTACTTCTAAAACATTAAATCTTATTTGATTAGAGACAGACTTCAAAAAATAAAAATAAACTGTGATCAAATAGCAGGAACAAACAGTAGTAACTAAAATTTCTTCAATCTAAACTGGAGATGATTTCTGTATCTCTGTCTTTTACATTTGTCTCCATTAGGGGAAAAAAATATGTACCTCATAATTAACTTGGCTGGAATGAATCAGACTGCATTTGTAAAAGTCTCAGAAGACCAATGAGCTGTGCTAAACAGTACCACTATCCACCTGAGCAGAAATTACTATCCTTAAGTTTCTATACATAACTAACACAACAAAAATTGAAACAAAAGAAGAACTACTAGAAACAAATTAGAGATTCATGTTTTTAAGTCAGTAATTTGCCTTTAGTCAGTAATTTGCCTCATACATTATGATTTTCCCTGTGGAAACCCAATTATTATCCTGAAAACAAGACCACTTTAGAAAGCAAATGCATTGTGACAAAAGAAAGAAAAGGCAGATTGATACATTATTAAAATAACTCACACGCCATACCCTGAGGAGTAAGGAAGCCATGGCAGAGCAGGCCCCCTTCTCCTCAATGGACAGCACAGCTGTGGGGAAGACACTGCAGCTAGCAGAAGCGTGTCACACTTCCTCAGGGAGGAAGCAAGTTACAGACAACTCTACAGAGGGCACCCATAAACTGACGGCCACGCTCATTACCCAACGTCCAGGCCACCCACAGGCTGACTGCAGCCCAACTTTCCCACCATTCCCACACAGGCCCCAGGAACCGTCAGGCCTCTGAGGCTCTGCCAATGCCCTTCCCTCCACCCAAATATCCTTTCCCTCCTCTCTCTGGACCTCAATCCTGCCCAGCTCTAAATGAGCACTGCAAGGCCTATTTCCCTAAGAATGCCTCTCTCAAAACCAAAATTACTTCCTCGAGAATGATCTGCCTCTTACTCATGCATCATTATCTTGGATTAAATACATCAGGTAAGATGCCTTATCTGACCAACACAACTATTGTAGAAATAAGAGTCATGTTTTAGACCATCTATGACATGACATGACAACCATTCAGCTCACGAAAACCATTCAATAAATACTCTAAGTGAATTGCCCAAAGAGTTGACCTAAAATAACCTAAATGCCAAGCATTCCAAGAACCGTCCTGAACCAAATTCACTTCTCATTCGAATGCCAATGTCAGAGACAGGGATGTTGTATTGTCCTTAAATGTACTTGCCTTTATCCAAAACTAGAATCTCTGATGAATCTATGGGACACACATGTAAAATATTCTGCAAAGTAAAAAAGCTTTATTTAGTGTACTGTGCTTAATGTTCAGCCAGACCTGCATTTTTCTCTAAACCTTATACAATTACTGAGTATACAAGAAGCATTAGAAGAGAGACTAAGTCTATTGAGAAGAATACTGGAAGCGAAGGTCATCAATCATTTTCTACTTTCAATAATCTCTTTCATAAAGAGGTAAATGCTCCTAAATTCCAGAATGAATGGAATTCAATACAGCAAAGTAAAATGCTTTAAATACATAAAATAAATATCTTGGTGGACCTTCCACCATCTGTTTTAGTAACGTAAATTATAAAACACACCCTAAACTTAAGAAAAGTTGTATCAACAGCTAAAATTGAGATTTTTTTCCATCTATTACTTTGATTTTCCTGACCCATTTTTGAGAATTGTCAGCATTCCGGATCAATAATGCCAAATTATTTGTTGAAGACAGTGAGATTCCTTCCAAGTCATCTAACATGCTCACTAATCAATAAAGATAAGAACAAACAAGAAAGCCATATTTAGGAAGCAAGCAAATTATATTAAAAGACTGACTTTGAGAAAAGGTTGCTGCTTGCCAAGAAAATTTTATTATTATAAAACTTTTTCTGTCATTTGTATTACTTCATTTTCCCTTCCAGATTATCTGTGTAGCCTTGTAAACACATCATAATCCAAAGCAGTTGAGATTTACCAATAAAATGTAAATCAACACAATAGAGCCAACTGCATAATTAAAACAAAAGTGTACCGGGCTTCCCTGGTGGAGCAGTGGTTGAGAGCCTGCCTGCCAATGCAGGGGACACGGGTTTGTGACTCGGTCCGGGAAGATCCCACATGCCGCGGAGCGGCTAGGCCCGTGAGCCATGGCCACTGAGCATGCGGGTTGGGAGCCTGTGCTCCGTAACGGGAGACTCCACAACAGGGAGAGGCCCACGTACTGAAAAAAAAAAAATTCCACCATCAACCCAAGCAGATTACAAAATAGCAAGCAGATTTTAAAATAATAGTCTACAAGCCTGCTTTTTTAAATATATAACTAAATGCATTGAATATCTTATATAAAAAGCCAAGAGACACAGTTGAAACCGAATATTAAAAGTAAACATCTCCTTCCCCAAAACCCTAACTCCACTCCAGTCATGAGGAGAACATCACACAAAGCCAAGTTGAAGGACAGTCTATGAAATATGTGAACCAGGACTCTTCAAAATTGTCATTAAGAAAAGGAAAGTCTGGGACTTTCCTGGTGGTGCACTAGTTAAGAATCCGTCTGCCAATGCAGGGGACACGGGTTCCAGCCCTGGTCCGGGAAGATCCCACATGCCGCAGAGCAAGTAAGCCCATACATCACAACTACTGAGCCTGCACTCTAGAGCCCGCCAGCCACAACAACTGAGGCCACACGCTGCAACTAATGAAGCCCGCGCACTCTAGGGCCTGTGTGCCGCAAATACTGAGCCCAGGTGCTGCAATTACTGAAGCCCGCACTCTTAGAGCCCACGCTCCGCAACAAGAGAAGCCACCACAATGAGAAGTCCGCGCACCACAACAAAGAGTAGCCCCCACTTGCCACAACTAAGGAAAGCCTGCGCGCAGCAACAGAGACTCAACTCAGCCAAATATAAACAATAATAAAAAAATAAATAAAGGCATCATCACATAAACACAAATGAGGAAATATGTTTTTTAAAAAAAGAATAACGGGCGGGGCAGTGGTTAAGAATCCGCCTGCCAGTGCAGGGGACACGGATTTGAGCCCTGGTCCGGGAAGATCCCACATGCTGCAGTGCAACTAAGCCCGTGAGCCACAACTACTGAGCCTGCGCTTCTGGAGCCTGTGCTCCGCAACAAGAGGCGCCACGGCAGTGAGAGGCCCACGCACCACGATGAGGAGTGGCCCCTGCTCGCCGCAACTAGAGAAGGCCCTCGCACAGAAACCAAGACCCAACACAGCCAAAAATAAATAAAATATAAATAAAAATAAATACATTTAAAAGGAAAACCTATACATTTCCCTTTCTGCAAATGTAGGTTTTCGAGGCAAGAGTAGAGCCTCAGAAAGAATGTCTGCAAACAGAACAATCACTAGTTCACTAAGTACAAAATGTAGGATACTATTGGAGAATCCCATCACAGCTAGATAATTGGTCCAGGACCAAAAGTAAATACTGGAAGAAAAATGAAATCAACAGTGTACCACAGAGGTGGTAGGCACACTGGCCTGGACTAAGACATGTTCAGTCATAGATAATAAGGGTGGTGATTTTTAAGCATCATTCTCGTCCCACTGTGGACTTCCTTCTGCAGCAGTATAAGGATACCACCAGATCATCTTGAAATCAAGTCATGAAATGTACTTTTATATTTTTAAAAATCAATTCTTGTCCTTAAATTAACTTTTCTTATTAATTTAGTCATGGTGCTCTTTTACTTCTAAAACATTAAATCTTATTTGATTAGAGACAGACTTCAAAAAATAAAAATAAACTGTGATCAAATAGCAGGAACAAACAGTAGTAACTAAAATTTCTTCAATCTAAACTGGAGATGATTTCTGTATCTCTGTCTTTTACATTTGTCTCCATTAGGGGAAAAAAATATGTACCTCATAATTAACTTGGCTGGAATGAATCAGACTGCATTTGTAAAAGTTTCAGAAGACCAATGAGCTGTGCTAAACAGTACCACTATCCACCTGAGCAGAAATTACTATCCTTAAGTTTCTATACATAACTAACAAAACAAAAATTGAAACAAAAGAAGAACTACTAGAAACAAATTAGAGATTCATGTTTTTAAGTCAGAAATTTGCCTTTAGTCAGTAATTTGCCTCATACATTATGATTTTCCCTGTGGAAACCCAATTATTATCCTGAAAACAAGACCACTTTAGAAAGCAAATGCATTGTGACAAAAGAAAGAAAAGGCAGATTGATACATTATTAAAATAACTCACACGCCATACCCTGAGGAGTAAGGAAGCCATGGCAGAGCAGGCCCCCTTCTCCTCAATGGACAGCACAGCTGTGGGGAAGACAATGCAGCTAGCAGAAGCGTGTCACACTTCCTCAGGGAGGAAGCAAGTTACAGACAACTCTACAGAGGGCACCCATAAACTGACGGCCACGCTCATTACCCAACGTCCAGGCCACCCACAGGCTGACTGCAGCCCAACTTTCCCACCATTCCCACACAGGCCCCAGGAACCGTCAGGCCTCTGAGGCTCTGCCAATGCCCTTCCCTCTACCCAAATATCCTTTCCCTCCTCTCTCCGGACCTCAATCCTGCCCAGCTCTAAATGAACACACCAAGGCCTATTTCCCTAAGAATGCCTCTCTCAAAACCAAAATTACTTCCTCGAGAATGATCTGCCTCTTACTCATGCATCATTATCTTGGATTAAATACTTCATGTAAGATGCCTTATCTGACCAACACAACTATTGTAGAAATAAGAGTCATGTTTTAGACCATCTATGACATGACATGACAACCATTCAGCTCACGAAAACCATTCAATAAATACTCTAATTGAATTGCCCAAAGAGTTGACCTAAAATAACCTAAATGCCAAGCATTCCAAGAACCGTCCTGAACCAAATTCACTTCTCATTCGAATGCCAATGTCACAGACAGGGATGCTGGATTGTCCTTAAATGTACTTGCCTTTATCCAAAACTAGAATCTCTGATGAATCTATGGGACACACATGTAAAATATTCTGCAAAGTAAAAAAGCTTTATTTAGTGTACTGTGCTTAATGTTCAGCCAGACCTGCATTATTCTCTAAACCTTATACAATTACTTAGTATGCAAGAAGCATTAGAAGAGAGACTAAGTCTATTGAGAAGAATACTGGAAGCGAAGGTCATCAATCATTTTCTACTTTCAATAATCTCTTTCATAAAGAGGTAAATGCTCCTAAATTCCAGAATGAATGGAATTCAATACAGCAAAGTAAAATGCTTTAAATACATAAAATAAATATCTTGGTGGACCTTCCAACATCTGTTTTAGTAACTTAAATTATAAAAAACACCCTAACTTTAAGAAAAGTTATATCAACAGCTAAAGTTGAGATTTTTTTCCATCTATTACTTTGATTTTCCTGACCCATTTTTGAGAATTGTCAGCATTCTGAATCAATAATGCCAAATTATTTGTTGAAGACAGTGAGATTCCTCCCAAGTCATCTAACATGCTCACTAATCAATAAAGATAAGAACAAACAAGAAAGCCATATTTAGGAAGCAAGCAAATTATATTAAAAGACTGACTTTGAGAAAAGGTTGCTGCTTGCCAAGAAAATTTTATTATTATAAAACATTTTCTGTCATTTGTATTACTTCATTTTCCCTTCCAGATTATCTGTGTAGCCTTGTAAACACATCATAATCCAAAGCAGTTGAGATTTACCAATAAAATGTAAATCAACACAATAGAGCCAACTGCATAATTAAAACAAAAGTGTACCGGGCTTCCCTGGTGGAGCAGTGGTTGAGAGCCTGCCTGCCAATGCAGGGGACACGGGTTTGTGACTCGGTCCGGGAAGATCCCACATGCCGCGGAGCGGCTAGGCCCGTGAGCCATGGCCACTGAGCATGCGGGTTGGGAGCCTGTGCTCCGTAACGGGAGACTCCACAACAGGGAGAGGCCCACGTACTGAAAAAAAAAAAATTCCACCATCAACCCAAGCAGATTACAAAATAGCAAGCAGATTTTAAAATAATAGTCTACAAGCCTGCTTTTTTAAATATATAACTAAATGCATTGAATATCTTATATAAAAAGCCAAGAGACACAGCTGAAACCGAATATTAAAAGTAAACATCTCCTTCCCCAAAACCCTAACTCCACTCCAGTCATGAGGAGAACATCACACAAAGCCAAGTTGAAGGACAGTCTATGAAATATGTGAACCAGGACTCTTCAAAATTGTCATTAAGAAAAGGAAAGTCTGGGACTTTCCTGGTGGTGCACTAGTTAAGAATCCGTCTGCCAATGCAGGGGACACGGGTTCCAGCCCTGGTCCGGGAAGATCCCACATGCCGCAGAGCAAGTAAGCCCGTACATCACAACTACTGAGCCTGCGCTCTAGAGCCCGCCAGCCACAACAACTGAGGCCACACGCTGCAACTAATGAAGCCCGTGCACTCTAGGGCCTGTGTGCCGCAAATACTGAGCCCAGGTGCTGCAATTACTGAAGCCCGCACTCTTAGAGCCCACGCTCCGCAACAAGAGAAGCCACCACAATGAGAAGTCCGCGCACCACAACAAAGAGTAGCCCCCACTTGCCACAACTAAGGAAAGCCTGCGCGCAGCAACAGAGACTCAACTCAGCCAAATATAAACAATAATAAAAAAATAAATAAAGGCATCATCACATAAACACAAATGAGGAAATATGTTTTTAAAAAAAAGAATAACGGGCGGGGCAGTGGTTAAGAATCCGCCTGCCAGTGCAGGGGACACGGATTTGAGCCCTGGTCCGGGAAGATCCCACATGCTGCAGTGCAACTAAGCCCGTGAGCCACAACTACTGAGCCTGCGCTTCTGGAGCCTGTGCTCCGCAACAAGAGGCGCCACGGCAGTGAGAGGCCCACGCACCACGATGAGGAGTGGCCCCTGCTCGCCGCAACTAGAGAAGGCCCTCGCACAGAAACCAAGACCCAACACAGCCAAAAATAAATAAAATATAAATAAAAATAAATACATTTAAAAGGAAAACCTATACATTTCCCTTTCTGCAAATGTAGGTTTTCGAGGCAAGAGTAGAGCCTCAGAAAGAATGTCTGCAAACAGAACAATCACTAGTTCACTAAGTACAAAATGTAGGATACTTTTGGAGAATCCCATCACAGCTAGATAATTGGTCCAGGACCAAAAGTAAATACTGGAAGAAAAATGAAATCAACAGTGTACCACAGAGGTGGTAGGCACACTGGCCTGGACTAAGACATGTTCAGTCATAGATAATAAGGGTGGTGATTTTTAAGCATCATTCTCGTCCCACTGTGGACTTCCCTCTGCAGCAGTATAAGGATACCACCAGATCATCTTGAAATCAAGTCATGAAATGTACTTTTATATTTTTAAAAATCAATTCTTGTCCTTAAATTAACTTTTCTTATTAATTTAGTCATGGTGCTCTTTTACTTCTAAAACATTAAATCTTATTTGATTAGAGACAGACTTCAAAAAATAAAAATAAACTGTGATCAAATAGCAGGAACAAACAGTAGTAACTAAAATTTCTTCAATCTAAACTGGAGATGATTTCTGTATCTCTGTCTTTTACATTTGTCTCCATTAGGGGAAAAAAATATGTACCTCATAATTAACTTGGCTGGAATGAATCAGACTGCATTTGTAAAAGTCTCAGAAGACCAATGAGCTGTGCTAAACAGTACCACTATCCACCTGAGCAGAAATTACTATCCTTAAGTTTCTATACATAACTAACACAACAAAAATTTAAACAAAAGAAGAACTACTAGAAACAAATTAGAGATTCATGTTTTTAAGTCAGTAATTTGCCTTTAGTCAGTAATTTGCCTCATACATTATGATTTTCCCTGTGGAAACCCAATTATTATCCTGAAAACAAGACCACTTTAGAAAGCAAATGCATTGTGACAAAAGAAAGAAAAGGCAGATTGATACATTATTAAAATAACTCACACGCCATACCCTGAGGAGTAAGGAATCCATGGCAGAGCAGGCCCCCTTCTCCTCAATGGACAGCACAGCTGTGGGGAAGACACTGCAGCTAGCAGAAGCGTGTCACACTTCCTCAGGGAGGAAGCAAGTTACAGACAACTCTACAGAGGGCACCCATAAACTGACGGCCACGCTCATTACCCAACGTCCAGGCCACCCACAGGCTGACTGCAGCCCAACTTTCCCACCATTCCCACACAGGCCCCAGGAACCGTCAGGCCTCTGAGGCTCTGCCAATGCCCTTCCCTCTACCCAAATATCCTTTCCCTCCTCTCTCCGGACCTCAATCCTGCCCAGCTCTAAATGAACACACCAAGGCCTATTTCCCTAAGAATGCCTCTCTCAAAACCAAAATTACTTCCTCGAGAATGATCTGCCTCTTACTCATGCATCATTATCTTGGATTAAATACTTCATGTAAGATGCCTTATCTGACCAACACAACTATTGTAGAAATAAGAGTCATGTTTTAGACCATCTATGACATGACATGACAACCATTCAGCTCACGAAAACCATTCAATAAATACTCTAATTGAATTGCCCAAAGAGTTGACCTAAAATAACCTAAATGCCAAGCATTCCAAGAACCGTCCTGAACCAAATTCACTTCTCATTCGAATGCCAATGTCACAGACAGGGATGCTGGATTGTCCTTAAATGTACTTGCCTTTATCCAAAACTAGAATCTCTGATGAATCTATGGGACACACATGTAAAATATTCTGCAAAGTAAAAAAGCTTTATTTAGTGTACTGTGCTTAATGTTCAGCCAGACCTGCATTATTCTCTAAACCTTATACAATTACTTAGTATGCAAGAAGCATTAGAAGAGAGACTAAGTCTATTGAGAAGAATACTGGAAGCGAAGGTCATCAATCATTTTCTACTTTCAATAATCTCTTTCATAAAGAGGTAAATGCTCCTAAATTCCAGAATGAATGGAATTCAATACAGCAAAGTAAAATGCTTTAAATACATAAAATAAATATCTTGGTGGACCTTCCAACATCTGTTTTAGTAACTTAAATTATAAAAAACACCCTAACTTTAAGAAAAGTTATATCAACAGCTAAAGTTGAGATTTTTTTCCATCTATTACTTTGATTTTCCTGACCCATTTTTGAGAATTGTCAGCATTCTGAATCAATAATGCCAAATTATTTGTTGAAGACAGTGAGATTCCTCCCAAGTCATCTAACATGCTCACTAATCAATAAAGATAAGAACAAACAAGAAAGCCATATTTAGGAAGCAAGCAAATTATATTAAAAGACTGACTTTGAGAAAAGGTTGCTGCTTGCCAAGAAAATTTTATTATTATAAAACTTTTTCTGTCATTTGTATTACTTCATTTTCCCTTCCAGATTATCTGTGTAGCCTTGTAAACACATCATAATCCAAAGCAGTTGAGATTTACCAATAAAATGTAAATCAACACAATAGAGCCAACTGCATAATTAAAACAAAAGTGTACCGGGCTTCCCTGGTGGAGCAGTGGTTGAGAGCCTGCCTGCCAATGCAGGGGACACGGGTTTGTGACTCGGTCCGGGAAGATCCCACATGCCGCGGAGCGGCTAGGCCCGTGAGCCATGGCCACTGAGCATGCGGGTTGGGAGCCTGTGCTCCGTAACGGGAGACTCCACAACAGGGAGAGGCCCACGTACTGAAAAAAAAAAAATTCCACCATCAACCCAAGCAGATTACAAAATAGCAAGCAGATTTTAAAATAATAGTCTACAAGCCTGCTTTTTTAAATATATAACTAAATGCATTGAATATCTTATATAAAAAGCCAAGAGACACAGCTGAAACCGAATATTAAAAGTAAACATCTCCTTCCCCAAAACCCTAACTCCACTCCAGTCATGAGGAGAACATCACACAAAGCCAAGTTGAAGGACAGTCTATGAAATATGTGAACCAGGACTCTTCAAAATTGTCATTAAGAAAAGGAAAGTCTGGGACTTTCCTGGTGGTGCACTAGTTAAGAATCCGTCTGCCAATGCAGGGGACACGGGTTCCAGCCCTGGTCCGGGAAGATCCCACATGCCGCAGAGCAAGTAAGCCCGTACATCACAACTACTGAGCCTGCGCTCTAGAGCCCGCCAGCCACAACAACTGAGGCCACACGCTGCAACTAATGAAGCCCGCGCACTCTAGGGCCTGTGTGCCGCAAATACTGAGCCCAGGTGCTGCAATTACTGAAGCCCGCACTCTTAGAGCCCACGCTCCGCAACAAGAGAAGCCACCACAATGAGAAGTCCGCGCACCACAACAAAGAGTAGCCCCCACTTGCCACAACTAAGGAAAGCCTGCGCGCAGCAACAGAGACTCAACTCAGCCAAATATAAACAATAATAAAAAAATAAATAAAGGCATCATCACATAAACACAAATGAGGAAATATGTTTTTAAAAAAAAGAATAACGGGCGGGGCAGTGGTTAAGAATCCGCCTGCCAGTGCAGGGGACACGGATTTGAGCCCTGGTCCGGGAAGATCCCACATGCTGCAGTGCAACTAAGCCCGTGAGCCACAACTACTGAGCCTGCGCTTCTGGAGCCTGTGCTCCGCAACAAGAGGCGCCACGGCAGTGAGAGGCCCACGCACCACGATGAGGAGTGGCCCCTGCTCGCCGCAACTAGAGAAGGCCCTCGCACAGAAACCAAGACCCAACACAGCCAAAAATAAATAAAATATAAATAAAAATAAATACATTTAAAAGGAAAACCTATACATTTCCCTTTCTGCAAATGTAGGTTTTCGAGGCAAGAGTAGAGCCTCAGAAAGAATGTCTGCAAACAGAACAATCACTAGTTCACTAAGTACAAAATGTAGGATACTTTTGGAGAATCCCATCACAGCTAGATAATTGGTCCAGGACCAAAAGTAAATACTGGAAGAAAAATGAAATCAACAGTGTACCACAGAGGTGGTAGGCACACTGGCCTGGACTAAGACATGTTCAGTCATAGATAATAAGGGTGGTGATTTTTAAGCATCATTCTCGTCCCACTGTGGACTTCCCTCTGCAGCAGTATAAGGATACCACCAGATCATCTTGAAATCAAGTCATGAAATGTACTTTTATATTTTTAAAAATCAATTCTTGTCCTTAAATTAACTTTTCTTATTAATTTAGTCATGGTGCTCTTTTACTTCTAAAACATTAAATCTTATTTGATTAGAGACAGACTTCAAAAAATAAAAATAAACTGTGATCAAATAGCAGGAACAAACAGTAGTAACTAAAATTTCTTCAATCTAAACTGGAGATGATTTCTGTATCTCTGTCTTTTACATTTGTCTCCATTAGGGGCAAAAAATATGTACCTCATAATTAACTTGGCTGGAATGAATCAGACTGCATTTGTAAAAGTCTCAGAAGACCAATGAGCTGTGCTAAACAGTACCACTATCCACCTGAGCAGAAATTACTATCCTTAAGTTTCTATACATAACTAACACAACAAAAATTGAAACAAAAGAAGAACTACTAGAAACAAATTAGAGATTCATGTTTTTAAGTCAGTAATTTGCCTTTAGTCAGTAATTTGCCTCATACATTATGATTTTCCCTGTGGAAACCCAATTATTATCCTGAAAACAAGACCACTTTAGAAAGCAAATGCATTGTGACAAAAGAAAGAAAAGGCAGATTGATACATTATTAAAATAACTCACACGCCATACCCTGAGGAGTAAGGAAGCCATGGCAGAGCAGGCCCCCTTCTCCTCAATGGACAGCACAGCTGTGGGGAAGACACTGCAGCTAGCAGAAGCGTGTCACACTTCCTCAGGGAGGAAGCAAGTTACAGACAACTCTACAGAGGGCACCCATAAACTGACGGCCACGCTCATTACCCAACGTCCAGGCCACCCACAGGCTGACTGCAGCCCAACTTTCCCACCATTCCCACACAGGCCCCAGGAACCGTCAGGCCTCTGAGGCTCTGCCAATGCCCTTCCCTCTACCCAAATATCCTTTCCCTCCTCTCTCCGGACCTCAATCCTGCCCAGCTCTAAATGAACACACCAAGGCCTATTTCCCTAAGAATGCCTCTCTCAAAACCAAAATTACTTCCTCGAGAATGATCTGCCTCTTACTCATGCATCATTATCTTGGATTAAATACTTCATGTAAGATGCCTTATCTGACCAACACAACTATTGTAGAAATAAGAGTCATGTTTTAGACCATCTATGACATGACATGACAACCATTCAGCTCACGAAAACCATTCAATAAATACTCTAATTGAATTGCCCAAAGAGTTGACCTAAAATAACCTAAATGCCAAGCATTCCAAGAACCGTCCTGAACCAAATTCACTTCTCATTCGAATGCCAATGTCACAGACAGGGATGCTGGATTGTCCTTAAATGTACTTGCCTTTATCCAAAACTAGAATCTCTGATGAATCTATGGGACACACATGTAAAATATTCTGCAAAGTAAAAAAGCTTTATTTAGTGTACTGTGCTTAATGTTCAGCCAGACCTGCATTATTCTCTAAACCTTATACAATTACTTAGTATGCAAGAAGCATTAGAAGAGAGACTAAGTCTATTGAGAAGAATACTGGAAGCGAAGGTCATCAATCATTTTCTACTTTCAATAATCTCTTTCATAAAGAGGTAAATGCTCCTAAATTCCAGAATGAATGGAATTCAATACAGCAAAGTAAAATGCTTTAAATACATAAAATAAATATCTTGGTGGACCTTCCAACATCTGTTTTAGTAACTTAAATTATAAAAAACACCCTAACTTTAAGAAAAGTTATATCAACAGCTAAAGTTGAGATTTTTTTCCATCTATTACTTTGATTTTCCTGACCCATTTTTGAGAATTGTCAGCATTCTGAATCAATAATGCCAAATTATTTGTTGAAGACAGTGAGATTCCTCCCAAGTCATCTAACATGCTCACTAATCAATAAAGATAAGAACAAACAAGAAAGCCATATTTAGGAAGCAAGCAAATTATATTAAAAGACTGACTTTGAGAAAAGGTTGCTGCTTGCCAAGAAAATTTTATTATTATAAAACATTTTCTGTCATTTGTATTACTTCATTTTCCCTTCCAGATTATCTGTGTAGCCTTGTAAACACATCATAATCCAAAGCAGTTGAGATTTACCAATAAAATGTAAATCAACACAATAGAGCCAACTGCATAATTAAAACAAAAGTGTACCGGGCTTCCCTGGTGGAGCAGTGGTTGAGAGCCTGCCTGCCAATGCAGGGGACACGGGTTTGTGACTCGGTCCGGGAAGATCCCACATGCCGCGGAGCGGCTAGGCCCGTGAGCCATGGCCACTGAGCATGCGGGTTGGGAGCCTGTGCTTCGTAACGGGAGACTCCACAACAGGGAGAGGCCCACGTACTGAAAAAAAAAAAAATTCCACCATCAACCCAAGCAGATTACAAAATAGCAAGCAGATTTTAAAATAATAGTCTACAAGCCTGCTTTTTTAAATATATAACTAAATGCATTGAATATCTTATATAAAAAGCCAAGAGACACAGCTGAAACCGAATATTAAAAGTAAACATCTCCTTCCCCAAAACCCTAACTCCACTCCAGTCATGAGGAGAACATCACACAAAGCCAAGTTGAAGGACAGTCTATGAAATATGTGAACCAGGACTCTTCAAAATTGTCATTAAGAAAAGGAAAGTCTGGGACTTTCCTGGTGGTGCACTAGTTAAGAATCCGTCTGCCAATGCAGGGGACACGGGTTCCAGCCCTGGTCCGGGAAGATCCCACATGCCGCAGAGCAAGTAAGCCCGTACATCACAACTACTGAGCCTGCGCTCTAGAGCCCGCCAGCCACAACAACTGAGGCCACACGCTGCAACTAATGAAGCCCGCGCACTCTAGGGCCTGTGTGCCGCAAATACTGAGCCCAGGTGCTGCAATTACTGAAGCCCGCACTCTTAGAGCCCACGCTCCGCAACAAGAGAAGCCACCACAATGAGAAGTCCGCGCACCACAACAAAGAGTAGCCCCCACTTGCCACAACTAAGGAAAGCCTGCGCGCAGCAACAGAGACTCAACTCAGCCAAATATAAACAATAATAAAAAAATAAATAAAGGCATCATCACATAAACACAAATGAGGAAATATGTTTTTAAAAAAAAGAATAACGGGCGGGGCAGTGGTTAAGAATCCGCCTGCCAGTGCAGGGGACACGGATTTGAGCCCTGGTCCGGGAAGATCCCACATGCTGCAGTGCAACTAAGCCCGTGAGCCACAACTACTGAGCCTGCGCTTCTGGAGCCTGTGCTCCGCAACAAGAGGCGCCACGGCAGTGAGAGGCCCACGCACCACGATGAGGAGTGGCCCCTGCTCGCCGCAACTAGAGAAGGCCCTCGCACAGAAACCAAGACCCAACACAGCCAAAAATAAATAAAATATAAATAAAAATAAATACATTTAAAAGGAAAACCTATACATTTCCCTTTCTGCAAATGTAGGTTTTCGAGGCAAGAGTAGAGCCTCAGAAAGAATGTCTGCAAACAGAACAATCACTAGTTCACTAAGTACAAAATGTAGGATACTTTTGGAGAATCCCATCACAGCTAGATAATTGGTCCAGGACCAAAAGTAAATACTGGAAGAAAAATGAAATCAACAGTGTACCACAGAGGTGGTAGGCACACTGGCCTGGACTAAGACATGTTCAGTCATAGATAATAAGGGTGGTGATTTTAAAGCATCATTCTCGTCCCACTGTGGACTTCCCTCTGCAGCAGTATAAGGATACCACCAGATCATCTTGAAATCAAGTCATGAAATGTACTTTTATATTTTTAAAAATCAATGATTGTCCTTAAATTAACTTTTCTTATTAATTTAGTCATGGTGCTCTTTTACTTCTAAAACATTAAATCTTATTTGATTAGAGACAGACTTCAAAAAATAAAAATAAACTGTGATCAAATAGCAGGAACAAACAGTAGTAACTAAAATTTCTTCAATCTAAACTGGAGATGATTTCTGTATCTCTGTCTTTTACATTTGTCTCCATTAGGGGAAAAAAATATGTACCTCATAATTAACTTGGCTGGAATGAATCAGACTGCATTTGTAAAAGTCTCAGAAGACCAATGAGCTGTGCTAAACAGTACCACTATCCACCTGAGCAGAAATTACTATCCTTAAGTTTCTATACATAACTAACACAACAAAAATTGAAACAAAAGAAGAACTACTAGAAACAAATTAGAGATTCATGTTTTTAAGTCAGTAATTTGCCTTTAGTCAGTAATTTGCCTCATACATTATGATTTTCCCTGTGGAAACCCAATTATTATCCTGAAAACAAGACCACTTTAGAAAGCAAATGCATTGTGACAAAAGAAAGAAAAGGCAGATTGATACATTATTAAAATAACTCACACGCCATACCCTGAGGAGTAAGGAAGCCATGGCAGAGCAGGCCCCCTTCTCCTCAATGGACAGCACAGCTGTGGGGAAGACACTGCAGCTAGCAGAAGCGTGTCACACTTCCTCAGGGAGGAAGCAAGTTACAGACATCTCTACAGAGGGCACCCATAAACTGACGGCCACGCTCATTACCCAACGTCCAGGCCACCCACAGGCTGACTGCAGCCCAACTTTCCCACCATTCCCACACAGGCCCCAGGAACCGTCAGGCCTCTGAGGCTCTGCCAATGCCCTTCCCTCCACCCAAATATCCTTTCCCTCCTCTCTCTGGACCTCAATCCTGCCCAGCTCTAAATGAGCACTGCAAGGCCTATTTCCCTAAGAATGCCTCTCTCAAAACCAAAATTACTTCCTCGAGAATGATCTGCCTCTTACTCATGCATCATTATCTTGGATTAAATACATCAGGTAAGATGCCTTATCTGACCAACACAACTATTGTAGAAATAAGAGTCATGTTTTAGACCATCTATGACATGACATGACAACCATTCAGCTCACGAAAACCATTCAATAAATACTCTAAGTGAATTGCCCAAAGAGTTGACCTAAAATAACCTAAATGCCAAGCATTCCAAGAACCGTCCTGAACCAAATTCACTTCTCATTCGAAAGCCAATGTCAGAGACAGGGATGCTGGATTGTCCTTAAATGTACTTGCCTTTATCCAAAACTAGAATCTCTGATGAATCTATGGGACACACATGTAAAATATTCTGCAAAGTAAAAAAGCTTTATTTAGTGTACTGTGCTTAATGTTCAGCCAGACCTGCATTATTCTCTAAACCTTATACAATTACTTAGTATGCAAGAAGCATTAGAAGAGAGACTAAGTCTATTGAGAAGAATACTGGAAGCGAAGGTCATCAATCATTTTCTACTTTCAATAATCTCTTTCATAAAGAGGTAAATGCTCCTAAATTCCAGAATGAATGGAATTCAATACAGCAAAGTAAAATGCTTTAAATACATAAAATAAATATCTTGGTGGACCTTCCAACATCTGTTTTAGTAACTTAAATTATAAAAAACACCCTAACTTTAAGAAAAGTTATATCAACAGCTAAAGTTGAGATTTTTTTCCATCTATTACTTTGATTTTCCTGACCCATTTTTGAGAATTGTCAGCATTCTGAATCAATAATGCCAAATTATTTGTTGAAGACAGTGAGATTCCTCCCAAGTCATCTAACATGCTCACTAATCAATAAAGATAAGAACAAACAAGAAAGCCATATTTAGGAAGCAAGCAAATTATATTAAAAGACTGACTTTGAGAAAAGGTTGCTGCTTGCCAAGAAAATTTTATTATTATAAAACTTTTTCTGTCATTTGTATTACTTCATTTTCCCTTCCAGATTATCTGTGTAGCCTTGTAAACACATCATAATCCAAAGCAGTTGAGATTTACCAATAAAATGTAAATCAACACAATAGAGCCAACTGCATAATTAAAACAAAAGTGTACCGGGCTTCCCTGGTGGAGCAGTGGTTGAGAGCCTGTCTGCCAATGCAGGGGACACGGGTTTGTGACTCGGTCCGGGAAGATCCCACATGCCGCGGAGCGGCTAGGCCCGTGAGCCATGGCCACTGAGCATGCGGGTTGGGAGCCTGTGCTCCGTAACGGGAGACTCCACAACAGGGAGAGGCCCACGTACTGAAAAAAAAAAAATTCCACCATCAACCCAAGCAGATTACAAAATAGCAAGCAGATTTTAAAATAATAGTCTACAAGCCTGCTTTTTTAAATATATAACTAAATGCATTGAATATCTTATATAAAAAGCCAAGAGACACAGTTGAAACCGAATATTAAAAGTAAACATCTCCTTCCCCAAAACCCTAACTCCACTCCAGTCATGAGGAGAACATCACACAAAGCCAAGTTGAAGGACAGTCTATGAAATATGTGAACCAGGACTCTTCAAAATTGTCATTAAGAAAAGGAAAGTCTGGGACTTTCCTGGTGGTGCACTAGTTAAGAATCCGTCTGCCAATGCAGGGGACACGGGTTCCAGCCCTGGTCCGGGAAGATCCCACATGCCGCAGAACAAGTAAGCCTGTACATCACAACTACTGAGCCTGCGCTCTAGAGCCCGCCAGCCACAACAACTGAGGCCACACGCTGCAACTAATGAAGCCCGCGCACTCTAGGGCCTGTGTGCCGCAAATACTGAGCCCAGGTGCTGCAATTACTGAAGCCCGCACTCTTAGAGCCCACGCTCCGCAACAAGAGAAGCCACCACAATGAGAAGTCCGCGCACCACAACAAAGAGTAGCCCCCACTTGCCACAACTAAGGAAAGCCTGCGCGCAGCAACAGAGACTCAACTCAGCCAAATATAAACAATAATAAAAAAATAAATAAAGGCATCATCACATAAACACAAATGAGGAAATATGTTTTTAAAAAAAAGAATAACGGGCGGGGCAGTGGTTAAGAATCCGCCTGCCCGTGCAGGGGACACGGATTTGAGCCCTGGTCCGGGAAGATCCCACATGCTGCAGTGCAACTAAGCCCGTGAGCCACAACTACTGAGCCTGTGCTTCTGGAGCCTGTGCTCCGCAACAAGAGGCGCCACGGCAGTGAGAGGCCCACGCACCACGATGAGGAGTGGCCCCTGCTCGCCGCAACTAGAGAAGGCCCTCGCACAGAAACCAAGACCCAACACAGCCAAAAATAAATAAAATATAAATAAAAATAAATACATTTAAAAGGAAAACCTATACATTTCCCTTTCTGCAAATGTAGGTTTTCGAGGCAAGAGTAGAGCCTCAGAAAGAATGTCTGCAAACAGAACAATCACTAGTTCACTAAGTACAAAATGTAGGATACTTTTGGAGAATCCCATCACAGCTAGATAATTGGTCCAGGACCAAAAGTAAATACTGGAAGAAAAATGAAATCAACAGTGTACCACAGAGGTGGTAGGCACACTGGCCTGGACTAAGACATGTTCAGTCATAGATAATAAGGGTGGTGATTTTTAAGCATCATTCTCGTGCCACTGTGGACTTCCCTCGGCAGCAGTATAAGGATACCACCAGATCATCTTGAAATCAAGTCATGAAATGTACTTTTATATTTTTAAAAATCAATGATTGTCCTTAAATTAACTTTTCTTATTAATTTAGTCATGGTGCTCTTTTACTTCTAAAACATTAAATCTTATTTGATTAGAGACAGACTTCAAAAAATAAAAATAAACTGTGATCAAATAGCAGGAACAAACAGTAGTAACTAAAATTTCTTCAATCTAAACTGGAGATGATTTCTGTATCTCTGTCTTTTACATTTGTCTCCATTAGGGGAAAAAATATGTACCTCATAATTAACTTGGCTGGAATGAATCAGACTGCATTTGTAAAAGTCTCAGAAGAACAATGAGCTGTGCTAAACAGTACCACTATCCACCTGAGCAGAAATTACTATCCTTAAGTTTCTATACATAACTAACACAACAAAAATTGAAACAAAAGAAGAACTACTAGAAACAAATTAGAGATTCATGTTTTTAAGTCAGTAATTTGCCTTTAGTCAGTAATTTGCCTCATACATTATGATTTTCCCTGTGGAAACCCAATTATTATCCTGAAAACAAGACCACTTTAGAAAGCAAATGCATTGTGACAAAAGAAAGAAAAGGCAGATTGATACATTATTAAAATAACTCACACGCAATACCCTGAGGAGTAAGGAAGCCATGGCAGAGCAGGCCCCCTTCTCCTCAATGGACAGCACAGCTGTGGGGAAGACACTGCAGCTAGCAGAAGCGTGTCACACTTCCTCAGGGAGGAAGCAAGTTACAGACAACTCTACAGAGGGCACCCATAAACTGACGGCCACGCTCATTACCCAACGTCCAGGCCACCCATAGGCTGACTGCAGCCCAACTTTCCCACCATTCCCACACAGGCCCCAGGAACCGTCAGGCCTCTGAGGCTCTGCCAATGCCCTTCCCTCTACCCAAATATCCTTTCCCTCCTCTCTCCGGACCTCAATCCTGCCCAGCTCTAAATGAGCACTGCAAGGCCTATTTCCCTAAGAATGCCTCTCTCAAAACCAAAATTACTTCCTCGAGAATGATCTGCCTCTTACTCATGCATCATTATCTTGGATTAAATACTTCATGTAAGATGCCTTATCTGACCAACACAACTATTGTAGAAATAAGAGTCATGTTTTAGACCATCTATGACATGACATGACAACCATTCAGCTCACGAAAACCATTCAATAAATACTCTAATTGAATTGCCCAAAGAGTTGACCTAAAATAACCTAAATGCCAAGCATTCCAAGAACCGTCCTGAACCAAATTCACTTCTCATTCGAATGCCAATGTCACAGACAGGGATGCTGGATTGTCCTTAAATGTACTTGCCTTTATCCAAAACTAGAATCTCTGATGAATCTATGGGACACACATGTAAAATATTCTGCAAAGTAAAAAAGCTTTATTTAGTGTACTGTGCTTAATGTTCAGCCAGACCTGCATTATTCTCGAAACCTTATACAATTACTTAGTATGCAAGAAGCATTAGAAGAGAGACTAAGTCTATTGAGAAGAATACTGGAAGCGAAGGTCATCAATCATTTTCTACTTTCAATAATCTCTTTCATAAAGAGGTAAATGCTCCTAAATTCCAGAATGAATGGAATTCAATACAGCAAAGTAAAATGCTTTAAATACATAAAATAAATATCTTGGTGGACCTTCCACCATCTGTTTTAGTAACTTAAATTATAAAAAACACCCTAACTTTAAGAAAAGTTATATCAACAGCTAAAGTTGAGATTTTTTTCCATCTATTACTTTGATTTTCCTGACCCATTTTTGAGAATTGTCAGCATTCTGAATCAATAATGCCAAATTATTTGTTGAAGACAGTGAGATTCCTCCCAAGTCATCTAACATGCTCACTAATCAATAAAGATAAGAACAAACAAGAAAGCCATATTTAGGAAGCAAGCAAATTATATTAAAAGACTGACTTTGAGAAAAGGTTGCTGCTTGCCAAGAAAATTTTATTATTATAAAACTTTTTCTGTCATTTGTATTACTTCATTTTCCCTTCCAGATTATCTGTGTAGCCTTGTAAACACATCATAATCCAAAGCAGTTGAGATTTACCAATAAAATGTAAATCAACACAATAGAGCCAACTGCATAATTAAAACAAAAGTGTACCGGGCTTCCCTGGTGGAGCAGTGGTTGAGAGCCTGCCTGCCAATGCAGGGGACACGGGTTTGTGACTCGGTCCGGGAAGATCCCACATGCCGCGGAGCGGCTAGGCCCGTGAGCCATGGCCACTGAGCATGCGGGTTGGGAGCCTGTGCTTCGTAACGGGAGACTCCACAACAGGGAGAGGCCCACGTACTGAAAAAAAAAAAAATTCCACCATCAACCCAAGCAGATTACAAAATAGCAAGCAGATTTTAAAATAATAGTCTACAAGCCTGCTTTTTTAAATATATAACTAAATGCATTGAATATCTTATATAAAAAGCCAAGAGACACAGCTGAAACCGAATATTAAAAGTAAACATCTCCTTCCCCAAAACCCTAACTCCACTCCAGTCATGAGGAGAACATCACACAAAGCCAAGTTGAAGGACAGTCTATGAAATATGTGAACCAGGACTCTTCAAAATTGTCATTAAGAAAAGGAAAGTCTGGGACTTTCCTGGTGGTGCACTAGTTAAGAATCCGTCTGCCAATGCAGGGGACACGGGTTCCAGCCCTGGTCCGGGAAGATCCCACATGCCGCAGAGCAAGTAAGCCCGTACATCACAACTACTGAGCCTGCGCTCTAGAGCCCGCCAGCCACAACAACTGAGGCCACACGCTGCAACTAATGAAGCCCGCGCACTCTAGGGCCTGTGTGCCGCAAATACTGAGCCCAGGTGCTGCAATTACTGAAGCCCGCACTCTTAGAGCCCACGCTCCGCAACAAGAGAAGCCACCACAATGAGAAGTCCGCGCACCACAACAAAGAGTAGCCCCCACTTGCCACAACTAAGGAAAGCCTGCGCGCAGCAACAGAGACTCAACTCAGCCAAATATAAACAATAATAAAAAAATAAATAAAGGCATCATCACATAAACACAAATGAGGAAATATGTTTTTAAAAAAAAGAATAACGGGCGGGGCAGTGGTTAAGAATCCGCCTGCCAGTGCAGGGGACACGGATTTGAGCCCTGGTCCGGGAAGATCCCACATGCTGCAGTGCAACTAAGCCCGTGAGCCACAACTACTGAGCCTGCGCTTCTGGAGCCTGTGCTCCGCAACAAGAGGCGCCACGGCAGTGAGAGGCCCACGCACCACGATGAGGAGTGGCCCCTGCTCGCCGCAACTAGAGAAGGCCCTCGCACAGAAACCAAGACCCAACACAGCCAAAAATAAATAAAATATAAATAAAAATAAATACATTTAAAAGGAAAACCTATACATTTCCCTTTCTGCAAATGTAGGTTTTCGAGGCAAGAGTAGAGCCTCAGAAAGAATGTCTGCAAACAGAACAATCACTAGTTCACTAAGTACAAAATGTAGGATACTTTTGGAGAATCCCATCACAGCTAGATAATTGGTCCAGGACCAAAAGTAAATACTGGAAGAAAAATGAAATCAACAGTGTACCACAGAGGTGGTAGGCACACTGGCCTGGACTAAGACATGTTCAGTCATAGATAATAAGGGTGGTGATTTTTAAGCATCATTCTCGTCCCACTGTGGACTTCCCTCTGCAGCAGTATAAGGATACCACCAGATCATCTTGAAATCAAGTCATGAAATGTACTTTTATATTTTTAAAAATCAATGATTGTCCTTAAATTAACTTTTCTTATTAATTTAGTCATGGTGCTCTTTTACTTCTAAAACATTAAATCTTATTTGATTAGAGACAGACTTCAAAAAATAAAAATAAACTGTGATCAAATAGCAGGAACAAACAGTAGTAACTAAAATTTCTTCAATCTAAACTGGAGATGATTTCTGTATCTCTGTCTTTTACATTTGTCTCCATTAGGGGAAAAAAATATGTACCTCATAATTAACTTGGCTGGAATGAATCAGACTGCATTTGTAAAAGTCTCAGAAGACCAATGAGCTGTGCTAAACAGTACCACTATCCACCTGAGCAGAAATTACTATCCTTAAGTTTCTATACATAACTAACAAAACAAAAATTGAAACAAAAGAAGAACTACTAGAAACAAATTAGAGATTCATGTTTTTAAGTCAGTAATTTGCCTTTAGTCAGTAATTTGCCTCATACATTATGATTTTCCCTGTGGAAACCCAATTATTATCCTGAAAACAAGACCACTTTAGAAAGCAAATGCATTGTGACAAAAGAAAGAAAAGGCAGATTGATACATTATTAAAATAACTCACACGCCATACCCTGAGGAGTAAGGAAGCCATGGCAGAGCAGGCCCCCTTCTCCTCAATGGACAGCACAGCTGTGGGGAAGACACTGCAGCTAGCAGAAGCGTGTCACACTTCCTCAGGGAGGAAGCAAGTTACAGACAACTCTACAGAGGGCACCCATAAACTGACGGCCACGCTCATTACCCAACGTCCAGGCCACCCACAGGCTGACTGCAGCCCAACTTTCCCACCATTCCCACACAGGCCCCAGGAACCGTCAGGCCTCTGAGGCTCTGCCAATTCCCTTCCCTCCACCCAAATATCCTTTCCCTCCTCTCTCTGGACCTCAATCCTGCCCAGCTCTAAATGAGCACTGCAAGGCCTATTTCCCTAAGAATGCCTCTCTCAAAACCAAAATTACTTCCTCGAGAATGATCTGCCTCTTACTCATGCATCATTATCTTGGATTAAATACATCAGGTAAGATGCCTTATCTGACCAACACAACTATTGTAGAAATAAGAGTCATGTTTTAGACCATCTATGACATGACATGACAACCATTCAGCTCACGAAAACCATTCAATAAATACTCTAAGTGAATTGCCCAAAGAGTTGACCTAAAATAACCTAAATGCCAAGCATTCCAAGAACCGTCCTGAACCAAATTCACTTCTCATTCGAATGCCAATGTCAGAGACAGGGATGTTGTATTGTCCTTAAATGTACTTGCCTTTATCCAAAACTAGAATCTCTGATGAATCTATGGGACACACATGTAAAATATTCTGCAAAGTAAAAAAGCTTTATTTAGTGTACTGTGCTTAATGTTCAGCCAGACCTGCATTTTTCTCTAAACCTTATACAATTACTGAGTATACAAGAAGCATTAGAAGAGAGACTAAGTCTATTGAGAAGAATACTGGAAGCGAAGGTCATCAATCATTTTCTACTTTCAATAATCTCTTTCATAAAGAGGTAAATTCTCCTAAATTCCACAATGAATGGAATTCAATACAGCAAAGTAAAATGCTTTAAAAACATAAAATAAATATCTTGGTGGACCTTCCACCATCTGTTTTAGTAACGTAAATTATAAAACACACCCTAAACTTAAGAAAAGTTGTATCAACAGCTAAAATTGAGATTTTTTTCCATCTATTACTTTGATTTTCCTGACCCATTTTTGAGAATTGTCAGCATTCCGGATCAATAATGCCAAATTATTTCTTGAAGACAGTGAGATTCCTTCCAAGTCATCTAACATGCTCACTAATCAATAAAGATAAGAACAAACAAGAAAGCCATATTTAGGAAGCAAGCAAATTATATTAAAAGACTGACTTTGAGAAAAGGTTGCTGCTTGCCAAGAAAATTTTATTATTATAAAACTTTTTCTGTCATTTGTATTACTTCATTTTCCCTTCCAGATTATCTGTGTAGCCTTGTAAACACATCATAATCCAAAGCAGTTGAGATTTACCAATAAAATGTAAATCAACACAATAGAGCCAACTGCATAATTAAAACAAAAGTGTACCGGGCTTCCCTGGTGGAGCAGTGGTTGAGAGCCTGCCTGCCAATGCAGGGGACACGGGTTTGTGACTCGGTCCGGGAAGATCCCACATGCCGCGGAGCGGCTAGGCCCGTGAGCCATGGCCACTGAGCATGCGGGTTGGGAGCCTGTGCTCCGTAACGGGAGACTCCACAACAGGGAGAGGCCCACGTACTGAAAAAAAAAAATTCCACCATCAACCCAAGCAGATTACAAAATAGCAAGCAGATTTTAAAATAATAGTCTACAAGCCTGCTTTTTTAAATATATAACTAAATGCATTGAATATCTTATATAAAAAGCCAAGAGACACAGTTGAAACCGAATATTAAAAGTAAACATCTCCTTCCCCAAAACCCTAACTCCACTCCAGTCATGAGGAGAACATCACACAAAGCCAAGTTGAAGGACAGTCTATGAAATATGTGAACCAGGACTCTTCAAAATTGTCATTAAGAAAAGGAAAGTCTGGGACTTTCCTGGTGGTGCACTAGTTAAGAATCCGTCTGCCAATGCAGGGGACACGGGTTCCAGCCCTGGTCCGGGAAGATCCCACATGCCGCAGAGCAAGTAAGCCCGTACATCACAACTACTGAGCCTGCGCTCTAGAGCCCGCCAGCCACAACAACTGAGGCCACACGCTGCAACTAATGAAGCCCGCGCACTCTAGGGCCTGTGTGCCGCAAATACTGAGCCCAGGTGCTGCAATTACTGAAGCCCGCACTCTTAGAGCCCACGCTCCGCAACAAGAGAAGCCACCACAATGAGAAGTCCGCGCACCACAACAAAGAGTAGCCCCCACTTGCCACAACTAAGGAAAGCCTGCGCGCAGCAACAGAGACTCAACTCAGCCAAATATAAACAATAATAAAAAAATAAATAAAGGCATCATCACATAAACACAAATGAGGAAATATGTTTTTAAAAAAAAGAATAACGGGCGGGGCAGTGGTTAAGAATCCGCCTGCCAGTGCAGGGGACACGGATTTGAGCCCTGGTCCGGGAAGATCCCGCATGCTGCAGTGCAACTAAGCCCGTGAGCCACAACTACTGAGCCTGCGCTTCTGGAGCCTGTGCTCCGCAACAAGAGGCGCCACGGCAGTGAGAGGCCCACGCACCACGATGAGGAGTGGCCCCTGCTCGCCGCAACTAGAGAAGGCCCTCGCACAGAAACCAAGACCCAACACAGCCAAAAATAAATAAAATATAAATAAAAATAAATACATTTAAAAGGAAAACCTATACATTTCCCTTTCTGCAAATGTAGGTTTTCGAGGCAAGAGTAGAGCCTCAGAAAGAATGTCTGCAAACAGAACAATCACTAGTTCACTAAGTACAAAATGTAGGATACTATTGGAGAATCCCATCACAGCTAGATAATTGGTCCAGGACCAAAAGTAAATACTGGAAGAAAAATGAAATCAACAGTGTACCACAGAGGTGGTAGGCACACTGGCCTGGACTAAGACATGTTCAGTCATAGATAATAAGGGTGGTGATTTTTAAGCATCATTCTCGTCCCACTGTGGACTTCCTTCTGCAGCAGTATAAGGATACCACCAGATCATCTTGAAATCAAGTCATGAAATGTACTTTTATATTTTTAAAAATCAATTCTTGTCCTTAAATTAACTTTTCTTATTAATTTAGTCATGGTGCTCTTTTACTTCTAAAACATTAAATCTTATTTGATTAGAGACAGACTTCAAAAAATAAAAATAAACTGTGATCAAATAGCAGGAACAAACAGTAGTAACTAAAATTTCTTCAATCTAAACTGGAGATGATTTCTGTATCTCTGTCTTTTACATTTGTCTCCATTAGGGGAAAAAAATATGTACCTCATAATTAACTTGGCTGGAATGAATCAGACTGCATTTGTAAAAGTTTCAGAAGACCAATGAGCTGTGCTAAACAGTACCACTATCCACCTGAGCAGAAATTACTATCCTTAAGTTTCTATACATAACTAACAAAACAAAAATTGAAACAAAAGAAGAACTACTAGAAACAAATTAGAGATTCATGTTTTTAAGTCAGAAATTTGCCTTTAGTCAGTAATTTGCCTCATACATTATGATTTTCCCTGTGGAAACCCAATTATTATCCTGAAAACAAGACCACTTTAGAAAGCAAATGCATTGTGACAAAAGAAAGAAAAGGCAGATTGATACATTATTAAAATAACTCACACGCCATACCCTGAGGAGTAAGGAAGCCATGGCAGAGCAGGCCCCCTTCTCCTCAATGGACAGCACAGCTGTGGGGAAGACACTGCAGCTAGCAGAAGCGTGTCACACTTCCTCAGGGAGGAAGCAAGTTACAGACAACTCTACAGAGGGCACCCATAAACTGACGGCCACGCTCATTACCCAACGTCCAGGCCACCCACAGGCTGACTGCAGCCCAACTTTCCCACCATTCCCACACAGGCCCCAGGAACCGTCAGGCCTCTGAGGCTCTGCCAATGCCCTTCCCTCTACCCAAATATCCTTTCCCTCCTCTCTCCGGACCTCAATCCTGCCCAGCTCTAAATGAGCACTGCAAGGCCTATTTCCCTAAGAATGCCTCTCTCAAAACCAAAATTACTTCCTCGAGAATGATCTGCCTCTTACTCATGCATCATTATCTTGGATTAAATACTTCATGTAAGATGCCTTATCTGACCAACACAACTATTGTAGAAATAAGAGTCATGTTTTAGACCATCTATGACATGACATGACAACCATTCAGCTCACGAAAACCATTCAATAAATACTCTAAGTGAATTGCCCAAAGAGTTGACCTAAAATAACCTAAATGCCAAGCATTCCAAGAACCGTCCTGAACCAAATTCACTTCTCATTCGAATGCCAATGTCACAGACAGGGATGCTGGATTGTCCTTAAATGTACTTGCCTTTATCCAAAACTAGAATCTCTGATGAATCTATGGGACACACATGTAAAATATTCTGCAAAGTAAAAAAGCTTTATTTAGTGTACTGTGCTTAATGTTCAGCCAGACCTGCATTATTCTCTAAACCTTATACAATTACTTAGTATGCAAGAAGCATTAGAAGAGAGACTAAGTCTATTGAGAAGAATACTGGAAGCGAAGGTCATCAATCATTTTCTACTTTCAATAATCTCTTTCATAAAGAGGTAAATGCTCCTAAATTCCAGAATGAATGGAATTCAATACAGCAAAGTAAAATGCTTTAAATACATAAAATAAATATCTTGGTGGACCTTCCAACATCTGTTTTAGTAACTTAAATTATAAAAAACACCCTAACTTTAAGAAAAGTTATATCAACAGCTAAAGTTGAGATTTTTTTCCATCTATTACTTTGATTTTCCTGACCCATTTTTGAGAATTGTCAGCATTCTGAATCAATAATGCCAAATTATTTGTTGAAGACAGTGAGATTCCTCCCAAGTCATCTAACATGCTCACTAATCAATAAAGATAAGAACAAACAAGAAAGCCATATTTAGGAAGCAAGCAAATTATATTAAAAGACTGACTTTGAGAAAAGGTTGCTGCTTGCCAAGAAAATTTTATTATTATAAAACTTTTTCTGTCATTTGTATTACTTCATTTTCCCTTCCAGATTATCTGTGTAGCCTTGTAAACACATCATAATCCAAAGCAGTTGAGATTTACCAATAAAATGTAAATCAACACAATAGAGCCAACTGCATAATTAAAACAAAAGTGTACCGGGCTTCCCTGGTGGAGCAGTGGTTGAGAGCCTGCCTGCCAATGCAGGGGACACGGGTTTGTGACTCGGTCCGGGAAGATCCCACATGCCGCGGAGCGGCTAGGCCCGTGAGCCATGGCCACTGAGCATGCGGGTTGGGAGCCTGTGCTCCGTAACGGGAGACTCCACAACAGGGAGAGGCCCACGTACTGAAAAAAAAAAAATTCCACCATCAACCCAAGCAGATTACA
Source organism: Mesoplodon bidens (assembly GCF_964165515.1). Classification (NCBI taxonomy): domain Eukaryota; kingdom Metazoa; phylum Chordata; class Mammalia; order Artiodactyla; family Ziphiidae; genus Mesoplodon; species Mesoplodon bidens. The sequence goes on along the minus strand of NW_027672474.1, from coordinate 71,318 downwards.
AAATAGCAAGCAGATTTTAAAATAATAGTCTACAAGCCTGCTTTTTTAAATATATAACTAAATGCATTGAATATCTTATATAAAAAGCCAAGAGACACAGCTGAAACCGAATATTAAAAGTAAACATCTCCTTCCCCAAAACCCTAACTCCACTCCAGTCATGAGGAGAACATCACACAAAGCCAAGTTGAAGGACAGTCTATGAAATATGTGAACCAGGACTCTTCAAAATTGTCATTAAGAAAAGGAAAGTCTGGGACTTTCCTGGTGGTGCACTAGTTAAGAATCCGTCTGCCAATGCAGGGGACACGGGTTCCAGCCCTGGTCCGGGAAGATCCCACATGCCGCAGAGCAAGTAAGCCCGTACATCACAACTACTGAGCCTGCGCTCTAGAGCCCGCCAGCCACAACAACTGAGGCCACACACTGCAACTAATGAAGCCCGCGCACTCTAGGGCCTGTGTGCCGCAAATACTGAGCCCAGGTGCTGCAATTACTGAAGCCCGCACTCTTAGAGCCCACGCTCCGCAACAAGAGAAGCCACCACAATGAGAAGTCCGCGCACCACAACAAAGAGTAGCCCCCACTTGCCACAACTAAGGAAAGCCTGCGCGCAGCAACAGAGACTCAACTCAGCCAAATATAAACAATAATAAAAAAATAAATAAAGGCATCATCACATAAACACAAATGAGGAAATATGTTTTTAAAAAAAAGAATAACGGGCGGGGCAGTGGTTAAGAATCCGCCTGCCAGTGCAGGGGACACGGATTTGAGCCCTGGTCCGGGAAGATCCCACATGCTGCAGTGCAACTAAGCCCGTGAGCCACAACTACTGAGCCTGCGCTTCTGGAGCCTGTGCTCCGCAACAAGAGGCGCCACGGCAGTGAGAGGCCCACGCACCACGATGAGGAGTGGCCCCTGCTCGCCGCAACTAGAGAAGGCCCTCGCACAGAAACCAAGACCCAACACAGCCAAAAATAAATAAAATATAAATAAAAATAAATACATTTAAAAGGAAAACCTATACATTTCCCTTTCTGCAAATGTAGGTTTTCGAGGCAAGAGTAGAGCCTCAGAAAGAATGTCTGCAAACAGAACAATCACTAGTTCACTAAGTACAAAATGTAGGATACTTTTGGAGAATCCCATCACAGCTAGATAAATGGTCCAGGACCAAAAGTAAATACTGGAAGAAAAATGAAATCAACAGTGTACCACAGAGGTGGTAGGCACACTGGCCTGGACTAAGACATGTTCAGTCATAGATAATAAGGGTGGTGATTTTTAAGCATCATTCTCGTCCCACTGTGGACTTCCCTCTGCAGCAGTATAAGGATACCACCAGATCATCTTGAAATCAAGTCATGAAATGTACTTTTATATTTTTAAAAATCAATTCTTGTCCTTAAATTAACTTTTCTTATTAATTTAGTCATGGTGCTCTTTTACTTCTAAAACATTAAATCTTATTTGATTAGAGACAGACTTCAAAAAATAAAAATAAACTGTGATCAAATAGCAGGAACAAACAGTAGTAACTAAAATTTCTTCAATCTAAACTGGAGATGATTTCTGTATCTCTGTCTTTTACATTTGTCTCCATTAGGGGAAAAAAATATGTACCTCATAATTAACTTGGCTGGAATGAATCAGACTGCATTTGTAAAAGTCTCAGAAGACCAATGAGCTGTGCTAAACAGTACCACTATCCACCTGAGCAGAAATTACTATCCTTAAGTTTCTATACATAACTAACACAACAAAAATTGAAACAAAAGAAGAACTACTAGAAACAAATTAGAGATTCATGTTTTTAAGTCAGTAATTTGCCTTTAGTCAGTAATTTGCCTCATACATTATGATTTTCCCTGTGGAAACCCAATTATTATCCTGAAAACAAGACCACTTTAGAAAGCAAATGCATTGTGACAAAAGAAAGAAAAGGCAGATTGATACATTATTAAAATAACTCACACGCCATACCCTGAGGAGTAAGGAAGCCATGGCAGAGCAGGCCCCCTTCTCCTCAATGGACAGCACAGCTGTGGGGAAGACACTGCAGCTAGCAGAAGCGTGTCACACTTCCTCAGGGAGGAAGCAAGTTACAGAAAACTCTACAGAGGGCACCCATAAACTGACGGCCACGCTCATTACCCAACGTCCAGGCCACCCACAGGCTGACTGCAGCCCAACTTTCCCACCATTCCCACACAGGCCCCAGGAACCGTCAGGCCTCTGAGGCTCTGCCAATGCCCTTCCCTCCACCCAAATATCCTTTCCCTCCTCTCTCCGGACCTCAATCCTGCCCAGCTCTAAATGAGCACTGCAAGGCCTATTTCCCTAAGAATGCCTCTCTCAAAACCAAAATTACTTCCTCGAGAATGATCTGCCTCTTACTCATGCATCATTATCTTGGATTAAATACATCAGGTAAGATGCCTTATCTGACCAACACAACTATTGTAGAAATAAGAGTCATGTTTTAGACCATCTATGACATGACATGACAACCATTCAGCTCACGAAAACCATTCAATAAATACTCTAAGTGAATTGCCCAAAGAGTAGATCTAAAATAACCTAAATGCCAAGCATTCCAAGAACCGTCCTGAACCAAATTCACTTCTCATTCGAATGCCAATGTCAGAGACAGGGATGTTGTATTGTCCTTAAATGTACTTGCCTTTATCCAAAACTAGAATCTCTGATGAATCTATGGGACACACATGTAAAATATTCTGCAAAGTAAAAAAGCTTTATTTAGTGTACTGTGCTTAATGTTCAGCCAGACCTGCATTTTTCTCTAAACCTTATACAATTACTGAGTATACAAGAAGCATTAGAAGAGAGACTAAGTCTATTGAGAAGAATACTGGAAGCGAAGGTCATCAATCATTTTCTACTTTCAATAATCTCTTTCATAAAGAGGTAAATTCTCCTAAATTCCAGAATGAATGGAATTCAATACAGCAAAGTAAAATGCTTTAAAAACATAAAATAAATATCTTGGTGGACCTTCCACCATCTGTTTTAGTAACGTAAATTATAAAACACTCCCTAAACTTAAGAAAAGTTGTATCAACAGCTAAAATTGAGATTTTTTTCCATCTATTACTTTGATTTTCCTGACCCATTTTTGAGATTTGTCAGCATTCCGGATCAATAATGCCAAATTATTTCTTGAAGACAGTGAGATTCCTTCCAAGTCATCTAACATGCTCACTAATCAATAAAGATAAGAACAAACAAGAAAGCCATATTTAGGAAGCAAGCAAATTATATTAAAAGACTGACTTTGAGAAAAGGTTGCTGCTTGCCAAGAAAATTTTATTATTATAAAACTTTTTCTGTCATTTGTATTACTTCATTTTCCCTTCCAGATTATCTGTGTAGCCTTGTAAGCACATCATAATCCAAAGCAGTTGAGATTTACCAATAAAATGTAAATCAACACAATAGAGCCAACTGCATAATTAAAACAAAAGTGTACCGGGCTTCCCTGGTGGAGCAGTGGTTGAGAGCCTTCCTGCCAATGCAGGGGACACGGGTTTGTGACTCGGTCCGGGAAGATCCCACATGCCGCGGAGCGGCTAGGCCCGTGAGCCATGGCCACTGAGCATGCGGGTTGGGAGCCTGTGCTCCGTAACGGGAGACTCCACAACAGGGAGAGGCCCACGTACTGAAAAAAAAAATTCCACCATCAACCCAAGCAGATTACAAAATAGCAAGCAGATTTTAAAATAATAGTCTACAAGCCTGCTTTTTTAAATATATAACTAAATGCATTGAATATCTTATATAAAAAGCCAAGAGACACAGTTGAAACCGAATATTAAAAGTAAACATCTCCTTCCCCAAAACCCTAACTCCACTCCAGTCATGAGGAGAACATCACACAAAGCCAAGTTGAAGGACAGTCTATGAAATATGTGAACCAGGACTCTTCAAAATTGTCATTAAGAAAAGGAAAGTCTGGGACTTTCCTGGTGGTGCACTAGTTAAGAATCCGTCTGCCAATGCAGGGGACACGGGTTCCAGCCCTGGTCCGGGAAGATCCCACATGCCGCAGAGCAAGTAAGCCCGTACATCACAACTACTGAGCCTGCGCTCTAGAGCCCGCCAGCCACAACAACTGAGGCCACACGCTGCAACTAATGAAGCCCGCGCACTCTAGGGCCTGTGTGCCGCAAATACTGAGCCCAGGTGCTGCAATTACTGAAGCCCGCACTCTTAGAGCCCACGCTCCGCAACAAGAGAAGCCACCACAATGAGAAGTCCGCGCACCACAACAAAGAGTAGCCCCCACTTGCCACAACTAAGGAAAGCCTGCGCGCAGCAACAGAGACTCAACTCAGCCAAATATAAACAATAATAAAAAAATAAATAAAGGCATCATCACATAAACACAAATGAGGAAATATGTTTTTAAAAAAAAGAATAACGGGCGGGGCAGTGGTTAAGAATCCGCCTGCCAGTGCAGGGGACACGGATTTGAGCCCTGGTCCGGGAAGATCCCGCATGCTGCAGTGCAACTAAGCCCGTGAGCCACAACTACTGAGCCTGCGCTTCTGGAGCCTGTGCTCCGCAACAAGAGGCGCCACGGCAGTGAGAGGCCCACGCACCACGATGAGGAGTGGCCCCTGCTCGCCGCAACTAGAGAAGGCCCTCGCACAGAAACCAAGACCCAACACAGCCAAAAATAAATAAAATATAAATAAAAATAAATACATTTAAAAGGAAAACCTATACATTTCCCTTTCTGCAAATGTAGGTTTTCGAGGCAAGAGTAGAGCCTCAGAAAGAATGTCTGCAAACAGAACAATCACTAGTTCACTAAGTACAAAATGTAGGATACTATTGGAGAATCCCATCACAGCTAGATAATTGGTCCAGGACCAAAAGTAAATACTGGAAGAAAAATGAAATCAACAGTGTACCACAGAGGTGGTAGGCACACTGGCCTGGACTAAGACATGTTCAGTCATAGATAATAAGGGTGGTGATTTTTAAGCATCATTCTCGTCCCACTGTGGACTTCCTTCTGCAGCAGTATAAGGATACCACCAGATCATCTTGAAATCAAGTCATGAAATGTACTTTTATATTTTTAAAAATCAATTCTTGTCCTTAAATTAACTTTTCTTATTAATTTAGTCATGGTGCTCTTTTACTTCTAAAACATTAAATCTTATTTGATTAGAGACAGACTTCAAAAAATAAAAATAAACTGTGATCAAATAGCAGGAACAAACAGTAGTAACTAAAATTTCTTCAATCTAAACTGGAGATGATTTCTGTATCTCTGTCTTTTACATTTGTCTCCATTAGGGGAAAAAAATATGTACCTCATAATTAACTTGGCTGGAATGAATCAGACTGCATTTGTAAAAGTTTCAGAAGACCAATGAGCTGTGCTAAACAGTACCACTATCCACCTGAGCAGAAATTACTATCCTTAAGTTTCTATACATAACTAACAAAACAAAAATTGAAACAAAAGAAGAACTACTAGAAACAAATTAGAGATTCATGTTTTTAAGTCAGAAATTTGCCTTTAGTCAGTAATTTGCCTCATACATTATGATTTTCCCTGTGGAAACCCAATTATTATCCTGAAAACAAGACCACTTTAGAAAGCAAATGCATTGTGACAAAAGAAAGAAAAGGCAGATTGATACATTATTAAAATAACTCACACGCCATACCCTGAGGAGTAAGGAAGCCATGGCAGAGCAGGCCCCCTTCTCCTCAATGGACAGCACAGCTGTGGGGAAGACACTGCAGCTAGCAGAAGCGTGTCACACTTCCTCAGGGAGGAAGCAAGTTACAGACAACTCTACAGAGGGCACCCATAAACTGACGGCCACGCTCATTACCCAACGTCCAGGCCACCCACAGGCTGACTGCAGCCCAACTTTCCCACCATTCCCACACAGGCCCCAGGAACCGTCAGGCCTCTGAGGCTCTGCCAATGCCCTTCCCTCTACCCAAATATCCTTTCCCTCCTCTCTCCGGACCTCAATCCTGCCCAGCTCTAAATGAGCACTGCAAGGCCTATTTCCCTAAGAATGCCTCTCTCAAAACCAAAATTACTTCCTCGAGAATGATCTGCCTCTTACTCATGCATCATTATCTTGGATTAAATACTTCATGTAAGATGCCTTATCTGACCAACACAACTATTGTAGAAATAAGAGTCATGTTTTAGACCATCTATGACATGACATGACAACCATTCAGCTCACGAAAACCATTCAATAAATACTCTAATTGAATTGCCCAAAGAGTTGACCTAAAATAACCTAAATGCCAAGCATTCCAAGAACCGTCCTGAACCAAATTCACTTCTCATTCGAATGCCAATGTCACAGACAGGGATGCTGGATTGTCCTTAAATGTACTTGCCTTTATCCAAAACTAGAATCTCTGATGAATCTATGGGACACACATGTAAAATATTCTGCAAAGTAAAAAAGCTTTATTTAGTGTACTGTGCTTAATGTTCAGCCAGACCTGCATTATTCTCTAAACCTTATACAATTACTTAGTATGCAAGAAGCATTAGAAGAGAGACTAAGTCTATTGAGAAGAATACTGGAAGCGAAGGTCATCAATCATTTTCTACTTTCAATAATCTCTTTCATAAAGAGGTAAATGCTCCTAAATTCCAGAATGAATGGAATTCAATACAGCAAAGTAAAATGCTTTAAATACATAAAATAAATATCTTGGTGGACCTTCCAACATCTGTTTTAGTAACTTAAATTATAAAAAACACCCTAACTTTAAGAAAAGTTATATCAACAGCTAAAGTTGAGATTTTTTTCCATCTATTACTTTGATTTTCCTGACCCATTTTTGAGAATTGTCAGCATTCTGAATCAATAATGCCAAATTATTTGTTGAAGACAGTGAGATTCCTCCCAAGTCATCTAACATGCTCACTAATCAATAAAGATAAGAACAAACAAGAAAGCCATATTTATGAAGCAAGCAAATTATATTAAAAGACTGACTTTGAGAAAAGGTTGCTGCTTGCCAAGAAAATTTTATTATTATAAAACTTTTTCTGTCATTTGTATTACTTCATTTTCCCTTCCAGATTATCTGTGTAGCCTTGTAAACACATCATAATCCAAAGCAGTTGAGATTTACCAATAAAATGTAAATCAACACAATAGAGCCAACTGCATAATTAAAACAAAAGTGTACCGGGCTTCCCTGGTGGAGCAGTGGTTGAGAGCCTGCCTGCCAATGCAGGGGACACGGGTTTGTGACTCGGTCCGGGAAGATCCCACATGCCGCGGAGCGGCTAGGCCCGTGAGCCATGGCCACTGAGCATGCGGGTTGGGAGCCTGTGCTCCGTAACGGGAGACTCCACAACAGGGAGAGGCCCACGTACTGAAAAAAAAAAAATTCCACCATCAACCCAAGCAGATTACAAAATAGCAAGCAGATTTTAAAATAATAGTCTACAAGCCTGCTTTTTTAAATATATAACTAAATGCATTGAATATCTTATATAAAAAGCCAAGAGACACAGTTGAAACCGAATATTAAAAGTAAACATCTCCTTCCCCAAAACCCTAACTCCACTCCAGTCATGAGGAGAACATCACACAAAGCCAAGTTGAAGGACAGTCTATGAAATATGTGAACCAGGACTCTTCAAAATTGTCATTAAGAAAAGGAAAGTCTGGGACTTTCCTGGTGGTGCACTAGTTAAGAATCCGTCTGCCAATGCAGGGGACACGGGTTCCAGCCCTGGTCCGGGAAGATCCCACATGCCGCAGAGCAAGTAAGCCCGTACATCACAACTACTGAGCCTGCGCTCTAGAGCCCGCCAGCCACAACAACTGAGGCCACACGCTGCAACTAATGAAGCCCGCGCACTCTAGGGCCTGTGTGCCGCAAATACTGAGCCCAGGTGCTGCAATTACTGAAGCCCGCACTCTTAGAGCCCACGCTCCGCAACAAGAGAAGCCACCACAATGAGAAGTCCGCGCACCACAACAAAGAGTAGCCCCCACTTGCCACAACTAAGGAAAGCCTGCGCGCAGCAACAGAGACTCAACTCAGCCAAATATAAACAATAATAAAAAAATAAATAAAGGCATCATCACATAAACACAAATGAGGAAATATGTTTTTAAAAAAAAGAATAACGGGCGGGGCAGTGGTTAAGAATCCGCCTGCCAGTGCAGGGGACACGGATTTGAGCCCTGGTCCGGGAAGATCCCGCATGCTGCAGTGCAACTAAGCCCGTGAGCCACAACTACTGAGCCTGTGCTTCTGGAGCCTGTGCTCCGCAACAAGAGGCGCCACGGCAGTGAGAGGCCCACGCACCACGATGAGGAGTGGCCCCTGCTCGCCGCAACTAGAGAAGGCCCTCGCACAGAAACCAAGACCCAACACAGCCAAAAATAAATAAAATATAAATAAAAATAAATACATTTAAAAGGAAAACCTATACATTTCCCTTTCTGCAAATGTAGGTTTTCGAGGCAAGAGTAGAGCCTCAGAAAGAATGTCTGCAAACAGAACAATCACTAGTTCACTAAGTACAAAATGTAGGATACTATTGGAGAATCCCATCACAGCTAGATAATTGGTCCAGGACCAAAAGTAAATACTGGAAGAAAAATGAAATCAACAGTGTACCACAGAGGTGGTAGGCACACTGGCCTGGACTAAGACATGTTCAGTCATAGATAATAAGGGTGGTGATTTTTAAGCATCATTCTCGTCCCACTGTGGACTTCCTTCTGCAGCAGTATAAGGATACCACCAGATCATCTTGAAATCAAGTCATGAAATGTACTTTTATATTTTTAAAAATCAATTCTTGTCCTTAAATTAACTTTTCTTATTAATTTAGTCATGGTGCTCTTTTACTTCTAAAACATTAAATCTTATTTGATTAGAGACAGACTTCAAAAAATAAAAATAAACTGTGATCAAATAGCAGGAACAAACAGTAGTAACTAAAATTTCTTCAATCTAAACTGGAGATGATTTCTGTATCTCTGTCTTTTACATTTGTCTCCATTAGGGGAAAAAAATATGTACCTCATAATTAACTTGGCTGGAATGAATCAGACTGCATTTGTAAAAGTTTCAGAAGACCAATGAGCTGTGCTAAACAGTACCACTATCCACCTGAGCAGAAATTACTATCCTTAAGTTTCTATACATAACTAACAAAACAAAAATTGAAACAAAAGAAGAACTACTAGAAACAAATTAGAGATTCATGTTTTTAAGTCAGAAATTTGCCTTTAGTCAGTAATTTGCCTCATACATTATGATTTTCCCTGTGGAAACCCAATTATTATCCTGAAAACAAGACCACTTTAGAAAGCAAATGCATTGTGACAAAAGAAAGAAAAGGCAGATTGATACATTATTAAAATAACTCACACGCCATACCCTGAGGAGTAAGGAAGCCATGGCAGAGCAGGCCCCCTTCTCCTCAATGGACAGCACAGCTGTGGGGAAGACACTGCAGCTAGCAGAAGCGTGTCACACTTCCTCAGGGAGGAAGCAAGTTACAGACAACTCTACAGAGGGCACCCATAAACTGACGGCCACGCTCATTACCCAACGTCCAGGCCACCCACAGGCTGACTGCAGCCCAACTTTCCCACCATTCCCACACAGGCCCCAGGAACCGTCAGGCCTCTGAGGCTCTGCCAATGCCCTTCCCTCTACCCAAATATCCTTTCCCTCCTCTCTCCGGACCTCAATCCTGCCCAGCTCTAAATGAGCACTGCAAGGCCTATTTCCCTAAGAATGCCTCTCTCAAAACCAAAATTACTTCCTCGAGAATGATCTGCCTCTTACTCATGCATCATTATCTTGGATTAAATACTTCATGTAAGATGCCTTATCTGACCAACACAACTATTGTAGAAATAAGAGTCATGTTTTAGACCATCTATGACATGACATGACAACCATTCAGCTCACGAAAACCATTCAATAAATACTCTAAGTGAATTGCCCAAAGAGTTGACCTAAAATAACCTAAATGCCAAGCATTCCAAGAACCGTCCTGAACCAAATTCACTTCTCATTCGAATGCCAATGTCACAGACAGGGATGCTGGATTGTCCTTAAATGTACTTGCCTTTATCCAAAACTAGAATCTCTGATGAATCTATGGGACACACATGTAAAATATTCTGCAAAGTAAAAAAGCTTTATTTAGTGTACTGTGCTTAATGTTCAGCCAGACCTGCATTATTCTCTAAACCTTATACAATTACTTAGTATGCAAGAAGCATTAGAAGAGAGACTAAGTCTATTGAGAAGAATACTGGAAGCGAAGGTCATCAATCATTTTCTACTTTCAATAATCTCTTTCATAAAGAGGTAAATGCTCCTAAATTCCAGAATGAATGGAATTCAATACAGCAAAGTAAAATGCTTTAAATACATAAAATAAATATCTTGGTGGACCTTCCAACATCTGTTTTAGTAACTTAAATTATAAAAAACACCCTAACTTTAAGAAAAGTTATATCAACAGCTAAAGTTGAGATTTTTTTCCATCTATTACTTTGATTTTCCTGACCCATTTTTGAGAATTGTCAGCATTCTGAATCAATAATGCCAAATTATTTGTTGAAGACAGTGAGATTCCTCCCAAGTCATCTAACATGCTCACTAATCAATAAAGATAAGAACAAACAAGAAAGCCATATTTAGGAAGCAAGCAAATTATATTAAAAGACTGACTTTGAGAAAAGGTTGCTGCTTGCCAAGAAAATTTTATTATTATAAAACTTTTTCTGTCATTTGTATTACTTCATTTTCCCTTCCAGATTATCTGTGTAGCCTTGTAAACACATCATAATCCAAAGCAGTTGAGATTTACCAATAAAATGTAAATCAACACAATAGAGCCAACTGCATAATTAAAACAAAAGTGTACCGGGCTTCCCTGGTGGAGCAGTGGTTGAGAGCCTGCCTGCCAATGCAGGGGACACGGGTTTGTGACTCGGTCCGGGAAGATCCCACATGCCGCGGAGCGGCTAGGCCCGTGAGCCATGGCCACTGAGCATGCGGGTTGGGAGCCTGTGCTCCGTAACGGGAGACTCCACAACAGGGAGAGGCCCACGTACTGAAAAAAAAAAATTCCACCATCAACCCAAGCAGATTACAAAATAGCAAGCAGATTTTAAAATAATAGTCTACAAGCCTGCTTTTTTAAATATATAACTAAATGCATTGAATATCTTATATAAAAAGCCAAGAGACACAGCTGAAACCGAATATTAAAAGTAAACATCTCCTTCCCCAAAACCCTAACTCCACTCCAGTCATGAGGAGAACATCACACAAAGCCAAGTTGAAGGACAGTCTATGAAATATGTGAACCAGGACTCTTCAAAATTGTCATTAAGAAAAGGAAAGTCTGGGACTTTCCTGGTGGTGCACTAGTTAAGAATCCGTCTGCCAATGCAGGGGACACGGGTTCCAGCCCTGGTCCGGGAAGATCCCACATGCCGCAGAGCAAGTAAGCCCGTACATCACAACTACTGAGCCTGCGCTCTAGAGCCCGCCAGCCACAACAACTGAGGCCACACGCTGCAACTAATGAAGCCCGCGCACTCTAGGGCCTGTGTGCCGCAAATACTGAGCCCAGGTGCTGCAATTACTGAAGCCCGCACTCTTAGAGCCCACGCTCCGCAACAAGAGAAGCCACCACAATGAGAAGTCCGCGCACCACAACAAAGAGTAGCCCCCACTTGCCACAACTAAGGAAAGCCTGCGCGCAGCAACAGAGACTCAACTCAGCCAAATATAAACAATAATAAAAAAATAAATAAAGGCATCATCACATAAACACAAATGAGGAAATATGTTTTTAAAAAAAAGAATAACGGGCGGGGCAGTGGTTAAGAATCCGCCTGCCAGTGCAGGGGACACGGATTTGAGCCCTGGTCCGGGAAGATCCCACATGCTGCAGTGCAACTAAGCCCGTGAGCCACAACTACTGAGCCTGCGCTTCTGGAGCCTGTGCTCCGCAACAAGAGGCGCCACGGCAGTGAGAGGCCCACGCACCACGATGAGGAGTGGCCCCTGCTCGCCGCAACTAGAGAAGGCCCTCGCACAGAAACCAAGACCCAACACAGCCAAAAATAAATAAAATATAAATAAAAATAAATACATTTAAAAGGAAAACCTATACATTTCCCTTTCTGCAAATGTAGGTTTTCGAGGCAAGAGTAGAGCCTCAGAAAGAATGTCTGCAAACAGAACAATCACTAGTTCACTAAGTACAAAATGTAGGATACTTTTGGAGAATCCCATCACAGCTAGATAATTGGTCCAGGACCAAAAGTAAATACTGGAAGAAAAATGAAATCAACAGTGTACCACAGAGGTGGTAGGCACACTGGCCTGGACTAAGACATGTTCAGTCATAGATAATAAGGGTGGTGATTTTTAAGCATCATTCTCGTCCCACTGTGGACTTCCCTCTGCAGCAGTATAAGGATACCACCAGATCATCTTGAAATCAAGTCATGAAATGTACTTTTATATTTTTAAAAATCAATTCTTGTCCTTAAATTAACTTTTCTTATTAATTTAGTCATGGTGCTCTTTTACTTCTAAAACATTAAATCTTATTTGATTAGAGACAGACTTCAAAAAATAAAAATAAACTGTGATCAAATAGCAGGAACAAACAGTAGTAACTAAAATTTCTTCAATCTAAACTGGAGATGATTTCTGTATCTCTGTCTTTTACATTTGTCTCCATTAGGGGAAAAAAATATGTACCTCATAATTAACTTGGCTGGAATGAATCAGACTGCATTTGTAAAAGTCTCAGAAGACCAATGAGCTGTGCTAAACAGTACCACTATCCACCTGAGCAGAAATTACTATCCTTAAGTTTCTATACATAACTAACACAACAAAAATTTAAACAAAAGAAGAACTACTAGAAACAAATTAGAGATTCATGTTTTTAAGTCAGTAATTTGCCTTTAGTCAGTAATTTGCCTCATACATTATGATTTTCCCTGTGGAAACCCAATTATTATCCTGAAAACAAGACCACTTTAGAAAGCAAATGCATTGTGACAAAAGAAAGAAAAGGCAGATTGATACATTATTAAAATAACTCACACGCCATACCCTGAGGAGTAAGGAAGCCATGGCAGAGCAGGCCCCCTTCTCCTCAATGGACAGCACAGCTGTGGGGAAGACACTGCAGCTAGCAGAAGCGTGTCACACTTCCTCAGGGAGGAAGCAAGTTACAGACAACTCTACAGAGGGCACCCATAAACTGACGGCCACGCTCATTACCCAACGTCCAGGCCACCCACAGGCTGACTGCAGCCCAACTTTCCCACCATTCCCACACAGGCCCCAGGAACCGTCAGGCCTCTGAGGCTCTGCCAATGCCCTTCCCTCCACCCAAATATCCTTTCCCTCCTCTCTCTGGACCTCAATCCTGCCCAGCTCTAAATGAGCACTGCAAGGCCTATTTCCCTAAGAATGCCTCTCTCAAAACCAAAATTACTTCCTCGAGAATGATCTGCCTCTTACTCATGCATCATTATCTTGGATTAAATACATCAGGTAAGATGCCTTATCTGACCAACACAACTATTGTAGAAATAAGAGTCATGTTTTAGACCATCTATGACATGACATGACAACCATTCAGCTCACGAAAACCATTCAATAAATACTCTAAGTGAATTGCCCAAAGAGTAGATCTAAAATAACCTAAATGCCAAGCATTCCAAGAACCGTCCTGAACCAAATTCACTTCTCATTCGAATGCCAATGTCAGAGACAGGGATGTTGTATTGTCCTTAAATGTACTTGCCTTTATCCAAAACTAGAATCTCTGATGAATCTATGGGACACACATGTAAAATATTCTGCAAAGTCAAAAAGCTTTATTTAGTGTACTGTGCTTAATGTTCAGCCAGACCTGCATTTTTCTCTAAACCTTATACAATTACTGAGTATACAAGAAGCATTAGAAGAGAGACTAAGTCTATTGAGAAGAATACTGGAAGCGAAGGTCATCAATCATTTTCTACTTTCAATAATCTCTTTCATAAAGAGGTAAATTCTCCTAAATTCCAGAATGAATGGAATTCAATACAGCAAAGTAAAATGCTTTAAAAACATAAAATAAATATCTTGGTGGACCTTCCACCATCTGTTTTAGTAACGTAAATTATAAAACACACCCTAAACTTAAGAAAAGTTGTATCAACAGCTAAAATTGAGATTTTTTTCCATCTATTACTTTGATTTTCCTGACCCATTTTTGAGAATTGTCAGCATTCCGGATCAATAATGCCAAATTATTTCTTGAAGACAGTGAGATTCCTTCCAAGTCATCTAACATGCTCACTAATCAATAAAGATAAGATCAAACAAGAAAGCCATATTTAGGAAGCAAGCAAATTATATTAAAAGACTGACTTTGAGAAAAGGTTGCTGCTTGCCAAGAAAATTTTATTATTATAAAACTTTTTCTGTCATTTGTATTACTTCATTTTCCCTTCCAGATTATCTGTGTAGCCTTGTAAACACATCATAATCCAAAGCAGTTGAGATTTACCAATAAAATGTAAATCAACACAATAGAGCCAACTGCATAATTAAAACAAAAGTGTACCGGGCTTCCCTGGTGGAGCAGTGGTTGAGAGCCTGCCTGCCAATGCAGGGGACACGGGTTTGTGACTCGGTCTGGGAAGATCCCACATGCCGCGGAGCGGCTAGGCCCGTGAGCCATGGCCACTGAGCATGCGGGTTGGGAGCCTGTGCTCCGTAACGGGAGACTCCACAACAGGGAGAGGCCCACGTACTGAAAAAAAAAATTCCACCATCAACCCAAGCAGATTACAAAATAGCAAGCAGATTTTAAAATAATAGTCTACAAGCCTGCTTTTTTAAATATATAACTAAATGCATTGAATATCTTATATAAAAAGCCAAGAGACACAGTTGAAACCGAATATTAAAAGTAAACATCTCCTTCCCCAAAACCCTAACTCCACTCCAGTCATGAGGAGAACATCACACAAAGCCAAGTTGAAGGACAGTCTATGAAATATGTGAACCAGGACTCTTCAAAATTGTCATTAAGAAAAGGAAAGTCTGGGACTTTCCTGGTGGTGCACTAGTTAAGAATCCGTCTGCCAATGCAGGGGACACGGGTTCCAGCCCTGGTCCGGGAAGATCCCACATGCCGCAGAGCAAGTAAGCCCGTACATCACAACTACTGAGCCTGCGCTCTAGAGCCCGCCAGCCACAACAACTGAGGCCACACGCTGCAACTAATGAAGCCCGCGCACTCTAGGGCCTGTGTGCCGCAAATACTGAGCCCAGGTGCTGCAATTACTGAAGCCCGCACTCTTAGAGCCCACGCTCCGCAACAAGAGAAGCCACCACAATGAGAAGTCCGCGCACCACAACAAAGAGTAGCCCCCACTTGCCACAACTAAGGAAAGCCTGCGCGCAGCAACAGAGACTCAACTCAGCCAAATATAAACAATAATAAAAAAATAAATAAAGGCATCATCACATAAACACAAATGAGGAAATATGTTTTTAAAAAAAAGAATAACGGGCGGGGCAGTGGTTAAGAATCCGCCTGCCAGTGCAGGGGACACGGATTTGAGCCCTGGTCCGGGAAGATCCCGCATGCTGCAGTGCAACTAAGCCCGTGAGCCACAACTACTGAGCCTGCGCTTCTGGAGCCTGTGCTCCGCAACAAGAGGCGCCACGGCAGTGAGAGGCCCACGCACCACGATGAGGAGTGGCCCCTGCTCGCCGCAACTAGAGAAGGCCCTCGCACAGAAACCAAGACCCAACACAGCCAAAAATAAATAAAATATAAATAAAAATAAATACATTTAAAAGGAAAACCTATACATTTCCCTTTCTGCAAATGTAGGTTTTCGAGGCAAGAGTAGAGCCTCAGAAAGAATGTCTGCAAACAGAACAATCACTAGTTCACTAAGTACAAAATGTAGGATACTATTGGAGAATCCCATCACAGCTAGATAATTGGTCCAGGACCAAAAGTAAATACTGGAAGAAAAATGAAATCAACAGTGTACCACAGAGGTGGTAGGCACACTGGCCTGGACTAAGACATGTTCAGTCATAGATAATAAGGGTGGTGATTTTTAAGCATCATTCTCGTCCCACTGTGGACTTCCTTCTGCAGCAGTATAAGGATACCACCAGATCATCTTGAAATCAAGTCATGAAATGTACTTTTATATTTTTAAAAATCAATTCTTGTCCTTAAATTAACTTTTCTTATTAATTTAGTCATGGTGCTCTTTTACTTCTAAAACATTAAATCTTATTTGATTAGAGACAGACTTCAAAAAATAAAAATAAACTGTGATCAAATAGCAGGAACAAACAGTAGTAACTAAAATTTCTTCAATCTAAACTGGAGATGATTTCTGTATCTCTGTCTTTTACATTTGTCTCCATTAGGGGAAAAAAATATGTACCTCATAATTAACTTGGCTGGAATGAATCAGACTGCATTTGTAAAAGTTTCAGAAGACCAATGAGCTGTGCTAAACAGTACCACTATCCACCTGAGCAGAAATTACTATCCTTAAGTTTCTATACATAACTAACAAAACAAAAATTGAAACAAAAGAAGAACTACTAGAAACAAATTAGAGATTGATGTTTTTAAGTCAGAAATTTGCCTTTAGTCAGTAATTTGCCTCATACATTATGATTTTCCCTGTGGAAACCCAATTATTATCCTGAAAACAAGACCACTTTAGAAAGCAAATGCATTGTGACAAAAGAAAGAAAAGGCAGATTGATACATTATTAAAATAACTCACACGCCATACCCTGAGGAGTAAGGAAGCCATGGCAGAGCAGGCCCCCTTCTCCTCAATGGACAGCACAGCTGTGGGGAAGACACTGCAGCTAGCAGAAGCGTGTCACACTTCCTCAGGGAGGAAGCAAGTTACAGACAACTCTACAGAGGGCACCCATAAACTGACGGCCACGCTCATTACCCAACGTCCAGGCCACCCACAGGCTGACTGCAGCCCAACTTTCCCACCATTCCCACACAGGCCCCAGGAACCGTCAGGCCTCTGAGGCTCTGCCAATGCCCTTCCCTCTACCCAAATATCCTTTCCCTCCTCTCTCCGGACCTCAATCCTGCCCAGCTCTAAATGAGCACTGCAAGGCCTATTTCCCTAAGAATGCCTCTCTCAAAACCAAAATTACTTCCTCGAGAATGATCTGCCTCTTACTCATGCATCATTATCTTGGATTAAATACTTCATGTAAGATGCCTTATCTGACCAACACAACTATTGTAGAAATAAGAGTCATGTTTTAGACCATCTATGACATGACATGACAACCATTCAGCTCACGAAAACCATTCAATAAATACTCTAATTGAATTGCCCAAAGAGTTGACCTAAAATAACCTAAATGCCAAGCATTCCAAGAACCGTCCTGAACCAAATTCACTTCTCATTCGAATGCCAATGTCACAGACAGGGATGCTGGATTGTCCTTAAATGTACTTGCCTTTATCCAAAACTAGAATCTCTGATGAATCTATGGGACACACATGTAAAATATTCTGCAAAGGAAAAAAGCTTTATTTAGTGTACTGTGCTTAATGTTCAGCCAGACCTGCATTATTCTCTAAACCTTATACAATTACTTAGTATGCAAGAAGCATTAGAAGAGAGACTAAGTCTATTGAGAAGAATACTGGAAGCGAAGGTCATCAATCATTTTCTACTTTCAATAATCTCTTTCATAAAGAGGTAAATGCTCCTAAATTCCAGAATGAATGGAATTCAATACAGCAAAGTAAAATGCTTTAAATACATAAAATAAATATCTTGGTGGACCTTCCAACATCTGTTTTAGTAACTTAAATTATAAAAAACACCCTAACTTTAAGAAAAGTTATATCAACAGCTAAAGTTGAGATTTTTTTCCATCTATTACTTTGATTTTCCTGACCCATTTTTGAGAATTGTCAGCATTCTGAATCAATAATGCCAAATTATTTGTTGAAGACAGTGAGATTCCTCCCAAGTCATCTAACATGCTCACTAATCAATAAAGATAAGAACAAACAAGAAAGCCATATTTAGGAAGCAAGCAAATTATATTAAAAGACTGACTTTGAGAAAAGGTTGCTGCTTGCCAAGAAAATTTTATTATTATAAAACATTTTCTGTCATTTGTATTACTTCATTTTCCCTTCCAGATTATCTGTGTAGCCTTGTAAACACATCATAATCCAAAGCAGTTGAGATTTACCAATAAAATGTAAATCAACACAATAGAGCCAACTGCATAATTAAAACAAAAGTGTACCGGGCTTCCCTGGTGGAGCAGTGGTTGAGAGCCTGCCTGCCAATGCAGGGGACACGGGTTTGTGACTCGGTCCGGGAAGATCCCACATGCCGCGGAGCGGCTAGGCCCGTGAGCCATGGCCACTGAGCATGCGGGTTGGGAGCCTGTGCTCCGTAACGGGAGACTCCACAACAGGGAGAGGCCCACGTACTGAAAAAAAAAAATTCCACCATCAACCCAAGCAGATTACAAAATAGCAAGCAGATTTTAAAATAATAGTCTACAAGCCTGCTTTTTTAAATATATAACTAAATGCATTGAATATCTTATATAAAAAGCCAAGAGACACAGTTGAAACCGAATATTAAAAGTAAACATCTCCTTCCCCAAAACCCTAACTCCACTCCAGTCATGAGGAGAACATCACACAAAGCCAAGTTGAAGGACAGTCTATGAAATATGTGAACCAGGACTCTTCAAAATTGTCATTAAGAAAAGGAAAGTCTGGGACTTTCCTGGTGGTGCACTAGTTAAGAATCCGTCTGCCAATGCAGGGGACACGGGTTCCAGCCCTGGTCCGGGAAGATCCCACATGCCGCAGAGCAAGTAAGCCCGTACATCACAACTACTGAGCCTGCGCTCTAGAGCCCGCCAGCCACAACAACTGAGGCCACACGCTGCAACTAATGAAGCCCGCGCACTCTAGGGCCTGTGTGCCGCAAATACTGAGCCCAGGTGCTGCAATTACTGAAGCCCGCACTCTTAGAGCCCACGCTCCGCAACAAGAGAAGCCACCACAATGAGAAGTCCGCGCACCACAACAAAGAGTAGCCCCCACTTGCCACAACTAAGGAAAGCCTGCGCGCAGCAACAGAGACTCAACTCAGCCAAATATAAACAATAATAAAAAAATAAATAAAGGCATCATCACATAAACACAAATGAGGAAATATGTTTTTAAAAAAAAGAATAACGGGCGGGGCAGTGGTTAAGAATCCGCCTGCCAGTGCAGGGGACACGGATTTGAGCCCTGGTCCCGGAAGATCCCACATGCTGCAGTGCAACTAAGCCCGTGAGCCACAACTACTGAGCCTGCGCTTCTGGAGCCTGTGCTCCGCAACAAGAGGCGCCACGGCAGTGAGAGGCCCACGCACCACGATGAGGAGTGGCCCCTGCTCGCCGCAACTAGAGAAGGCCCTCGCACAGAAACCAAGACCCAACACAGCCAAAAATAAATAAAATATAAATAAAAATAAATACATTTAAAAGGAAAACCTATACATTTCCCTTTCTGCAAATGTAGGTTTTCGAGGCAAGAGTAGAGCCTCAGAAAGAATGTCTGCAAACAGAACAATCACTAGTTCACTAAGTACAAAATGTAGGATACTTTTGGAGAATCCCATCACAGCTAGATAATTGGTCCAGGACCAAAAGTAAATACTGGAAGAAAAATGAAATCAACAGTGTACCACAGAGGTGGTAGGCACACTGGTCTGGACTAAGACATGTTCAGTCATAGATAATAAGGGTGGTGATTTTTAAGCATCATTCTCGTCCCACTGTGGACTTCCCTCTGCAGCAGTATAAGGATACCACCAGATCATCTTGAAATCAAGTCATGAAATGTACTTTTATATTTTAAAAAATCAATTCTTGTCCTTAAATTAACTTTTCTTATTAATTTAGTCATGGTGCTCTTTTACTTCTAAAACATTAAATCTTATTTGATTAGAGACAGACTTCAAAAAATAAAAATAAACTGTGATCAAATAGCAGGAACAAACAGTAGTAACTAAAATTTCTTCAATCTAAACTGGAGATGATTTCTGTATCTCTGTCTTTTACATTTGTCTCCATTAGGGGAAAAAAATATGTACCTCATAATTAACTTGGCTGGAATGAAACAGACTGCATTTGTAAAAGTCTCAGAAGACCAATGAGCTGTGCTAAACAGTACCACTATCCACCTGAGCAGAAATTACTATCCTTAAGTTTCTATACATAACTAACACAACAAAAATTTAAACAAAAGAAGAACTACTAGAAACAAATTAGAGATTCATGTTTTTAAGTCAGTAATTTGCCTTTAGTCAGTAATTTGCCTCATACATTATGATTTTCCCTGTGGAAACCCAATTATTATCCTGAAAACAAGACCACTTTAGAAAGCAAATGCATTGTGACAAAAGAAAGAAAGGGCAGATTGATACATTATTAAAATAACTCACACGCCATACCCTGAGGAGTAAGGAAGCCATGGCAGAGCAGGCCCCCTTCTCCTCAATGGACAGCACAGCTGTGGGGAAGACACTGCAGCTAGCAGAAGCGTGTCACACTTCCTCAGGGAGGAAGCAAGTTACAGACAACTCTACAGAGGGCACCCATAAACTGACGGCCACGCTCATTACCCAACGTCCAGGCCACCCACAGGCTGACAGCAGCCCAACTTTCCCACCATTCCCACACAGGCCCCAGGAACCGTCAGGCCTCTGAGGCTCTGCCAATGCCCTTCCCTCTACCCAAATATCCTTTCCCTCTTCTCTCCGGACCTCAATCCTGCCCAGCTCTAAATGAGCACTGCAAGGCCTATTTCCCTAAGAATGCCTCTCTCAAAACCAAAATTACTTCCTCGAGAATGATCTGCCTCTTACTCATGCATCATTATCTTGGATTAAATACTTCATGTAAGATGCCTTATCTGACCAACACAACTATTGTAGAAATAAGAGTCATGTTTTAGACCATCTATGACATGACATGACAACCATTCAGCTCACGAAAACCATTCAATAAATACTCTAATTGAATTGCCCAAAGAGTTGACCTAAAATAACCTACATGCCAAGCATTCCAAGAACCGTCCTGAACCAAATTCACTTCTCATTCGAATGCCAATGTCACAGACAGGGATGCTGGATTGTCCTTAAATGTACTTGCCTTTATCCAAAACTAGAATCTCTGATGAATCTATGGGACACACATGTAAAATATTCTGCAAAGGAAAAAAGCTTTATTTAGTGTACTGTGCTTAATGTTCAGCCAGACCTGCATTATTCTCTAAACCTTATACAATTACTTAGTATGCAAGAAGCATTAGAAGAGAGACTAAGTCTATTGAGAAGAATACTGGAAGCGAAGGTCATCAATCATTTTCTACTTTCAATAATCTCTTTCATAAAGAGGTAAATGCTCCTAAATTCCAGAATGAATGGAATTCAATACAGCAAAGTAAAATGCTTTAAATACATAAAATAAATATCTTGGTGGACCTTCCAACATCTGTTTTAGTAACTTAAATTATAAAAAACACCCTAACTTTAAGAAAAGTTATATCAACAGCTAAAGTTGAGATTTTTTTCCATCTATTACTTTGATTTTCCTGACCCATTTTTGAGAATTGTCAGCATTCTGAATCAATAATGCCAAATTATTTGTTGAAGACAGTGAGATTCCTCCCAAGTCATCTAACATGCTCACTAATAAATAAAGATAAGAACAAACAAGAAAGCCATATTTATGAAGCAAGCAAATTATATTAAAAGACTGACTTTGAGAAAAGGTTGCTGCTTGCCAAGAAAATTTTATTATTATAAAACATTTTCTGTCATTTGTATTACTTCATTTTCCCTTCCAGATTATCTGTGTAGCCTTGTAAACACATCATAATCCAAAGCAGTTGAGATTTACCAATAAAATGTAAATCAACACAATAGAGCCAACTGCATAATTAAAACAAAAGTGTACCGGGCTTCCCTGGTGGAGCAGTGGTTGAGAGCCTGCCTGCCAATGCAGGGGACACGGGTTTGTGACTCGGTCCGGGAAGATCCCACATGCCGCGGAGCGGCTAGGCCCGTGAGCCATGGCCACTGAGCATGCGGGTTGGGAGCCTGTGCTCCGTAACGGGAGACTCCACAACAGGGAGAGGCCCACGTACTGAAAAAAAAAAAATTCCACCATCAACCCAAGCAGATTACAAAATAGCAAGCAGATTTTAAAATAATAGTCTACAAGCCTGCTTTTTTAAATATATAACTAAATGCATTGAATATCTTATATAAAAAGCCAAGAGACACAGTTGAAACCGAATATTAAAAGTAAACATCTCCTTCCCCAAAACCCTAACTCCACTCCAGTCATGAGGAGAACATCACACAAAGCCACGTTGAAGGACAGTCTATGAAATATGTGAACCAGGACTCTTCAAAATTGTCATTAAGAAAAGGAAAGTCTGGGACTTTCCTGGTGGTGCACTAGTTAAGAATCCGTCTGCCAATGCAGGGGACACGGGTTCCAGCCCTGGTCCGGGAAGATCCCACATGCCACAGAACAAGTAAGCCCGTACATCACAACTACTGAGCCTGCGCTCTAGAGCCCGCCAGCCACAACAACTGAGGCCACACGCTGCAACTAATGAAGCCTGCGCACTCTAGGGCCTGTGTGCCGGAAATACTGAGCCCAGGTGCTGCAATTACTGAAGCCCGCACTCTTAGAGCCCACGCTCCGCAACAAGAGAAGCCACCACAATGAGAAGTCCGCGCACCACAACAAAGAGTAGCCCCCACTTGCCACAACTAAGGAAAGCCTGCGCGCAGCAACAGAGACTCAACTCAGCCAAATATAAACAATAATAAAAAAATAAATAAAGGCATCATCACATAAACACAAATGAGGAAATATGTTTTTAAAAAAAAGAATAACGGGCGGGGCAGTGGTTAAGAATCCGCCTGCCAGTGCAGGGGACACGGATTTGAGCCCTGGTCCGGGAAGATCCCACATGCTGCAGTGCAACTAAGCCCGTGAGCCACAACTACTGAGCCTGCGCTTCTGGAGCCTGTGCTCCGCAACAAGAGGCGCCACGGCAGTGAGAGGCCCACGCACCACGATGAGGAGTGGCCCCTGCTCGCCGCAACTAGAGAAGGCCCTCGCACAGAAACCAAGACCCAACACAGCCAAAAATAAATAAAATATAAATAAAAATAAATACATTTAAAAGGAAAACCTATACATTTCCCTTTCTGCAAATGTAGGTTTTCGAGGCAAGAGTAGAGCCTCAGAAAGAATGTCTGCAAACAGAACAATCACTAGTTCACTAAGTACAAAATGTAGGATACTTTTGGAGAATCCCATCACAGCTAGATAATTGGTCCAGGACCAAAAGTAAATACTGGAAGAAAAATGAAATCAACAGTGTACCACAGAGGTGGTAGGCACACTGGCCTGGACTAAGACATGTTCAGTCATAGATAATAAGGGTGGTGATTTTTAAGCATCATTCTCGTCCCACTGTGGACTTCCCTCTGCAGCAGTATAAGGATACCACCAGATCATCTTGAAATCAAGTCATGAAATGTACTTTTATATTTTTAAAAATCAATTCTTGTCCTTAAATTAACTTTTCTTATTAATTTAGTCATGGTGCTCTTTTACTTCTAAAACATTAAATCTTATTTGATTAGAGACAGACTTCAAAAAATAAAAATAAACTGTGATCAAATAGCAGGAACAAACAGTAGTAACTAAAATTTCTTCAATCTAAACTGGAGATGATTTCTGTATCTCTGTCTTTTACATTTGTCTCCATTAGGGGAAAAAAATATGTACCTCATAATTAACTTGGCTGGAATGAAACAGACTGCATTTGTAAAAGTCTCAGAAGACCAATGAGCTGTGCTAAACAGTACCACTATCCACCTGAGCAGAAATTACTATCCTTAAGTTTCTATACATAACTAACACAACAAAAATTGAAACAAAAGAAGAACTACTAGAAACAAATTAGAGATTCATGTTTTTAAGTCAGTAATTTGCCTTTAGTCAGTAATTTGCCTCATACATTATGATTTTCCCTGTGGAAACCCAATTATTATCCTGAAAACAAGACCACTTTAGAAAGCAAATGCATTGTGACAAAAGAAAGAAAAGGCAGATTGATACATTATTAAAATAACTCACACGCCATACCCTGAGGAGTAAGGAAGCCATGGCAGAGCAGGCCCCCTTCTCCTCAATGGACAGCACAGCTGTGGGGAAGACACTGCAGCTAGCAGAAGCGTGTCACACTTCCTCAGGGAGGAAGCAAGTTACAGACAACTCTACAGAGGGCACCCATAAACTGACGACCACGCTCATTACCCAACGTCCAGGCCACCCACAGGCTGACTGCAGCCCAACTTTCCCACCATTCCCACACAGGCCCCAGGAACCGTCAGGCCTCTGAGGCTCTGCCAATGCCCTTCCCTCTACCCAAATATCCTTTCCCTCCTCTCTCCGGACCTCAATCCTGCCCAGCTCTAAATGAGCACTGCAAGGCCTATTTCCCTAAGAATGCCTCTCTCAAAACCAAAATTACTTCCTCGAGAATGATCTGCCTCTTACTCATGCATCATTATCTTGGATTAAATACTTCATGTAAGATGCCTTATCTGACCAACACAACTATTGTAGAAATAAGAGTCATGTTTTAGACCATCTATGACATGACATGACAACCATTCAGCTCACGAAAACCATTCAATAAATACTCTAATTGAATTGCCCAAAGAGTTGACCTAAAATAACCTACATGCCAAGCATTCCAAGAACCGTCCTGAACCAAATTCACTTCTCATTCGAATGCCAATGTCACAGACAGGGATGCTGGATTGTCCTTAAATGTACTTGCCTTTATCCAAAACTAGAATCTCTGATGAATCTATGGGACACACATGTAAAATATTCTGCAAAGGAAAAAAGCTTTATTTAGTGTACTGTGCTTAATGTTCAGCCAGACCTGCATTATTCTCTAAACCTTATACAATTACTTAGTATGCAAGAAGCATTAGAAGAGAGACTAAGTCTATTGAGAAGAATACTGGAAGCGAAGGTCATCAATCATTTTCTACTTTCAATAATCTCTTTCATAAAGAGGTAAATGCTCCTAAATTCCAGAATGAATGGAATTCAATACAGCAAAGTAAAATGCTTTAAATACATAAAATAAATATCTTGGTGGACCTTCCAACATCTGTTTTAGTAACTTAAATTATAAAAAACACCCTAACTTTAAGAAAAGTTATATCAACAGCTAAAGTTGAGATTTTTTTCCATCTATTACTTTGATTTTCCTGACCCATTTTTGAGAATTGTCAGCATTCTGAATCAATAATGCCAAATTATTTGTTGAAGACAGTGAGATTCCTCCCAAGTCATCTAACATGCTCACTAATCAATAAAGATAAGAACAAACAAGAAAGCCATATTTAGGAAGCAAGCAAATTATATTAAAAGACTGACTTTGAGAAAAGGTTGCTGCTTGCCAAGAAAATTTTATTATTATAAAACTTTTTCTGTCATTTGTATTACTTCATTTTCCCTTCCAGATTATCTGTGTAGCCTTGTAAACACATCATAATCCAAAGCAGTTGAGATTTACCAATAAAATGTAAATCAACACAATAGAGCCAACTGCATAATTAAAACAAAAGTGTACCGGGCTTCCCTGGTGGAGCAGTGGTTGAGAGCCTGCCTGCCAATGCAGGGGACACGGGTTTGTGACTCGGTCCGGGAAGATCCCACATGCCGCGGAGCGGCTAGGCCCGTGAGCCATGGCCACTGAGCATGCGGGTTGGGAGCCTGTGCTCCGTAACGGGAGACTCCACAACAGGGAGAGGCCCACGTACTGGAAAAAAAAAAATTCCACCATCAACCCAAGCAGATTACAAAATAGCAAGCAGATTTTAAAATAATAGTCTACAAGCCTGCTTTTTTAAATATATAACTAAATGCATTGAATATCTTATATAAAAAGCCAAGAGACACAGTTGAAACCGAATATTAAAAGTAAACATCTCCTTCCCCAAAACCCTAACTCCACTCCAGTCATGAGGAGAACATCACACAAAGCCACGTTGAAGGACAGTCTATGAAATATGTGAACCAGGACTCTTCAAAATTGTCATTAAGAAAAGGAAAGTCTGGGACTTTCCTGGTGGTGCACTAGTTAAGAATCCGTCTGCCAATGCAGGGGACACGGGTTCCAGCCCTGGTCCGGGAAGATCCCACATGCCACAGAACAAGTAAGCCCGTACATCACAACTACTGAGCCTGCGCTCTAGAGCCCGCCAGCCACAACAACTGAGGCCACACGCTGCAACTAATGAAGCCTGCGCACTCTAGGGCCTGTGTGCCGCAAATACTGAGCCCAGGTGCTGCAATTACTGAAGCCCGCACTCTTAGAGCCCACGCTCCGCAACAAGAGAAGCCACCACAATGAGAAGTCCGCGCACCACAACAAAGAGTAGCCCCCACTTGCCACAACTAAGGAAAGCCTGCGCGCAGCAACAGAGACTCAACTCAGCCAAATATAAACAATAATAAAAAAATAAATAAAGGCATCATCACATAAACACAAATGAGGAAATATGTTTTTAAAAAAAAGAATAACGGGCGGGGCAGTGGTTAAGAATCCGCCTGCCAGTGCAGGGGACACGGATTTGAGCCCTGGTCCGGGAAGATCCCACATGCTGCAGTGCAACTAAGCCCGTGAGCCACAACTACTGAGCCTGCGCTTCTGGAGCCTGTGCTCCGCAACAAGAGGCGCCACGGCAGTGAGAGGCCCACGCACCACGATGAGGAGTGGCCCCTGCTCGCCGCAACTAGAGAAGGCCCTCGCACAGAAACCAAGACCCAACACAGCCAAAAATAAATAAAATATAAATAAAAATAAATACATTTAAAAGGAAAACCTATACATTTCCCTTTCTGCAAATGTAGGTTTTCGAGGCAAGAGTAGAGCCTCAGAAAGAATGTCTGCAAACAGAACAATCACTAGTTCACTAAGTACAAAATGTAGGATACTTTTGGAGAATCCCATCACAGCTAGATAATTGGTCCAGGACCAAAAGTAAATACTGGAAGAAAAATGAAATCAACAGTGTACCACAGAGGTGGTAGGCACACTGGCCTGGACTAAGACATGTTCAGTCATAGATAATAAGGGTGGTGATTTTTAAGCATCATTCTCGTCCCACTGTGGACTTCCCTCTGCAGCAGTATAAGGATACCACCAGATCATCTTGAAATCAAGTCATGAAATGTACTTTTATATTTTTAAAAATCAATTCTTGTCCTTAAATTAACTTTTCTTATTAATTTAGTCATGGTGCTCTTTTACTTCTAAAACATTAAATCTTATTTGATTAGAGACAGACTTCAAAAAATAAAAATAAACTGTGATCAAATAGCAGGAACAAACAGTAGTAACTAAAATTTCTTCAATCTAAACTGGAGATGATTTCTGTATCTCTGTCTTTTACATTTGTCTCCATTAGGGGAAAAAAATATGTACCTCATAATTAACTTGGCTGGAATGAAACAGACTGCATTTGTAAAAGTCTCAGAAGACCAATGAGCTGTGCTAAACAGTACCACTATCCACCTGAGCAGAAATTACTATCCTTAAGTTTCTATACATAACTAACACAACAAAAATTGAAACAAAAGAAGAACTACTAGAAACAAATTAGAGATTCATGTTTTTAAGTCAGTAATTTGCCTTTAGTCAGTAATTTGCCTCATACATTATGATTTTCCCTGTGGAAACCCAATTATTATCCTGAAAACAAGACCACTTTAGAAAGCAAATGCATTGTGACAAAAGAAAGAAAAGGCAGATTGATACATTATTAAAATAACTCACACGCCATACCCTGAGGAGTAAGGAAGCCATGGCAGAGCAGGCCCCCTTCTCCTCAATGGACAGCACAGCTGTGGGGAAGACACTGCAGCTAGCAGAAGCGTGTCACACTTCCTCAGGGAGGAAGCAAGTTACAGACAACTCTACAGAGGGCACCCATAAACTGACGACCACGCTCATTACCCAACGTCCAGGCCACCCACAGGCTGACTGCAGCCCAACTTTCCCACCATTCCCACACAGGCCCCAGGAACCGTCAGGCCTCTGAGGCTCTGCCAATGCCCTTCCCTCTACCCAAATATCCTTTCCCTCCTCTCTCCGGACCTCAATCCTGCCCAGCTCTAAATGAGCACTGCAAGGCCTATTTCCCTAAGAATGCCTCTCTCAAAACCAAAATTACTTCCTCGAGAATGATCTGCCTCTTACTCATGCATCATTATCTTGGATTAAATACTTCATGTAAGATGCCTTATCTGACCAACACAACTATTGTAGAAATAAGAGTCATGTTTTAGACCATCTATGACATGACATGACAACCATTCAGCTCACGAAAACCATTCAATAAATACTCTAATTGAATTGCCCAAAGAGTTGACCTAAAATAACCTAAATGCCAAGCATTCCAAGAACCGTCCTGAACCAAATTCACTTCTCATTCGAATGCCAATGTCACAGACAGGGATGCTGGATTGTCCTTAAATGTACTTGCCTTTATCCAAAACTAGAATCTCTGATGAATCTATGGGACACACATGTAAAATATTCTGCAAAGGAAAAAAGCTTTATTTAGTGTACTGTGCTTAATGTTCAGCCAGACCTGCATTATTCTCTAAACCTTATACAATTACTTAGTATGCAAGAAGCATTAGAAGAGAGACTAAGTCTATTGAGAAGAATACTGGAAGCGAAGGTCATCAATCATTTTCTACTTTCAATAATCTCTTTCATAAAGA
Organism: Mesoplodon bidens; assembly: GCF_964165515.1. Lineage (NCBI taxonomy): Eukaryota > Metazoa > Chordata > Mammalia > Artiodactyla > Ziphiidae > Mesoplodon > Mesoplodon bidens. The sequence continues at coordinate 42,326 of NW_027672474.1, read as the reverse complement.
GGTAAATGCTCCTAAATTCCAGAATGAATGGAATTCAATACAGCAAAGTAAAATGCTTTAAATACATAAAATAAATATCTTGGTGGACCTTCCAACATCTGTTTTAGTAACTTAAATTATAAAAAACACCCTAACTTTAAGAAAAGTTATATCAACAGCTAAAGTTGAGATTTTTTTCCATCTATTACTTTGATTTTCCTGACCCATTTTTGAGAATTGTCAGCATTCTGAATCAATAATGCCAAATTATTTGTTGAAGACAGTGAGATTCCTCCCAAGTCATCTAACATGCTCACTAATCAATAAAGATAAGAACAAACAAGAAAGCCATATTTAGGAAGCAAGCAAATTATATTAAAAGACTGACTTTGAGAAAAGGTTGCTGCTTGCCAAGAAAATTTTATTATTATAAAACTTTTTCTGTCATTTGTATTACTTCATTTTCCCTTCCAGATTATCTGTGTAGCCTTGTAAACACATCATAATCCAAAGCAGTTGAGATTTACCAATAAAATGTAAATCAACACAATAGAGCCAACTGCATAATTAAAACAAAAGTGTACCGGGCTTCCCTGGTGGAGCAGTGGTTGAGAGCCTGCCTGCCAATGCAGGGGACACGGGTTTGTGACTCGGTCCGGGAAGATCCCACATGCCGCGGAGCGGCTAGGCCCGTGAGCCATGGCCACTGAGCATGCGGGTTGGGAGCCTGTGCTCCGTAACGGGAGACTCCACAACAGGGAGAGGCCCACGTACTGAAAAAAAAAAATTCCACCATCAACCCAAGCAGATTACAAAATAGCAAGCAGATTTTAAAATAATAGTCTACAAGCCTGCTTTTTTAAATATATAACTAAATGCATTGAATATCTTATATAAAAAGCCAAGAGACACAGTTGAAACCGAATATTAAAAGTAAACATCTCCTTCCCCAAAACCCTAACTCCACTCCAGTCATGAGGAGAACATCACACAAAGCCAAGTTGAAGGACAGTCTATGAAATATGTGAACCAGGACTCTTCAAAATTGTCATTAAGAAAAGGAAAGTCTGGGACTTTCCTGGTGGTGCACTAGTTAAGAATCCGTCTGCCAATGCAGGGGACACGGGTTCCAGCCCTGGTCCGGGAAGATCCCACATGCCGCAGAGCAAGTAAGCCCGTACATCACAACTACTGAGCCTGCGCTCTAGAGCCCGCCAGCCACAACAACTGAGGCCACACGCTGCAACTAATGAAGCCCGCGCACTCTAGGGCCTGTGTGCCGCAAATACTGAGCCCAGGTGCTGCAATTACTGAAGCCCGCACTCTTAGAGCCCACGCTCCGCAACAAGAGAAGCCACCACAATGAGAAGTCCGCGCACCACAACAAAGAGTAGCCCCCACTTGCCACAACTAAGGAAAGCCTGCGCGCAGCAACAGAGACTCAACTCAGCCAAATATAAACAATAATAAAAAAATAAATAAAGGCATCATCACATAAACACAAATGAGGAAATATGTTTTTAAAAAAAAGAATAACGGGCGGGGCAGTGGTTAAGAATCCGCCTGCCAGTGCAGGGGACACGGATTTGAGCCCTGGTCCGGGAAGATCCCACATGCTGCAGTGCAACTAAGCCCGTGAGCCACAACTACTGAGCCTGCGCTTCTGGAGCCTGTGCTCCGCAACAAGAGGCGCCACGGCAGTGAGAGGCCCACGCACCACGATGAGGAGTGGCCCCTGCTCGCCGCAACTAGAGAAGGCCCTCGCACAGAAACCAAGACCCAACACAGCCAAAAATAAATAAAATATAAATAAAAATAAATACATTTAAAAGGAAAACCTATACATTTCCCTTTCTGCAAATGTAGGTTTTCGAGGCAAGAGTAGAGCCTCAGAAAGAATGTCTGCAAACAGAACAATCACTAGTTCACTAAGTACAAAATGTAGGATACTTTTGGAGAATCCCATCACAGCTAGATAATTGGTCCAGGACCAAAAGTAAATACTGGAAGAAAAATGAAATCAACAGTGTACCACAGAGGTGGTAGGCACACTGGCCTGGACTAAGACATGTTCAGTCATAGATAATAAGGGTGGTGATTTTTAAGCATCATTCTCGTCCCACTGTGGACTTCCCTCTGCAGCAGTATAAGGATACCACCAGATCATCTTGAAATCAAGTCATGAAATGTACTTTTATATTTTTAAAAATCAATTCTTGTCCTTAAATTAACTTTTCTTATTAATTTAGTCATGGTGCTCTTTTACTTCTAAAACATTAAATCTTATTTGATTAGAGACAGACTTCAAAAAATAAAAATAAACTGTGATCAAATAGCAGGAACAAACAGTAGTAACTAAAATTTCTTCAATCTAAACTGGAGATGATTTCTGTATCTCTGTCTTTTACATTTGTCTCCATTAGGGGAAAAAAATATGTACCTCATAATTAACTTGGCTGGAATGAAACAGACTGCATTTGTAAAAGTCTCAGAAGACCAATGAGCTGTGCTAAACAGTACCACTATCCACCTGAGCAGAAATTACTATCCTTAAGTTTCTATACATAACTAACACAACAAAAATTGAAACAAAAGAAGAACTACTAGAAACAAATTAGAGATTCATGTTTTTAAGTCAGTAATTTGCCTTTAGTCAGTAATTTGCCTCATACATTATGATTTTCCCTGTGGAAACCCAATTATTATCCTGAAAACAAGACCACTTTAGAAAGCAAATGCATTGTGACAAAAGAAAGAAAAGGCAGATTGATACATTATTAAAATAACTCACACGCCATACCCTGAGGAGTAAGGAAGCCATGGCAGAGCAGGCCCCCTTCTCCTCAATGGACAGCACAGCTGTGGGGAAGACACTGCAGCTAGCAGAAGCGTGTCACACTTCCTCAGGGAGGAAGCAAGTTACAGACAACTCTACAGAGGGCACCCATAAACTGACGACCACGCTCATTACCCAACGTCCAGGCCACCCACAGGCTGACTGCAGCCCAACTTTCCCACCATTCCCACACAGGCCCCAGGAACCGTCAGGCCTCTGAGGCTCTGCCAATGCCCTTCCCTCTACCCAAATATCCTTTCCCTCCTCTCTCCGGACCTCAATCCTGCCCAGCTCTAAATGAGCACTGCAAGGCCTATTTCCCTAAGAATGCCTCTCTCAAAACCAAAATTACTTCCTCGAGAATGATCTGCCTCTTACTCATGCATCATTATCTTGGATTAAATACTTCATGTAAGATGCCTTATCTGACCAACACAACTATTGTAGAAATAAGAGTCATGTTTTAGACCATCTATGACATGACATGACAACCATTCAGCTCACGAAAACCATTCAATAAATACTCTAATTGAATTGCCCAAAGAGTTGACCTAAAATAACCTAAATGCCAAGCATTCCAAGAACCGTCCTGAACCAAATTCACTTCTCATTCGAATGCCAATGTCACAGACAGGGATGCTGGATTGTCCTTAAATGTACTTGCCTTTATCCAAAACTAGAATCTCTGATGAATCTATGGGACACACATGTAAAATATTCTGCAAAGGAAAAAAGCTTTATTTAGTGTACTGTGCTTAATGTTCAGCCAGACCTGCATTATTCTCTAAACCTTATACAATTACTTAGTATGCAAGAAGCATTAGAAGAGAGACTAAGTCTATTGAGAAGAATACTGGAAGCGAAGGTCATCAATCATTTTCTACTTTCAATAATCTCTTTCATAAAGAGGTAAATGCTCCTAAATTCCAGAATGAATGGAATTCAATACAGCAAAGTAAAATGCTTTAAATACATAAAATAAATATCTTGGTGGACCTTCCAACATCTGTTTTAGTAACTTAAATTATAAAAAACACCCTAACTTTAAGAAAAGTTATATCAACAGCTAAAGTTGAGATTTTTTTCCATCTATTACTTTGATTTTCCTGACCCATTTTTGAGAATTGTCAGCATTCTGAATCAATAATGCCAAATTATTTGTTGAAGACAGTGAGATTCCTCCCAAGTCATCTAACATGCTCACTAATCAATAAAGATAAGAACAAACAAGAAAGCCATATTTAGGAAGCAAGCAAATTATATTAAAAGACTGACTTTGAGAAAAGGTTGCTGCTTGCCAAGAAAATTTTATTATTATAAAACATTTTCTGTCATTTGTATTACTTCATTTTCCCTTCCAGATTATCTGTGTAGCCTTGTAAACACATCATAATCCAAAGCAGTTGAGATTTACCAATAAAATGTAAATCAACACAATAGAGCCAACTGCATAATTAAAACAAAAGTGTACCGGGCTTCCCTGGTGGAGCAGTGGTTGAGAGCCTGCCTGCCAATGCAGGGGACACGGGTTTGTGACTCGGTCCGGGAAGATCCCACATGCCGCGGAGCGGCTAGGCCCGTGAGCCATGGCCACTGAGCATGCGGGTTGGGAGCCTGTGCTCCGTAACGGGAGACTCCACAACAGGGAGAGGCCCACGTACTGAAAAAAAAAAATTCCACCATCAACCCAAGCAGATTACAAAATAGCAAGCAGATTTTAAAATAATAGTCTACAAGCCTGCTTTTTTAAATATATAACTAAATGCATTGAATATCTTATATAAAAAGCCAAGAGACACAGTTGAAACCGAATATTAAAAGTAAACATCTCCTTCCCCAAAACCCTAACTCCACTCCAGTCATGAGGAGAACATCACACAAAGCCAAGTTGAAGGACAGTCTATGAAATATGTGAACCAGGACTCTTCAAAATTGTCATTAAGAAAAGGAAAGTCTGGGACTTTCCTGGTGGTGCACTAGTTAAGAATCCGTCTGCCAATGCAGGGGACACGGGTTCCAGCCCTGGTCCGGGAAGATCCCACATGCCGCAGAGCAAGTAAGCCCGTACATCACAACTACTGAGCCTGCGCTCTAGAGCCCGCCAGCCACAACAACTGAGGCCACACGCTGCAACTAATGAAGCCCGCGCACTCTAGGGCCTGTGTGCCGCAAATACTGAGCCCAGGTGCTGCAATTACTGAAGCCCGCACTCTTAGAGCCCACGCTCCGCAACAAGAGAAGCCACCACAATGAGAAGTCCGCGCACCACAACAAAGAGTAGCCCCCACTTGCCACAACTAAGGAAAGCCTGCGCGCAGCAACAGAGACTCAACTCAGCCAAATATAAACAATAATAAAAAAATAAATAAAGGCATCATCACATAAACACAAATGAGGAAATATGTTTTTAAAAAAAAGAATAACGGGCGGGGCAGTGGTTAAGAATCCGCCTGCCAGTGCAGGGGACACGGATTTGAGCCCTGGTCCGGGAAGATCCCACATGCTGCAGTGCAACTAAGCCCGTGAGCCACAACTACTGAGCCTGCGCTTCTGGAGCCTGTGCTCCGCAACAAGAGGCGCCACGGCAGTGAGAGGCCCACGCACCACGATGAGGAGTGGCCCCTGCTCGCCGCAACTAGAGAAGGCCCTCGCACAGAAACCAAGACCCAACACAGCCAAAAATAAATAAAATATAAATAAAAATAAATACATTTAAAAGGAAAACCTATACATTTCCCTTTCTGCAAATGTAGGTTTTCGAGGCAAGAGTAGAGCCTCAGAAAGAATGTCTGCAAACAGAACAATCACTAGTTCACTAAGTACAAAATGTAGGATACTTTTGGAGAATCCCATCACAGCTAGATAATTGGTCCAGGACCAAAAGTAAATACTGGAAGAAAAATGAAATCAACAGTGTACCACAGAGGTGGTAGGCACACTGGCCTGGACTAAGACATGTTCAGTCATAGATAATAAGGGTGGTGATTTTTAAGCATCATTCTCGTCCCACTGTGGACTTCCCTCTGCAGCAGTATAAGGATACCACCAGATCATCTTGAAATCAAGTCATGAAATGTACTTTTATATTTTTAAAAATCAATGATTGTCCTTAAATTAACTTTTCTTATTAATTTAGTCATGGTGCTCTTTTACTTCTAAAACATTAAATCTTATTTGATTAGAGACAGACTTCAAAAAATAAAAATAAACTGTGATCAAATAGCAGGAACAAACAGTAGTAACTAAAATTTCTTCAATCTAAACTGGAGATGATTTCTGTATCTCTGTCTTTTACATTTGTCTCCATTAGGGGAAAAAATATGTACCTCATAATTAACTTGGCTGGAATGAATCAGACTGCATTTGTAAAAGTCTCAGAAGACCAATGAGCTGTGCTAAACAGTACCACTATCCACCTGAGCAGAAATTACTATCCTTAAGTTTCTATACATAACTAACACAACAAAAATTTAAACAAAAGAAGAACTACTAGAAACAAATTAGAGATTCATGTTTTTAAGTCAGTAATTTGCCTTTAGTCAGTAATTTGCCTCATACATTATGATTTTCCCTGTGGAAACCCAATTATTATCCTGAAAACAAGACCACTTTAGAAAGCAAATGCATTGTGACAAAAGAAAGAAAAGGCAGATTGATACATTATTAAAATAACTCACACGCCATACCCTGAGGAGTAAGGAAGCCATGGCAGAGCAGGCCCCCTTCTCCTCAATGGACAGCACAGCTGTGGGGAAGACACTGCAGCTAGCAGAAGCGTGTCACACTTCCTCAGGGAGGAAGCAAGTTACAGACAACTCTACAGAGGGCACCCATAAACTGACGACCACGCTCATTACCCAACGTCCAGGCCACCCACAGGCTGACTGCAGCCCAACTTTCCCACCATTCCCACACAGGCCCCAGGAACCGTCAGGCCTCTGAGGCTCTGCCAATGCCCTTCCCTCTACCCAAATATCCTTTCCCTCCTCTCTCCGGACCTCAATCCTGCCCAGCTCTAAATGAGCACTGCAAGGCCTATTTCCCTAAGAATGCCTCTCTCAAAACCAAAATTACTTCCTCGAGAATGATCTGCCTCTTACTCATGCATCATTATCTTGGATTAAATACTTCATGTAAGATGCCTTATCTGACCAACACAACTATTGTAGAAATAAGAGTCATGTTTTAGACCATCTATGACATGACATGACAACCATTCAGCTCACGAAAACCATTCAATAAATACTCTAATTGAATTGCCCAAAGAGTTGACCTAAAATAACCTACATGCCAAGCATTCCAAGAACCGTCCTGAACCAAATTCACTTCTCATTCGAATGCCAATGTCACAGACAGGGATGCTGGATTGTCCTTAAATGTACTTGCCTTTATCCAAAACTAGAATCTCTGATGAATCTATGGGACACACATGTAAAATATTCTGCAAAGGAAAAAAGCTTTATTTAGTGTACTGTGCTTAATGTTCAGCCAGACCTGCATTATTCTCTAAACCTTATACAATTACTTAGTATGCAAGAAGCATTAGAAGAGAGACTAAGTCTATTGAGAAGAATACTGGAAGCGAAGGTCATCAATCATTTTCTACTTTCAATAATCTCTTTCATAAAGAGGTAAATGCTCCTAAATTCCAGAATGAATGGAATTCAATACAGCAAAGTAAAATGCTTTAAATACATAAAATAAATATCTTGGTGGACCTTCCAACATCTGTTTTAGTAACTTAAATTATAAAAAACACCCTAACTTTAAGAAAAGTTATATCAACAGCTAAAGTTGAGATTTTTTTCCATCTATTACTTTGATTTTCCTGACCCATTTTTGAGAATTGTCAGCATTCTGAATCAATAATGCCAAATTATTTGTTGAAGACAGTGAGATTCCTCCCAAGTCATCTAACATGCTCACTAATCAATAAAGATAAGAACAAACAAGAAAGCCATATTTAGGAAGCAAGCAAATTATATTAAAAGACTGACTTTGAGAAAAGGTTGCTGCTTGCCAAGAAAATTTTATTATTATAAAACTTTTTCTGTCATTTGTATTACTTCATTTTCCCTTCCAGATTATCTGTGTAGCCTTGTAAACACATCATAATCCAAAGCAGTTGAGATTTACCAATAAAATGTAAATCAACACAATAGAGCCAACTGCATAATTAAAACAAAAGTGTACCGGGCTTCCCTGGTGGAGCAGTGGTTGAGAGCCTGCCTGCCAATGCAGGGGACACGGGTTTGTGACTCGGTCCGGGAAGATCCCACATGCCGCGGAGCGGCTAGGCCCGTGAGCCATGGCCACTGAGCATGCGGGTTGGGAGCCTGTGCTCCGTAACGGGAGACTCCACAACAGGGAGAGGCCCACGTACTGAAAAAAAAAAAATTCCACCATCAACCCAAGCAGATTACAAAATAGCAAGCAGATTTTAAAATAATAGTCTACAAGCCTGCTTTTTTAAATATATAACTAAATGCATTGAATATCTTATATAAAAAGCCAAGAGACACAGTTGAAACCGAATATTAAAAGTAAACATCTCCTTCCCCAAAACCCTAACTCCACTCCAGTCATGAGGAGAACATCACACAAAGCCACGTTGAAGGACAGTCTATGAAATATGTGAACCAGGACTCTTCAAAATTGTCATTAAGAAAAGGAAAGTCTGGGACTTTCCTGGTGGTGCACTAGTTAAGAATCCGTCTGCCAATGCAGGGGACACGGGTTCCAGCCCTGGTCCGGGAAGATCCCACATGCCACAGAACAAGTAAGCCCGTACATCACAACTACTGAGCCTGCGCTCTAGAGCCCGCCAGCCACAACAACTGAGGCCACACGCTGCAACTAATGAAGCCTGCGCACTCTAGGGCCTGTGTGCCGCAAATACTGAGCCCAGGTGCTGCAATTACTGAAGCCCGCACTCTTAGAGCCCACGCTCCGCAACAAGAGAAGCCACCACAATGAGAAGTCCGCGCACCACAACAAAGAGTAGCCCCCACTTGCCACAACTAAGGAAAGCCTGCGCGCAGCAACAGAGACTCAACTCAGCCAAATATAAACAATAATAAAAAAATAAATAAAGGCATCATCACATAAACACAAATGAGGAAATATGTTTTTAAAAAAAAGAATAACGGGCGGGGCAGTGGTTAAGAATCCGCCTGCCAGTGCAGGGGACACGGATTTGAGCCCTGGTCCGGGAAGATCCCACATGCTGCAGTGCAACTAAGCCCGTGAGCCACAACTACTGAGCCTGCGCTTCTGGAGCCTGTGCTCCGCAACAAGAGGCGCCACGGCAGTGAGAGGCCCACGCACCACGATGAGGAGTGGCCCCTGCTCGCCGCAACTAGAGAAGGCCCTCGCACAGAAACCAAGACCCAACACAGCCAAAAATAAATAAAATATAAATAAAAATAAATACATTTAAAAGGAAAACCTATACATTTCCCTTTCTGCAAATGTAGGTTTTCGAGGCAAGAGTAGAGCCTCAGAAAGAATGTCTGCAAACAGAACAATCACTAGTTCACTAAGTACAAAATGTAGGATACTTTTGGAGAATCCCATCACAGCTAGATAATTGGTCCAGGACCAAAAGTAAATACTGGAAGAAAAATGAAATCAACAGTGTACCACAGAGGTGGTAGGCACACTGGCCTGGACTAAGACATGTTCAGTCATAGATAATAAGGGTGGTGATTTTTAAGCATCATTCTCGTCCCACTGTGGACTTCCCTCTGCAGCAGTATAAGGATACCACCAGATCATCTTGAAATCAAGTCATGAAATGTACTTTTATATTTTTAAAAATCAATTCTTGTCCTTAAATTAACTTTTCTTATTAATTTAGTCATGGTGCTCTTTTACTTCTAAAACATTAAATCTTATTTGATTAGAGACAGACTTCAAAAAATAAAAATAAACTGTGATCAAATAGCAGGAACAAACAGTAGTAACTAAAATTTCTTCAATCTAAACTGGAGATGATTTCTGTATCTCTGTCTTTTACATTTGTCTCCATTAGGGGAAAAAAATATGTACCTCATAATTAACTTGGCTGGAATGAAACAGACTGCATTTGTAAAAGTCTCAGAAGACCAATGAGCTGTGCTAAACAGTACCACTATCCACCTGAGCAGAAATTACTATCCTTAAGTTTCTATACATAACTAACACAACAAAAATTGAAACAAAAGAAGAACTACTAGAAACAAATTAGAGATTCATGTTTTTAAGTCAGTAATTTGCCTTTAGTCAGTAATTTGCCTCATACATTATGATTTTCCCTGTGGAAACCCAATTATTATCCTGAAAACAAGACCACTTTAGAAAGCAAATGCATTGTGACAAAAGAAAGAAAAGGCAGATTGATACATTATTAAAATAACTCACACGCCATACCCTGAGGAGTAAGGAAGCCATGGCAGAGCAGGCCCCCTTCTCCTCAATGGACAGCACAGCTGTGGGGAAGACACTGCAGCTAGCAGAAGCGTGTCACACTTCCTCAGGGAGGAAGCAAGTTACAGACAACTCTACAGAGGGCACCCATAAACTGACGACCACGCTCATTACCCAACGTCCAGGCCACCCACAGGCTGACTGCAGCCCAACTTTCCCACCATTCCCACACAGGCCCCAGGAACCGTCAGGCCTCTGAGGCTCTGCCAATGCCCTTCCCTCTACCCAAATATCCTTTCCCTCCTCTCTCCGGACCTCAATCCTGCCCAGCTCTAAATGAGCACTGCAAGGCCTATTTCCCTAAGAATGCCTCTCTCAAAACCAAAATTACTTCCTCGAGAATGATCTGCCTCTTACTCATGCATCATTATCTTGGATTAAATACTTCATGTAAGATGCCTTATCTGACCAACACAACTATTGTAGAAATAAGAGTCATGTTTTAGACCATCTATGACATGACATGACAACCATTCAGCTCACGAAAACCATTCAATAAATACTCTAATTGAATTGCCCAAAGAGTTGACCTAAAATAACCTAAATGCCAAGCATTCCAAGAACCGTCCTGAACCAAATTCACTTCTCATTCGAATGCCAATGTCACAGACAGGGATGCTGGATTGTCCTTAAATGTACTTGCCTTTATCCAAAACTAGAATCTCTGATGAATCTATGGGACACACATGTAAAATATTCTGCAAAGGAAAAAAGCTTTATTTAGTGTACTGTGCTTAATGTTCAGCCAGACCTGCATTATTCTCTAAACCTTATACAATTACTTAGTATGCAAGAAGCATTAGAAGAGAGACTAAGTCTATTGAGAAGAATACTGGAAGCGAAGGTCATCAATCATTTTCTACTTTCAATAATCTCTTTCATAAAGAGGTAAATGCTCCTAAATTCCAGAATGAATGGAATTCAATACAGCAAAGTAAAATGCTTTAAATACATAAAATAAATATCTTGGTGGACCTTCCAACATCTGTTTTAGTAACTTAAATTATAAAAAACACCCTAACTTTAAGAAAAGTTATATCAACAGCTAAAGTTGAGATTTTTTTCCATCTATTACTTTGATTTTCCTGACCCATTTTTGAGAATTGTCAGCATTCTGAATCAATAATGCCAAATTATTTGTTGAAGACAGTGAGATTCCTCCCAAGTCATCTAACATGCTCACTAATCAATAAAGATAAGAACAAACAAGAAAGCCATATTTAGGAAGCAAGCAAATTATATTAAAAGACTGACTTTGAGAAAAGGTTGCTGCTTGCCAAGAAAATTTTATTATTATAAAACTTTTTCTGTCATTTGTATTACTTCATTTTCCCTTCCAGATTATCTGTGTAGCCTTGTAAACACATCATAATCCAAAGCAGTTGAGATTTACCAATAAAATGTAAATCAACACAATAGAGCCAACTGCATAATTAAAACAAAAGTGTACCGGGCTTCCCTGGTGGAGCAGTGGTTGAGAGCCTGCCTGCCAATGCAGGGGACACGGGTTTGTGACTCGGTCCGGGAAGATCCCACATGCCGCGGAGCGGCTAGGCCCGTGAGCCATGGCCACTGAGCATGCGGGTTGGGAGCCTGTGCTCCGTAACGGGAGACTCCACAACAGGGAGAGGCCCACGTACTGAAAAAAAAAAATTCCACCATCAACCCAAGCAGATTACAAAATAGCAAGCAGATTTTAAAATAATAGTCTACAAGCCTGCTTTTTTAAATATATAACTAAATGCATTGAATATCTTATATAAAAAGCCAAGAGACACAGTTGAAACCGAATATTAAAAGTAAACATCTCCTTCCCCAAAACCCTAACTCCACTCCAGTCATGAGGAGAACATCACACAAAGCCAAGTTGAAGGACAGTCTATGAAATATGTGAACCAGGACTCTTCAAAATTGTCATTAAGAAAAGGAAAGTCTGGGACTTTCCTGGTGGTGCACTAGTTAAGAATCCGTCTGCCAATGCAGGGGACACGGGTTCCAGCCCTGGTCCGGGAAGATCCCACATGCCGCAGAGCAAGTAAGCCCGTACATCACAACTACTGAGCCTGCGCTCTAGAGCCCGCCAGCCACAACAACTGAGGCCACACGCTGCAACTAATGAAGCCCGCGCACTCTAGGGCCTGTGTGCCGCAAATACTGAGCCCAGGTGCTGCAATTACTGAAGCCCGCACTCTTAGAGCCCACGCTCCGCAACAAGAGAAGCCACCACAATGAGAAGTCCGCGCACCACAACAAAGAGTAGCCCCCACTTGCCACAACTAAGGAAAGCCTGCGCGCAGCAACAGAGACTCAACTCAGCCAAATATAAACAATAATAAAAAAATAAATAAAGGCATCATCACATAAACACAAATGAGGAAATATGTTTTTAAAAAAAAGAATAACGGGCGGGGCAGTGGTTAAGAATCCGCCTGCCAGTGCAGGGGACACGGATTTGAGCCCTGGTCCGGGAAGATCCCACATGCTGCAGTGCAACTAAGCCCGTGAGCCACAACTACTGAGCCTGCGCTTCTGGAGCCTGTGCTCCGCAACAAGAGGCGCCACGGCAGTGAGAGGCCCACGCACCACGATGAGGAGTGGCCCCTGCTCGCCGCAACTAGAGAAGGCCCTCGCACAGAAACCAAGACCCAACACAGCCAAAAATAAATAAAATATAAATAAAAATAAATACATTTAAAAGGAAAACCTATACATTTCCCTTTCTGCAAATGTAGGTTTTCGAGGCAAGAGTAGAGCCTCAGAAAGAATGTCTGCAAACAGAACAATCACTAGTTCACTAAGTACAAAATGTAGGATACTTTTGGAGAATCCCATCACAGCTAGATAATTGGTCCAGGACCAAAAGTAAATACTGGAAGAAAAATGAAATCAACAGTGTACCACAGAGGTGGTAGGCACACTGGCCTGGACTAAGACATGTTCAGTCATAGATAATAAGGGTGGTGATTTTTAAGCATCATTCTCGTCCCACTGTGGACTTCCCTCTGCAGCAGTATAAGGATACCACCAGATCATCTTGAAATCAAGTCATGAAATGTACTTTTATATTTTTAAAAATCAATTCTTGTCCTTAAATTAACTTTTCTTATTAATTTAGTCATGGTGCTCTTTTACTTCTAAAACATTAAATCTTATTTGATTAGAGACAGACTTCAAAAAATAAAAATAAACTGTGATCAAATAGCAGGAACAAACAGTAGTAACTAAAATTTCTTCAATCTAAACTGGAGATGATTTCTGTATCTCTGTCTTTTACATTTGTCTCCATTAGGGGAAAAAAATATGTACCTCATAATTAACTTGGCTGGAATGAAACAGACTGCATTTGTAAAAGTCTCAGAAGACCAATGAGCTGTGCTAAACAGTACCACTATCCACCTGAGCAGAAATTACTATCCTTAAGTTTCTATACATAACTAACACAACAAAAATTGAAACAAAAGAAGAACTACTAGAAACAAATTAGAGATTCATGTTTTTAAGTCAGTAATTTGCCTTTAGTCAGTAATTTGCCTCATACATTATGATTTTCCCTGTGGAAACCCAATTATTATCCTGAAAACAAGACCACTTTAGAAAGCAAATGCATTGTGACAAAAGAAAGAAAAGGCAGATTGATACATTATTAAAATAACTCACACGCCATACCCTGAGGAGTAAGGAAGCCATGGCAGAGCAGGCCCCCTTCTCCTCAATGGACAGCACAGCTGTGGGGAAGACACTGCAGCTAGCAGAAGCGTGTCACACTTCCTCAGGGAGGAAGCAAGTTACAGACAACTCTACAGAGGGCACCCATAAACTGACGACCACGCTCATTACCCAACGTCCAGGCCACCCACAGGCTGACTGCAGCCCAACTTTCCCACCATTCCCACACAGGCCCCAGGAACCGTCAGGCCTCTGAGGCTCTGCCAATGCCCTTCCCTCTACCCAAATATCCTTTCCCTCCTCTCTCCGGACCTCAATCCTGCCCAGCTCTAAATGAGCACTGCAAGGCCTATTTCCCTAAGAATGCCTCTCTCAAAACCAAAATTACTTCCTCGAGAATGATCTGCCTCTTACTCATGCATCATTATCTTGGATTAAATACTTCATGTAAGATGCCTTATCTGACCAACACAACTATTGTAGAAATAAGAGTCATGTTTTAGACCATCTATGACATGACATGACAACCATTCAGCTCACGAAAACCATTCAATAAATACTCTAATTGAATTGCCCAAAGAGTTGACCTAAAATAACCTAAATGCCAAGCATTCCAAGAACCGTCCTGAACCAAATTCACTTCTCATTCGAATGCCAATGTCACAGACAGGGATGCTGGATTGTCCTTAAATGTACTTGCCTTTATCCAAAACTAGAATCTCTGATGAATCTATGGGACACACATGTAAAATATTCTGCAAAGGAAAAAAGCTTTATTTAGTGTACTGTGCTTAATGTTCAGCCAGACCTGCATTTTTCTCTAAACCTTATACAATTACTTAGTATGCAAGAAGCATTAGAAGAGAGACTAAGTCTATTGAGAAGAATACTGGAAGCGAAGGTCATCAATCATTTTCTACTTTCAATAATCTCTTTCATAAAGAGGTAAATGCTCCTAAATTCCAGAATGAATGGAATTCAATACAGCAAAGTAAAATGCTTTAAATACATAAAATAAATATCTTGGTGGACCTTCCAACATCTGTTTTAGTAACTTAAATTATAAAAAACACCCTAACTTTAAGAAAAGTTATATCAACAGCTAAAGTTGAGATTTTTTTCCATCTATTACTTTGATTTTCCTGACCCATTTTTGAGAATTGTCAGCATTCTGAATCAATAATGCCAAATTATTTGTTGAAGACAGTGAGATTCCTCCCAAGTCATCTAACATGCTCACTAATCAATAAAGATAAGAACAAACAAGAAAGCCATATTTAGGAAGCAAGCAAATTATATTAAAAGACTGACTTTGAGAAAAGGTTGCTGCTTGCCAAGAAAATTTTATTATTATAAAACATTTTCTGTCATTTGTATTACTTCATTTTCCCTTCCAGATTATCTGTGTAGCCTTGTAAACACATCATAATCCAAAGCAGTTGAGATTTACCAATAAAATGTAAATCAACACAATAGAGCCAACTGCATAATTAAAACAAAAGTGTACCGGGCTTCCCTGGTGGAGCAGTGGTTGAGAGCCTGCCTGCCAATGCAGGGGACACGGGTTTGTGACTCGGTCCGGGAAGATCCCACATGCCGCGGAGCGGCTAGGCCCGTGAGCCATGGCCACTGAGCATGCGGGTTGGGAGCCTGTGCTCCGTAACGGGAGACTCCACAACAGGGAGAGGCCCACGTACTGAAAAAAAAAAATTCCACCATCAACCCAAGCAGATTACAAAATAGCAAGCAGATTTTAAAATAATAGTCTACAAGCCTGCTTTTTTAAATATATAACTAAATGCATTGAATATCTTATATAAAAAGCCAAGAGACACAGTTGAAACCGAATATTAAAAGTAAACATCTCCTTCCCCAAAACCCTAACTCCACTCCAGTCATGAGGAGAACATCACACAAAGCCAAGTTGAAGGACAGTCTATGAAATATGTGAACCAGGACTCTTCAAAATTGTCATTAAGAAAAGGAAAGTCTGGGACTTTCCTGGTGGTGCACTAGTTAAGAATCCGTCTGCCAATGCAGGGGACACGGGTTCCAGCCCTGGTCCGGGAAGATCCCACATGCCGCAGAGCAAGTAAGCCCGTACATCACAACTACTGAGCCTGCGCACTAGAGCCCGCCAGCCACAACAACTGAGGCCACACGCTGCAACTAATGAAGCCCGCGCACTCTAGGGCCTGTGTGCCGCAAATACTGAGCCCAGGTGCTGCAATTACTGAAGCCCGCACTCTTAGAGCCCACGCTCCGCAACAAGAGAAGCCACCACAATGAGAAGTCCGCGCACCACAACAAAGAGTAGCCCCCACTTGCCACAACTAAGGAAAGCCTGCGCGCAGCAACAGAGACTCAACTCAGCCAAATATAAACAATAATAAAAAAATAAATAAAGGCATCATCACATAAACACAAATGAGGAAATATGTTTTTAAAAAAAAGAATAACGGGCGGGGCAGTGGTTAAGAATCCGCCTGCCAGTGCAGGGGACACGGATTTGAGCCCTGGTCCGGGAAGATCCCACATGCTGCAGTGCAACTAAGCCCGTGAGCCACAACTACTGAGCCTGCGCTTCTGGAGCCTGTGCTCCGCAACAAGAGGCGCCACGGCAGTGAGAGGCCCACGCACCACGATGAGGAGTGGCCCCTGCTCGCCGCAACTAGAGAAGGCCCTCGCACAGAAACCAAGACCCAACACAGCCAAAAATAAATAAAATATAAATAAAAATAAATACATTTAAAAGGAAAACCTATACATTTCCCTTTCTGCAAATGTAGGTTTTCGAGGCAAGAGTAGAGCCTCAGAAAGAATGTCTGCAAACAGAACAATCACTAGTTCACTAAGTACAAAATGTAGGATACTTTTGGAGAATCCCATCACAGCTAGATAATTGGTCCAGGACCAAAAGTAAATACTGGAAGAAAAATGAAATCAACAGTGTACCACAGAGGTGGTAGGCACACTGGCCTGGACTAAGACATGTTCAGTCATAGATAATAAGGGTGGTGATTTTTAAGCATCATTCTCGTCCCACTGTGGACTTCCCTCTGCAGCAGTATAAGGATACCACCAGATCATCTTGAAATCAAGTCATGAAATGTACTTTTATATTTTTAAAAATCAATGATTGTCCTTAAATTAACTTTTCTTATTAATTTAGTCATGGTGCTCTTTTACTTCTAAAACATTAAATCTTATTTGATTAGAGACAGACTTCAAAAAATAAAAATAAACTGTGATCAAATAGCAGGAACAAACAGTAGTAACTAAAATTTCTTCAATCTAAACTGGAGATGATTTCTGTATCTCTGTCTTTTACATTTGTCTCCATTAGGGGAAAAAATATGTACCTCATAATTAACTTGGCTGGAATGAATCAGACTGCATTTGTAAAAGTCTCAGAAGACCAATGAGCTGTGCTAAACAGTACCACTATCCACCTGAGCAGAAATTACTATCCTTAAGTTTCTATACATAACTAACACAACAAAAATTTAAACAAAAGAAGAACTACTAGAAACAAATTAGAGATTCATGTTTTTAAGTCAGTAATTTGCCTTTAGTCAGTAATTTGCCTCATACATTATGATTTTCCCTGTGGAAACCCAATTATTATCCTGAAAACAAGACCACTTTAGAAAGCAAATGCATTGTGACAAAAGAAAGAAAAGGCAGATTGATACATTATTAAAATAACTCACACGCCATACCCTGAGGAGTAAGGAAGCCATGGCAGAGCAGGCCCCCTTCTCCTCAATGGACAGCACAGCTGTGGGGAAGACACTGCAGCTAGCAGAAGCGTGTCACACTTCCTCAGGGAGGAAGCAAGTTACAGACAACTCTACAGAGGGCACCCATAAACTGACGGCCACGCTCATTACCCAACGTCCAGGCCACCCACAGGCTGACTGCAGCCCAACTTTCCCACCATTCCCACACAGGCCCCAGGAACCGTCAGGCCTCTGAGGCTCTGCCAATGCCCTTCCCTCTACCCAAATATCCTTTCCCTCCTCTCTCCGGACCTCAATCCTGCCCAGCTCTAAATGAGCACTGCAAGGCCTATTTCCCTAAGAATGCCTCTCTCAAAACCAAAATTACTTCCTCGAGAATGATCTGCCTCTTACTCATGCATCATTATCTTGGATTAAATACTTCATGTAAGATGCCTTATCTGACCAACACAACTATTGTAGAAATAAGAGTCATGTTTTAGACCATCTATGACATGACATGACAACCATTCAGCTCACGAAAACCATTCAATAAATACTCTAATTGAATTGCCCAAAGAGTTGACCTAAAATAACCTAAATGCCAAGCATTCCAAGAACCGTCCTGAACCAAATTCACTTCTCATTCGAATGCCAATGTCACAGACAGGGATGCTGGATTGTCCTTAAATGTACTTGCCTTTATCCAAAACTAGAATCTCTGATGAATCTATGGGACACACATGTAAAATATTCTGCAAAGGAAAAAAGCTTTATTTAGTGTACTGTGCTTAATGTTCAGCCAGACCTGCATTATTCTCTAAACCTTATACAATTACTTAGTATGCAAGAAGCATTAGAAGAGAGACTAAGTCTATTGAGAAGAATACTGGAAGCGAAGGTCATCAATCATTTTCTACTTTCAATAATCTCTTTCATAAAGAGGTAAATGCTCCTAAATTCCAGAATGAATGGAATTCAATACAGCAAAGTAAAATGCTTTAAATACATAAAATAAATATCTTGGTGGACCTTCCAACATCTGTTTTAGTAACTTAAATTATAAAAAACACCCTAACTTTAAGAAAAGTTATATCAACAGCTAAAGTTGAGATTTTTTTCCATCTATTACTTTGATTTTCCTGACCCATTTTTGAGAATTGTCAGCATTCTGAATCAATAATGCCAAATTATTTGTTGAAGACAGTGAGATTCCTCCCAAGTCATCTAACATGCTCACTAATCAATAAAGATAAGAACAAACAAGAAAGCCATATTTAGGAAGCAAGCAAATTATATTAAAAGACTGACTTTGAGAAAAGGTTGCTGCTTGCCAAGAAAATTTTATTATTATAAAACATTTTCTGTCATTTGTATTACTTCATTTTCCCTTCCAGATTATCTGTGTAGCCTTGTAAACACATCATAATCCAAAGCAGTTGAGATTTACCAATAAAATGTAAATCAACACAATAGAGCCAACTGCATAATTAAAACAAAAGTGTACCGGGCTTCCCTGGTGGAGCAGTGGTTGAGAGCCTGCCTGCCAATGCAGGGGACACGGGTTTGTGACTCGGTCCGGGAAGATCCCACATGCCGCGGAGCGGCTAGGCCCGTGAGCCATGGCCACTGAGCATGCGGGTTGGGAGCCTGTGCTCCGTAACGGGAGACTCCACAACAGGGAGAGGCCCACGTACTGAAAAAAAAAAAATTCCACCATCAACCCAAGCAGATTACAAAATAGCAAGCAGATTTTAAAATAATAGTCTACAAGCCTGCTTTTTTAAATATATAACTAAATGCATTGAATATCTTATATAAAAAGCCAAGAGACACAGTTGAAACCGAATATTAAAAGTAAACATCTCCTTCCCCAAAACCCTAACTCCACTCCAGTCATGAGGAGAACATCACACAAAGCCAAGTTGAAGGACAGTCTATGAAATATGTGAACCAGGACTCTTCAAAATTGTCATTAAGAAAAGGAAAGTCTGGGACTTTCCTGGTGGTGCACTAGTTAAGAATCCGTCTGCCAATGCAGGGGACACGGGTTCCAGCCCTGGTCCGGGAAGATCCCACATGCCGCAGAGCAAGTAAGCCCGTACATCACAACTACTGAGCCTGCGCTCTAGAGCCCGCCAGCCACAACAACTGAGGCCACACGCTGCAACTAATGAAGCCCGCGCACTCTAGGGCCTGTGTGCCGCAAATACTGAGCCCAGGTGCTGCAATTACTGAAGCCCGCACTCTTAGAGCCCACGCTCCGCAACAAGAGAAGCCACCACAATGAGAAGTCCGCGCACCACAACAAAGAGTAGCCCCCACTTGCCACAACTAAGGAAAGCCTGCGCGCAGCAACAGAGACTCAACTCAGCCAAATATAAACAATAATAAAAAAATAAATAAAGGCATCATCACATAAACACAAATGAGGAAATATGTTTTTAAAAAAAAGAATAACGGGCGGGGCAGTGGTTAAGAATCCGCCTGCCAGTGCAGGGGACACGGATTTGAGCCCTGGTCCGGGAAGATCCCACATGCTGCAGTGCAACTAAGCCCGTGAGCCACAACTACTGAGCCTGCGCTTCTGGAGCCTGTGCTCCGCAACAAGAGGCGCCACGGCAGTGAGAGGCCCACGCACCACGATGAGGAGTGGCCCCTGCTCGCCGCAACTAGAGAAGGCCCTCGCACAGAAACCAAGACCCAACACAGCCAAAAATAAATAAAATATAAATAAAAATAAATACATTTAAAAGGAAAACCTATACATTTCCCTTTCTGCAAATGTAGGTTTTCGAGGCAAGAGTAGAGCCTCAGAAAGAATGTCTGCAAACAGAACAATCACTAGTTCACTAAGTACAAAATGTAGGATACTTTTGGAGAATCCCATCACAGCTAGATAATTGGTCCAGGACCAAAAGTAAATACTGGAAGAAAAATGAAATCAACAGTGTACCACAGAGGTGGTAGGCACACTGGCCTGGACTAAGACATGTTCAGTCATAGATAATAAGGGTGGTGATTTTTAAGCATCATTCTCGTCCCACTGTGGACTTCCCTCTGCAGCAGTATAAGGATACCACCAGATCATCTTGAAATCAAGTCATGAAATGTACTTTTATATTTTTAAAAATCTATTCTTGGGCCTCCCTGGTGGCGCAGTGGTTGAGAGTCCGCCTGCCGATGCAGGGGATACGGGTTCGTGCCCCGGTCTGGGAGGATCCCATATGCCGCGGAGCGGCTGGGCCCGTGAGCCGTGGCCGCTGGGCCTGCGCGTCCGGAGCCTGTGCTCCGCAACGGGAGAGGCCACAACAGTGAGAGGCCCGCATACCACAAAAAGAAAAAAAAAAAAAAAAAAAAAAAAAATCAATTCTTGTCCTTAAATTAACTTTTCTTATTAATTTAGTCATGGTGCTCTTTTACTTCTAAAACATTAAATCTTATTTGATTAGAGACAGACTTCAAAAAATAAAAATAAACTGTGATCAAATAGCAGGAACAAACAGTAGTAACTAAAATTTCTTCAATCTAAACTGGAGATGATTTCTGTATCTCTGTCTTTTACATTTGTCTCCATTAGGGGAAAAAAATATGTACCTCATAATTAACTTGGCTGGAATGAATCAGACTGCATTTGTAAAAGTTTCAGAAGACTAATGAGCTGTGCTAAACAGTACCACTATCCACCTGAGCAGAAATTACTATCCTTAAGTTTCTATACATAACTAACAAAACAAAAATTGAAACAAAAGAAGAACTACTAGAAACAAATTAGAGATTCATGTTTTTAAGTCAGAAATTTGCCTTTAGTCAGTAATTTGCCTCATACATTATGATTTTCCCTGTGGAAACCCAATTATTATCCTGAAAACAAGACCACTTTAGAAAGCAAATGCATTGTGACAAAAGAAAGAAAAGGCAGATTGATACATTATTAAAATAACTCACACGCCATACCCTGAGGAGTAAGGAAGCCATGGCAGAGCAGGCCCCCTTCTCCTCAATGGACAGCACAGCTGTGGGGAAGACACTGCAGCTAGCAGAAGCGTGTCACACTTCCTCAGGGAGGAAGCAAGTTACAGACAACTCTACAGAGGGCACCCATAAACTGACGGCCACGCTCATTACCCAACGTCCAGGCCACCCACAGGCTGACTGCAGCCCAACTTTCCCACCATTCCCACACAGGCCCCAGGAACCGTCAGGCCTCTGAGGCTCTGCCAATGCCCTTCCCTCTACCCAAATATCCTTTCCCTCCTCTCTCCGGACCTCAATCCTGCCCAGCTCTAAATGAGCACTGCAAGGCCTATTTCCCTAAGAATGCCTCTCTCAAAACCAAAATTACTTCCTCGAGAATGATCTGCCTCTTACTCATGCATCATTATCTTGCATTAAATACTTCATGTAAGATGCCTTATCTGACCAACACAACTATTGTAGAAATAAGAGTCATGTTTTAGACCATCTATGACATGACATGACAACCATTCAGCTCACGAAAACCATTCAAT
Organism: Mesoplodon bidens; assembly: GCF_964165515.1. Classification (NCBI taxonomy): domain Eukaryota; kingdom Metazoa; phylum Chordata; class Mammalia; order Artiodactyla; family Ziphiidae; genus Mesoplodon; species Mesoplodon bidens. The sequence goes on along the minus strand of NW_027672474.1, from coordinate 20,145 downwards.
AAATACTCTAAGTGAATTGCCCAAAGAGTTGACCTAAAATAACCTAAATGCCAAGCATTCCAAGAACCGTCCTGAACCAAATTCACTTCTCATTCGAATGCCAATGTCACAGACAGGGATGCTGGATTGTCCTTAAATGTACTTGCCTTTATCCAAAACTAGAATCTCTGATGAATCTATGGGACACACATGTAAAATATTCTGCAAAGGAAAAAAGCTTTATTTAGTGTACTGTGCTTAATGTTCAGCCAGACCTGCATTATTCTCTAAACCTTATACAATTACTTAGTATGCAAGAAGCATTAGAAGAGAGACTAAGTCTATTGAGAAGAATACTGGAAGCGAAGGTCATCAATCATTTTCTACTTTCAATAATCTCTTTCATAAAGAGGTAAATGCTCCTAAATTCCAGAATGAATGGAATTCAATACAGCAAAGTAAAATGCTTTAAATACATAAAATAAATATCTTGGTGGACCTTCCACCATCTGTTTTAGTAACGTAAATTATAAAACACACCCTAAACTTAAGAAAAGTTGTATCAACAGCTAAAATTGAGATTTTTTTCCATCTATTACTTTGATTTTCCTGACCCATTTTTGAGAATTGTCAGCATTCCGGATCAATAATGCCAAATTATTTCTTGAAGACAGTGAGATTCCTTCCAAGTCATCTAACATGCTCACTAATCAATAAAGATAAGAACAAAGAAGAAAGCCATATTTAGGAAGCAAGCAAATTATATTAAAACACTGACTTTGAGAAAAGGTTGCTGCTTGCCAAGAAAACTTTATTATTATAAAACATTTTCTGCCATTTGTATTTCTTCATTTTCCCTTCCAGCTTATCTGTGTAGCCTTGTAAACACATCATAATCCAAAGCAGTTGAGCTTTATCAATAAAATGTAAATCAATGCAAGAGAGCCAACTGCATAAATAAAACAAAAGTGTACCATGCTTCCCTGGTGGAGCAGTGGTTGAGAGCCTGCCTGCCGATGCAGGGGACACGGCTTCGTGCCCCGGTCCAGGAAGATCCCACATGCCGCGGAGCGGCTAGGCCCCTGAGCCATGGCCGCTGAGCCTGCGTGTCCTTAGCCTGTGCTCCACCACGGGAGAGGCCACAAGAAAGAGAGGCCCGTGTACCGAAAAAAAGAAAGCATACCACCATCATCCCAAGCAGACTACAATATAGCAAGCAGATTATAAAATAATAGTCTACAAGCCTGCTTTTTAAAATATATATCTAAATGCATTGAATATCTTATATAAAAAGCCAAGAGATAGAGATGAAACAAAATATTAAAAGTAAACATCTCCTTCCCCAAAACCCTAACTCCCTTCCTGTCACGAGGAGAACATCACACAAACCCAAGCTGAGGGACAGTCTATGAAATACGTGAACCAGGACTCTTCAAAATTGTCATTAAGAAAAGGAAAGTCTGGGACTTTCCTGGTGGTGCAGTGCTTAAGAATCCGTCTGCCAATGCAGGGGACACGGGTTCCAGCCCTGGTCTGGGAAGATCCCACATGGCGCAGAGCAACTAAGCCCGTACGTCACAACTACTGAGCCTGCGCCCTAGAGCCCGCGAGCCACAACTGCTGAGGCCACACGCCGCAACTACTGAAGCCCACGCACTCTAGGGCCTGTGTGCCGCAACTACTGAGCCCAGCTGCTGCAATTACTGAAGCCCGCACACTTAGAGCCCGTGCTCCGCAACAAGAGAAACCACAACAATCAGCAGTCCACGCACCACAACAAAGAGTAGCCCCCACTTGCCACAACCAGGGAAAGCCCGCGCGCAGCAACAAAGACCCAACACAGCCAAATATAAACAATAATAAAAATAAATAAATAAAGGCATCATCACATAAAAACAAAAGAGGAAATAATTTTTTCAAAAAACAGTAACTGGTGGGGCAGTGGTTAAGAGTCCGTCAGCCAGTGCAGGAGACACGGGTTTGAGCCCTGGTCCGGGAAGATCCCACATGCTGCAGAGCAACTAAGCCCATGAGCCACAACTACTCAGCCTGCGCGTCAGGAGCCTGCGCTCCGCAACAAGAGGGGCCGCGGCAGTGACAGGCCCACGCACCACGATGAGGAGTGGCCCCTGCTCACCGCAACTAGAGAAGGCCCTCGCACACAAACGAAGACCCAACACAGCCAAAAATAAATAAAAAATAAAGGAAAATAAGTACATTTAAAAGGAAAACCTATACATTTCCCTTTCTGCAAATGTAGGTTTTCGAGGCAAGAGTAGAGCTTCAGAAAGAATGTCTGCAAACAGGACAATCACTAGTTCACTAAGTACAAGATGTAGGATACTTTTCAAGAATCCCATCACAGCTAGATAATTGGTCCCGAACCAAAAGTAAATACTGGAAGAAAAATGAAATCAACAGTGTACCACACAGGTGGTAGGCAGACTGGCCTGGACTAAGACATCTTCAGTAATAGATAATAAGGGTGCTGATTTGTAAGCATCATTCTCGTCCCACTGTGGACTTCCTTCTGCGACAGTATAAGGATACCACCAGATCATCTGGAAATCAAGTCATGAAATGTACTTTTATATTTTTAAAAATCAATTCTTCTCCTTAAATTAACTTTTCTTGTCACTTTAGTCAGGGTCCTCTATTACTTCTAAAACATTAAATCTTATTTGATTAGAGACAGGCTTCAAAAAATAAAAATAAATTGTGATCAAATAGCAGGAACAAACAGTAGTAACTAAAATTGCTTCAATCTAAACTGAAGATGATTTCTGTATCTCTGTCTTTTATATTTGTCTCCATTGGGGAAAAAAAATTATGTACCTCATAATTAACTTGGCTGGAATGAATCAGACTGCATTTGTAAAATTTCATAAGACCAATGAGCTGTGCTAAACAGTACCACTATCCACCTGAGCAGAAATTACTATCCATAAGTTTCTTTACATAACTAACAAAACAAAAATTGAAACAAAAGAAGAACTACTAGAAAAATATTAGAGATTCATTTTTTAAGTCAGGAATTTGCCTTTAGTCAGTAATTTGCCTCATACATTATGATTTTCCCTGTGGAAACCCAGTTATTATCCTGAAAACAAGACCACTTTAGAAAGCAAATGCATCGTGACAAAAGAAAGAAAAGGCAGGTTGATACATTATTAAAACAACTCACACGCCATACCCTGAGGAGTAAGGAAGCCATGGCAGAGCAGGCCCCCTTCTCCTCAATGGACAGCACAGCTGTGGGGAAGACACTGCAGCTAGCAGAAGCGTGTCACACTTCCTCAGGGAGGAAGCAAGTTACAGACCACTCTAGAGAGGGCGCCCATCAACTGATGGCCACGCTCATTACCCAACGTCCAGGCTACCCACAGGCTGACTGCAACCCAACTTTCCCACCATTCCCACAAAGGCCCCAGGAACCGTCAGGCCTCTGAGGCTCTGCCAATGCCCTTCCCCCTACCCAAATATTCTTTCCCTCCTCTCTCCGGAACTCAATCCTGCCCAGCTCTAAATGAACACACCAAGGCCTATTTCCCTAAGAATGCCTCTCTCAAAACCAAAATTACTTCCTCTAGAATGATCTGCCTCTTACTCATCCTTCATTATCTTGGATTAAATACATCATGTAAGACGCCTTATCTGACCAACACAACTAGTTTAGAAATAAGAGTCATGTTTTAGACCATCTATGACATGACATGGCAACCATTCAGCTCACTAAAACCATTCAATAAACACTCTAATTGAATTTCCCAAAGAGTTGACCTAAAATAACATAAATGCCAAGCATTCCAAGAACCGTCCTGAACCAAAGTCACTTCTCATTCGAATGCCAATGTCATACACAGGGATGTTGTATTGTCTTGAAATGTACTTGCCTTTATCCAAAACTAGAATCTCTGATGAATCTATGGGACACACATGTAAAATATTCTACAAAGTCAAAAAGCTTTATTTATCGTACTGTGCTTAATATTCAGCCAGACCTGCAGTTTTCTCTAAAACTTATACAATTACTGAGTATGCAAGAAGCATTAGAAGACAGACTAAGTCTATTGAGAAGAAAACTGGAAGCGAAGGTCATCAATCATTTTCTACTTGGAATCATCTCTTTCATAAAGAGGTAAATGCTCCTAAATTCCAGAATGAATGGAATTCAATACAGCAAAGTAAAATGCTTTCATTACATAAAATAAATATCTTGATGGACCTTCCACCATCTGTTTTAGTAACTTCAATTATAAAAAAAACCCTAAATTTAAGAAAAGTTATATCAACAGCTAAAATTGAGATATTTTTTCCATCTATTACATTGATTTTTCTGACCCATTTTTGAGAATTCTCAGCATTCTAGATCAAGAATTCCAAATTATTTCTTGAAGAGAGTGAGATTCCTCCCAAGTCATTTAACATGCTTACTAATCAATAAAGATATGAAAAAACAAAAAAAACATATTTATGAAACAAGCAAATTATATTAAAACACTGACTTTGAGAAAAGGTTTCTGCTTGCCAAGAAAATTTTATTATTATAAAACATTTTCTGTCATTTGTATTTCTTCATTTTCCCTTTCAGATTATCTGTGTAGCCTTGTAAACACATCATAATCCAAAGCAGTTGAGCTTTATTATCAATAAAATGTAAATCAATGCAAGAGAGCCAACTGCATAAATAAAACAAAAGTGTACCGTGCTTCCCTGGTGGAGCAGTGGTTGAGGGCCTGCCTGCCGATGCAGGGGACACAGCTTCGTGCCCCGGTCCGGGAAGATCCCACATGCCGCGGAGCGGCTAGGCCCCTGAGCCATGGCCGCTGAGCCTGCGTGTCCGTAGCCTGTGCTCCACCACGGGAGAGGCCACAAGAGTGAGAGGCCCGTGTACCGAAAAAAAGAAAGCATACCACCATCATCCCAAGCAGACTACAATATAGCAAGCAGATTATAAAATAATAGTCTACAAGCCTGCTTTTTAAAATATATATCTAAATGCATTGAATATCTTATATAAAAAGCCAAGAGATAGAGATGAAACAAAATATTAAAAGTAAACATCTCCTTCCCCAAAACCCTAACTCCCTTCCTGTCACGAGGAGAACATCACACAAACCCAAGCTGAGGGACAGTCTATGAAATACGTGAACCAGGACTCTTCAAAATTGTCATTAAGAAAAGGAAAGTCTGGGACTTTCCTGGTGGTGCAGTGCTTAAGAATCCGTCTGCCAATGCAGGGGACATGGGTTCCAGCCCTGGTCTGGGAAGATCCCACATGGCGCAGAGCAACTAAGCCCGTACGTCACGACTACTGAACCTGTGCCCTAGAGCCCGCGAGCCACAACTGCTGAGGCCACACGCCGCAACTACTGAAGCCCACGCACTCTAGGGCCTGTGTGCCGCAACTACTGAGCCCAGCTGCTGCAGTTACTGAAGCCCGCACACTTAGAGCCCGTGCTCCGCAACAAGAGAAACCACAACAATCAGCAGTCCACGCACCACAACAAAGAGTAGCCCCCACTTGCCACAACCAGGGAAAGCCCGCGCGCAGCAACAAAGATCCAACACAGCCAAATATAAACAATACTAAAAATAAATAAATAAAGGCATCATCACATAAAAACAAAAGAGGAAATAATTTTTTCAAAAAACAGTAACTGGTGGGGCAGTGGTTAAGAGTCCGTCAGCCAGTGCAGGAGACACGGGTTTGAGCCCTGGTCCGGGAAGATCCCACATGCTGCAGAGCAACTAAGCCCATGAGCCACAACTACTCAGCCTGCGCGTCAGGAGCCTGCGCTCCGCAACAAGAGGGGCCGCGGCAGTGACAGGCCCACGCACCACGATGAGGAGTGGCCCCTGCTCACCGCAACTAGAGAAGGCCCTCGCACACAAACGAAGACCCAACACAGCCAAAAATAAATAAAAAATAAAGGAAAATAAGTACATTTAAAAGGAAAACCTATACATTTCCCTTTCTGCAAATGTAGGTTTTCGAGGCAAGAGTAGAGCTTCAGAAAGAATGTCTGCAAACAGGACAATCACTAGTTCACTAAGTACAAGATGTAGGATACTTTTCAAGAATCCCATCACAGCTAGATAATTGGTCCCGAACCAAAAGTAAATACTGGAAGAAAAATGAAATCAACAGTGTACCACACAGGTGGTAGGCAGACTGGCCTGGACTAAGACATCTTCAGTAATAGATAATAAGGGTGCTGATTTGTAAGCATCATTCTCGTCCCACTGTGGACTTCCTTCTGCGACAGTATAAGGATACCACCAGATCATCTGGAAATCAAGTCATGAAATGTACTTTTATAGTTTTAAAAATCAATTCTTCTCCTTAAATTAACTTTTCTTGTCACTTTAGTCAGGGTCCTCTATTACTTCTAAAACATTAAATCTTATTTGATTAGAGACAGGCTTCAAAAAATAAAAATAAATTGTGATCAAATAGCAGGAACAAACAGTAGTAACTAAAATTGCTTCAATCTAAACTGAAGATGATTTCTGTATCTCTGTCTTTTATATTTGTCTCCATTGGGGAAAAAAAATTATGTACCTCATAATTAACTTGGCTGGAATGAATCAGACTGCATTTGTAAAATTTCATAAGACCAATGAGCTGTGCTAAACAGTACCACTATCCACCTGAGCAGAAATTACTATCCATAAGTTTCTTTACATAACTAACAAAACAAAAATTGAAACAAAAGAAGAACTACTAGAAAAATATTAGAGATTCATTTTTTAAGTCAGGAATTTGCCTTTAGTCAGTAATTTGCCTCATACATTATGATTTTCCCTGTGGAAACCCAGTTATTATCCTGAAAACAAGACCACTTTAGAAAGCAAATGCATCGTGACAAAAGAAAGAAAAGGCAGGTTGATACATTATTAAAACAACTCACACGCCATACCCTGAGGAGTAAGGAAGCCATGGCAGAGCAGGCCCCCTTCTCCTCAATGGACAGCACAGCTGTGGGGAAGACACTGCAGCTAGCAGAAGCGTGTCACACTTCCTCAGGGAGGAAGCAAGTTACAGACCACTCTAGAGAGGGCGCCCATCAACTGATGGCCACGCTCATTACCCAACGTCCAGGCTACCCACAGGCTGACTGCAACCCAACTTTCCCACCATTCCCACAAAGGCCCCAGGAACCGTCAGGCCTCTGAGGCTCTGCCAATGCCCTTCCCCCTACCCAAATATTCTTTCCCTCCTCTCTCCGGAACTCAATCCTGCCCAGCTCTAAATGAACACACCAAGGCCTATTTCCCTAAGAATGCCTCTCTCAAAACCAAAATTACTTCCTCTAGAATGATCTGCCTCTTACTCATCCTTCATTATCTTGGATTAAATACATCATGTAAGACGCCTTATCTGACCAACACAACTAGTTTAGAAATAAGAGTCATGTTTTAGACCATCTATGACATGACATGGCAACCATTCAGCTCACTAAAACCATTCAATAAACACTCTAATTGAATTTCCCAAAGAGTTGACCTAAAATAACCTAAATGCCAAGCATTCCAAGAACCGTCCTGAACCAAATTCACTTCTCATTCGAATGCCAATGTCATACACAGGGATGTTGTATTGTCTTGAAATGTACTTGCCTTTATCCAAAACTAGAATCTCTGATGAATCTATGGGACACACATGTAAAATATTCTACAAAGTCAAAAAGCTTTATTTATCGTACTGTGCTTAATATTCAGCCAGACCTGCAGTTTTCTCTAAAACTTATACAATTACTGAGTATGCAAGAAGCATTAGAAGACAGACTAAGTCTATTGAGAAGAAAACTGGAAGCGAAGGTCATCAATCATTTTCTACTTGGAATCATCTCTTTCATAAAGAGGTAAATGCTCCTAAATTCCAGAATGAATGGAATTCAATACAGCAAAGTAAAATGCTTTCATTACATAAAATAAATATCTTGATGGACCTTCCACCATCTGTTTTAGTAACTTCAATTATAAAAAAAACCCTAAATTTAAGAAAAGTTATATCAACAGCTAAAATTGAGATTTTTTTTCCATCTATTACATTGATTTTTCTGACCCATTTTTGAGAATTCTCAGCATTCTAGATCAAGAATTCCAAATTATTTCTTGAAGAGAGTGAGATTCCTCCCAAGTCATTTAACATGCTTACTAATCAATAAAGATATGAAAAAACAAAAAAAACATATTTATGAAACAAGCAAATTATATTAAAACACTGACTTTGAGAAAAGGTTTCTGCTTGCCAAGAAAATTTTATTATTATAAAACATTTTCTGTCATTTGTATTTCTTCATTTTCCCTTTCAGATTATCTGTGTAGCCTTGTAAACACATCATAATCCAAAGCAGTTGAGCTTTATTATCAATAAAATGTAAATCAATGCAAGAGAGCCAACTGCATAAATAAAACAAAAGTGTACCGTGCTTCCCTGGTGGAGCAGTGGTTGAGAGCCTGCCTGCCGATGCAGGGGACACAGCTTCGTGCCCCGGTCCGGGAAGATCCCACATGCCGCGGAGCGGCTAGGCCCCTGAGCCATGGCCGCTGAGCCTGCGTGTCCGTAGCCTGTGCTCCACCACGGGAGAGGCCACAAGAGTGAGAGGCCCGTGTACCGAAAAAAAGAAAGCATACCACCATCATCCCAAGCAGACTACAATATAGCAAGCAGATTATAAAATAATAGTCTACAAGCCTGCTTTTTAAAATATATATCTAAATGCATTGAATATCTTATATAAAAAGCCAAGAGATAGAGATGAAACAAAATATTAAAAGTAAACATCTCCTTCCCCAAAACCCTAACTCCCTTCCTGTCACGAGGAGAACATCACACAAACCCAAGCTGAGGGACAGTCTATGAAATACGTGAACCAGGACTCTTCAAAATTGTCATTAAGAAAAGGAAAGTCTGGGACTTTCCTGGTGGTGCAGTGCTTAAGAATCCGTCTGCCAATGCAGGGGACACGGGTTCCAGCCCTGGTCTGGGAAGATCCCACATGGCGCAGAGCAACTAAGCCCGTACGTCACGACTACTGAACCTGTGCTCTAGAGCCCGCGAGCCACAACTGCTGAGGCCACACGCCGCAACTACTGAAGCCCACGCACTCTAGGGCCTGTGTGCCGCAACTACTGAGCCCAGCTGCTGCAGTTACTGAAGCCCGCACACTTAGAGCCCGTGCTCCGCAACAAGAGAAACCACAACAATCAGCAGTCCACGCACCACAACCAAGAGTAGCCCCCACTTGCCACAACCAGGGAAAGCCCGCGCGCAGCAACAAAGATCCAACACAGCCAAATATAAACAATACTAAAAATAAATAAATAAAGGCATCATCACATAAAAACAAAAGAGGAAATAATTTTTTCAAAAAACAGTAACTGGTGGGGCAGTGGTTAAGAGTCCGTCAGCCAGTGCAGGAGACACGGGTTTGAGCCCTGGTCCGGGAAGATCCCACATGCTGCAGAGCAACTAAGCCCATGAGCCACAACTACTCAGCCTGCGCGTCAGGGGCCTGCGCTCTGCAACAAGAGGGGCCGCGGAAGTGACAGGCCCACGCACCACGATGAGGAGTGGCCCCTGCTCACTGCAACTAGAGAAGGCCCTCGCACAGAAACGAAGACACAACACAGCCAAAAATAAATAAAAAATAAAGAAAAATAAGTACATTTAAAAGGAAAACCTATACAATTCCCTTTCTGCAAATGTAGGTTTTCGAGGCAAGAGTAGAGCTTCAGAAAGAATGTCTGCAAACAGGACAATCACTAGTTCACTAAGTACAAGATGTAGGATACTTTTCAAGAATCCCATCACAGCTAGATAATTGGTCCCGAACCAAAAGTAAATACTGGAAGAAAAATGAAATCCACAGTGTACCACACAGGTGGTAGGCAGACTGGCCTGGACTAAGACATCTTCAGTAATAGATAATAAGGGTGCTGATTTGTAAGCATCATTCTCGTCCCACTGTGGACTTCCTTCTGCGACAGTATAAGGATACCACCAGATCATCTGGAAATCAAGTCATGAAATGTACTTTTATAGTTTTAAAAATCAATTCTTGTCCTTAAATTAACTTTTCTTGTCAGTTTAGTCAGGGTCCTCTATTACTTCTAAATCATTAAATCTTATTTGATTAGAGACAGGCTTCAAAAAATAAAAATAAACTGTGATCAAATAGCAGGAACAAACAGTAGTAACTAAAATTGCTTCAATCTAAACTGAAGATGATTTCTGTATCTCTGTCTTTTATATTTGTCTCCATTGGGGAAAAAAAATTATGTACCTCATAATTAACTTGGCTGGAATGAATCAGACTGCATTTGTAAAATTTCATAAGACCAATGAGCTGTGCTAAACAGTACCACTATCCACCTGAGCAGAAATTACTATCCATAAGTTTCTTTACATAACTAACAAAACAAAAATTGAAACAAAAGAAGAACTACTAGAAAAATATTAGAGATTCATTTTTTAAGTCAGGAATTTGCCTTTAGTCCGTAATTTGCCTCATACATTATTATTTTCCCTGTGGAAACCCAATTATTATCCTGAAAACAAGACCACTTTAGAAAGCAAATGCATTGTGACAAAAGAAAGAAAAGGCAGGTTGATACATTATTAAAATAACTCACACGCCATACCCTGAGGAGTAAGGAAGCCATGGCAGAGCAGGCCCCCTTCTCCTCAATGGACAGCACAGCTGTGGGGAAGACACTGCAGCTAGCAGAAGCGTGTCACACTTCCTCAGGGAGGAAGCAAGTTACAGACCACTCTAGAGAGGGCGCCCATAAACTGATGGCCACGCTCATTACCCAACGTCCAGGCTACCCACAGGCTGACTGCAACCCAACGTTCCCACCACTCCAACAAAGGCCCCAGGAACCGTCAGGCCTCTGAGGCTCTGCCAATGCCCTTCCACCTACCCAAATATCCTTTCCCTCCTCTCTCCGGAACTCAATCCTGCCCAGCTCTAAATGAACACACCAAGGCCTATTTCCCTAAGAATGCCTCTCTCAAAACCAAAATTACTTCCTCTAGAATGATCTGCCTCTTACTCATCCTTCATTATCTTGGATTAAATACATCATGTAAGACGCCTTATCTGACCAACACAACTAGTTTAGAAATAAGAGTCATGTTTTAGACCATCTATGACATGACATGGCAACCATTCAGCTCACTAAAACCATTCAATAAACACTCTAATTGAATTTCCCAAAGAGTTGACCTAAAATAACCTAAATGCCAAGCATTCCAAGAACCGTCCTGAACCAAATTCACTTCTCATTCGAATGCCAATGTCATACACAGGGATGTTGTATTGTCTTGAAATGTACTTGCCTTTATCCAAAACTAGAATCTCTGATGAATCTATGGGACACACATGTAAAATATTCTGCAAAGTCAAAAAGCTTTATTTATCGTACTGTGCTTAATATTCAGCCAGACCTGCAGTTTTCTCTAAAACTTATACAATTACTGAGTATGCAAGAAGCATTAGAAGAGAGACTAAGTCTATTGAGAAGAAAACTGGAAGCGAAGGTCATCAATCATTTTCTACTTTGAATCATCTCTTTCATAAAGAGGTAAATGCTCCTAAGTTCCAGAATGAATGGAATTCAATACAGCAAAGTAAAATGCTTTCAGTACATAAAATAAATATCTTGATGGACCTTCCACCATCTGTTTTAGTAACTTCAATTATAAAAAAAACCCGTAAATTTAAGAAAAGTTATATCAACAGCTAAAATTGAGATTTTTTTCCATCTATTACATTGATTTTCCTGACCCATTTTTGAGAATTCTCTGCATTCTAGATCAAGAATTCCAAATTATTTCTTGAAGAGAGTGAGATTCCTCCCAAGTCATTTAACATGCTTACTAATCAATAAAGATATGAAAAAACAAAAAAAACCATATTTATGAAGCAAGCAAATTATATTAAAACACTGACTTTGAGAAAAGGTTTCTGCTTGCCAAGAAAATTTTATTATTATAAAACATTTTCTGTCATTTGTATTTCTTCATTTTCCCTTCCAGATTATCTGTGTAGCCTTGTAAACACATCATAACCCAAAGCAGTTGAACTTTATTATCAATAAAATGTAAATCAATGCAAGAGAGCCAACTGCATAAATAAAACAAAAGTGTACCGTGCTTCCCTGGTGGAGCAGTGGTTGAGAGCCTGCCTGCCGATGCAGGGGACACGGCTTCGTGCCCCGGTCCGGGAAGATCCCACATGCCGCGGAGCGGCTAGGCCCCTGAGCCATGGCCGCTGAGCCTGCGTGTCCGTAGCCTGTGCTCCACCACGGGAGAGGCCACAAGAGTGAGAGGCCCGTGTACCGAAAAAAAGAAAGCATACCACCATCATCCCAAGCAGACTACAATATAGCAAGCAGATTATAAAATAATAGTCTACAAGCCTGCTTTTTAAAATATATATCTAAATGCATTGAATATCTTATATAAAAAGCCAAGAGATAGAGATGAAACAAAATATTAAAAGTAAACATCTCCTTCCCCAAAACCCTAACTCCCTTCCAGTCACGAGGAGAACATCACACAAACCCAAGCTGAGGGACAGTCTATGAAATACGTGAACCAGGACTCTGCAAAATTGTCATTAAGAAAAGGAAAGTCTGGGACTTTCCTGGTGGTGCATTGGTTAAGAATCCGTCTGCCAATGCAGGGGACACGGGTCCCAGCCCTGGTCTGGGAAGATCCCACATGCCGCAGAGCAACTAAGCCCGTACGTCACGACTACTGAGCCTGCGCCCTAGAGCCCGCGAGCCACAACTGCTGAGGCCACACGCCGCAACTACTGAAGCCCACGCACTCTAGGGCCTGTGTGCCGCAACTACTGAGCCCAGCTTCTGTAGTTACTGAAGCCCGCACACTTAGAGCCCGTGCTCCGCAACAAGAGAAACCACAACAATCAGCAGTCCACGCACCACAACAAACAGTAGCCCCCACTTGCCACAACCAGAGAAAGCCCGCGCGCAGCAACAAAGACCCAACACAGCCAAATATAAACAATAATAAAAATAAATAAATAAAGGCATCCTCACATAAAAACAAAAGAGGAAATAATGTTTTCAAAAAACAATAACTGGTGGGGCAGTGGTTAAGAGTCCGTCAGCCAGTGCAGGAGACACTGGTTTAAGCCATGGTCCGGGAAGATCCCACATGCTGCAGAGCAACTAAGCCCATGAGCCACAACTACTCAGCCTGCGCGTCAGGAGCCTGTGCTCCGCAACAAGAGGGGCCATGGCAGTGACAGGCCCAGGCACCGCGATGAGGAGTGGTCCCTGCTCGCCGCAACTAGAGAAGGCCCTCGCACAGAAACGAAGACCCAACACAGCAAAAAATAAATAAAAAAATAAATAAAAATAAGTACATTTAAAAGGAAAACCTATACATTTCCCTTTCTGCAAATGTAGGTTTTCGAGGCAAGAGTAGAGCCTCAGAAAGAATGTCTGCAAACAGGACAATCACTAGTTCACTAAGTACAAGATGTAGGATACTTTTCAAGAATCCCATCACAGCTACATAATTGGTCCCGAACCAAAAGTAAATACTGGAAGAAAAATGAAATCAACAGTGTACCACACAGGTGGTAGGCAGACTGGCCTGGACTAAGACATCTTCAGTAATAGATAATAAGGGTGCTCATTTGTAAGCATCATTCTCGTCCCACTGTGGACTTCCTTCTGCGACAGTATAAGGATACCACCAGATCATCTTGAAATCAAGTCATGAAATGTACTTTTATAGTTTTAAAAATCAATTCTTGTCCTTAAATTAACTTTTCTTGTCAGTTTAGTCAGGGTCCTCTATTACTTCTAAATCATTAAATCTTATTTGATTAGAGACAGGCTTCAAAAAATTAAAATAAACTGTGATCAAATAGCAGGAACAAACAGTAGTAACTAAAATTTCTTCAAACTAAACTGAAGATGATTTCTGTATCTCTGTCTTTTACATTTGTCTCCATTCGGGCAAAAAATTACGTACCTCATAATTAAATTGGCTGGAATGAATCAGACTGCATTTGTAAAATTTCATAAGACCAATGAGCTGTGCTAAACAGTACCACTATCCACCTGAGCAGAAATTACTATCCATAAGTTTCTTTACAAAACTAACAAAACAAAAATTGAAACAAAAGAAGAACTACTAGAAAAATATTAGAGATTCATTTTTTAAGTCAGGAATTTGCCTTTAGTCAGTAATTTGCCTCATACATTATGATTTTCCCTGTGGAAACCCAGTTATTATCCTGAAAACAAGACCACTTTAGAAAGGAAATGCATCGTGACAAAAGAAAGAAAAGGCAGATTGATACATTATTAAAATAACTCACACGCCATACCCTGAGGAGTAAGGAAGCCATGGCAGAGCAGGCCCCCTTCTCCTCAATGGACAGCACAGCTGTGGGGAAGACACTGCAGCTAGCAGAAGCGTGTCACACTTCCTCAGGGAGGAAGCAAGTTACAGACCACTCTAGAGAGGGCACCCATCAACTGATGGCCACGCTCATTACCCAACGTCCAGGCTACCCACAGGCTGACTGCAACCCAACTTTCCCACCATTCCCACAAAGGCCCCAGGAACCGTCAGGCCTCTGAGGCTCTGCCAATGCCCTTCCCCCTACCCAAATATCCTTTCCCTCCTCTCTCCGGAACTCAATCCTGCCCAGCTCTAAATGAACACACCAAGGCCTATTTCCCTAAGAATGCCTCTCTCAAAACCAAAATTACTTCCTCTAGAATGATCTGCCTCTTACTCATCCTTCATTATCTTGGATTAAATACATCATGTAAGACGCCTTATCTGACCAACACAACTAGTTTAGAAATAAGAGTCATGTTTTAGACCATCTATGACATGACATGGCAACCATTCAGCTCACTAAAACCATTCAATAAACACTCTAATTGAATTTCCCAAAGAGTTGACCTAAAATAACCTAAATGCCAAGCATTCCAAGAACCGTCCTGAACCAAATTCACTTCTCATTCGAATGCCAATGTCATACACAGGGATGTTGTATTGTCTTGAAATGTACTTGCCTTTATCCAAAACTAGAATCTCTGATGAATCTATGGGACACACATGTAAAATATTCTGCAAAGTCAACAAGCTTTATTTATCGTACTGTGCTTAATATTCAGCCAGACCTGCAGTTTTCTCTAAAACTTATACAATTACTGAGTATGCAAGAAGCATTAGAAGAGAGACTAAGTCTATTGAGAAGAAAACTGGAAGCGAAGGTCATCAATCATTTTCTACTTGGAATCATCTCTTTCATAAAGAGGTAAATGCTCCTAAATTCCAGAATGAATGGAATTCAATACAGCAAAGTAAAATGCTTTCATTACATAAAATAAATATCTTGATGGACCTTCCACCATCTGTTTTAGTAACTTCAATTACAAAAAAACCCCTAAATTTAAGAAAAGTTATATCAACAGCTAAAATTGAGATTTTTTTTCCATCTATTACATTGATTTTCCTGACCCATTTTTGAGAATTCTCAGCATTCTAGATCAAGAATTCCAAATTATTTCTTGAAGAGAGTGAGATTCCTCCCAAGTCATTTAACATGCTTACTAATCAATAAAGATATGAAAAAACAAAAAAAAACATATTTATGAAGCAAGCAAATTATATTAAAACACTGACTTTGAGAAAATGTTTCTGCTTGCCAAGAAAATTTTATTATTATAAAACATTTTCTGTCATTTGTATTTCTTCATTTTCCCTTTCAGATTATCTGTGTAGCCTTGTAAACACATCATAATCCAAAGCAGTTGAGCTTTATTATCAATAAAATGTAAATCAATGCAAGAGAGCCAACTGCATAAATATAACAAAAGTGTACCGTGCTTCCCTGGTGGAGCAGTGGTTGAGAGCCTGCCTGCCGATGCAGGGGACACGGCTTCGTGCCCCGGTCCGGGAAGATCCCACATGCCGCGGAGCGGCTAGGCCCCTGAGCCATGGCGCTGAGCCTGCGTGTCCGTAGCCTGTGCTCCACCACGGGAGAGGCCACAAGAGTGAGAGGCCCGTGTACCGAAAAAAGGAAAGCATACCAGCATCATCCCAAGCAGACTACAATATAGCAAGCAGATTATAAAATAATAGTCTACAAGCCTGCTTTTTAAAATATATATCTAAATGCATTGAATATCTTATATAAAAAGCCAAGAGATAGAGATGAAACAAAATATTAAAAGTAAACATCTCCTTCCCCAAAACCCTAACTCCCTTCCTGTCACGAGGAGAACATCACACAAACCCAAGCTGAGGGACAGTCTATGAAATACGTGAACCAGGACTCTTCAAAATTGTCATTAAGAAAAGGAAAGTCTGGGACTTTCCTGGTGGTGCAGTGCTTAAGAAACCGTCTGCCAATGCAGGGGACACGGGTTCCAGCCCTGGTCTGGGAAGATCCCACATGGCGCAGAGCATCTAAGCCCGTACGTCACAACTACTGAGCCTGCGCCCTAGAGCCCGCGAGCCACAACTGCTGAGGCCACACGCCGCAACTACTGAAGCCCACGCACTCTAGGGCCTGTGTGCCGCAACTACTGAGCCCAGCTGCTGCAATTACTGAAGCCCGCACACTTAGAGCCCGTGCTCCGCAACAAGAGAAACCACAACAATCAGCAGTCCACGCACCAAAACAAAGAGTAGCCCCCACTTGCCACAACCAGAGAAAGCCCGCGCGCAGCAACAAAGACCCAACACAGCCAAATATAAACAATAATAAAGATAAATAAATAAAGGCATCCTCACATAAAAACAAAAGAGGAAATAATGTTTTCAAAAAACAGTAACTGGTGGGGCAGTGGTTAAGAGTCCGTCAGCCAAGGCAGGAGACACGGGTTTGAGCCCTGGTCCGGGAAGATCCCACATGCTGCAGAGCAACTAAGCCCATGAGCCACAACTACTCAGCCTGCGCGTCAGGAGCCTGTGCTCCGCAACAAGAGGGGCCGCGGCAGTGACAGGCCCACGCATCACGATGAGCAGTGGCCCCTGCTCGCCGCAACTAGAGAAGGCCCTCGCACAGAAACGAAGACCCAACACAGCAAAAAATAAATAAAAAAATAAATAAAAATAAGTACATTTAAAAGGAAAACCTATACATTTCCCTTTCTGCAAATGTAGGTTTTCGAGGCAAGAGTAGAGCCTCAGAAAGAATGTCTGCAAACAGGACAATCACTAGTTCACTAAGTACCAGATGTAGGATACTTTTCAAGAATCCCATCACAGCTAGATAATTGGTCCCGAACCAAAAGTAAATACTGGAAGAAAAATGAAATCAACAGTGTACCACACAGGTGGTAGGCAGACTGGCCTGGACTAAGACATCTTCAGTAATAGATAATAAGGGTGCTGATTTGTAAGCATCATTCTCGTCCCACTGTGGACTTCCTTCTGCGACAGTATAAGGATACCACCAGATCATCTTGAAATCAAGTCATGAAATGTACTTTTATAGTTTTAAAAATCAATTCTTGTCCTTAAATTAACTTTTCTTGTCAGTTTAGTCAGGGTCCTCTATTACTTCTAAATCATTAAATCTTATTTGATTAGAGACAGGCTTCAAAAAATAAAAATAAACTGTGATCAAATAGCAGGAACAAACAGTACTAACTAAAATTTCTTCAATCTAAACTGAAGATGATTTCTGTATCTCTGTCTTTTACATTTGTCTCCATTGGGGCAAAAAATTACGTACCTCATAATTAACTTGGCTGGAATGAATCAGACTGCATTTGTAAAATTTCATAAGACCAATGAGCTGTGCTAAACAGTACCACTATCCACCTGAGCAGAAATTACTATCCATAAGTTTCTTTACAAAACTAACAAAACAAAAATTGAAACAAAAGAAGAACTACTAGAAAAATATTAGAGATTCATTTTTTAAGTCAGGAATTTGCCTTTAGTCAGTAATTTGCCTCATACAATATGATTTTCCCTGTGGAAACCCAGTTATTATCCTGAAAACAAGACCACTTTAGAAAGCAAATGCATCGTGACAAAAGAAAGAAAAGGCAGGTTGATACATTATTAAAATAACTCACACGCCATACCCTGAGGAGTAAGGAAGCCATGGCAGAGCAGGCCCCATTCTCCTCAATGGACAGCACAGCTGTGGGGAAGACACTGCAGCTAGCAGAAGCGTGTCACACTTCCTCAGGGAGGAAGCAAGTTACAGACCACTCTAGAGAGGGCGCCCATAAACTGATGGCCACGCTCATTACCCAACGTCCAGGCTACCCACAGGCTGACTGCAACCCAACGTTCCCACCATTCCCACAAAGGCCCCAGGAACCGTCAGGCCTCTGAGGCTCTGCCAATGCCCTTCCCCCTACCCAAATATCCATTCCCTCCTCTCTCCGGAACTCAATCCTGCCCAGCTCTAAATGAACACACCAAGGCCTATTTCCCTAAGAATGCCTCTCTCAAAACCAAAATTACTTCCTCTAGAATGATCTGCCTCTTACTCATCCTTCATTATCTTGGATTAAATACATCATGTAAGACCAACACAACTAGTTTAGAAATAAGAGTCATGTTTTAGACCATCTATGACATGACATGGCAACCATTCAGCTCACTAAAACCATTCAATAAACACTCTAATTGAATTTCCCAAAGAGTTGACCTAAAATAACCTAAATGCCAAGCATTCCAAGAACCGTCCTGAACCAAATTCACTTCTCATTCGAATGCCAATGTCATACACAGGGATGTTGTATTGTCTTGAAATGTACTTGCCTTTATCCAAAACTAGAATCTCTGATGAATCTATGGGACACACATGTAAAATATTCTACAAAGTCAAAAAGCTTTATTTATCGTACTGTGCTTAATATTCAGCCAGACCTGCAGTTTTCTCTAAAACTTATACAATTACTGAGTATGCAAGAAGCATTAGAAGACAGACTAAGTCTATTGAGAAGAAAACTGGAAGCGAAGGTCATCAATCATTTTCTACTTTGAATCATCTCTTTCATAAAGAGGTAAATGCTCCTAAGTTCCAGAATGAATGGAATTCAATACAGCAAAGTAAAATGCTTTCATTACATAAAATAAATATCTTGATGGACCTTCCACCATCTGTTTTAGTAACTTCAATTATAAAAAAAACCCGTAAATTTAAGAAAAGTTATATCAACAGCTAAAATTGAGATTTTTTTTCCATCTATTTCTTTGATTTTCCTGACCCATTTTTGAGAACTGTCAGCATTCTACATCAAGAATTCCAAATTATTTCTTGAAGAGAGGGAGATTCCTCCCAAGTCATTTAACATGCTTACTAATCAATAAAGATATGAAAAAACAAAAAAAAACCATATTTATGAAGCAAGCAAATTATATTAAAACACTGACTTTGAGAAAAGGTTGCTGCTTGCCAAGAAAACTTTATTATTATAAAACATTTTCTGCCATTTGTATTTCTTCATTTTCCCTTCCAGCTCATCTGTGTAGCCTTGTAAACACATCATAATCCAAAGCAGTTGAGCTTTATCAATAAAATGTAAATCAATGCAAGAGAGCCAACTGCATAAATAAAACAAAAGTGTACCATGCTTCCCTGGTGGAGCAGTGGTTGAGAGCCTGCCTGCCGATGCAGGGGACACGGCTTCGTGCCCCGGTCCGGGAAGATCCCACATGCCGCGGAGCGGCTAGGCCCCTGAGCCATGGCCGCTGAGCCTGCGTGTCCTTAGCCTGTGATCCACCACGGGAGAGGCCACAAGAGTGAGAGGCCCGTGTACCGAAAAAAAGAAAGCATACCACCATCATCCCAAGCAGACTACAATATAGCAAGCAGATTATAAAATAATAGTCTACAAGCCTGCTTTTTAAAATATATATCTAAATGCATTGAATATCTTATATAAAAAGCCAAGAGATAGAGATGAAACAAAATATTAAAAGTAAACATCTCCTTCCCCAAAACCCTAACTCCCTTCCTGTCACGAGGAGAACATCACACAAACCCAAGCTGAGGGACAGTCTATGAAATACGTGAACCAGGAATCTTCAAAATTGTCATTAAGAAAAGGAAAGTCTGGGACTTTCCTGGTGGTGCAGTGGTTAAGAATCCGTCTGCCAATGCAGGGGACACGGGTTCCAGC